>NC_081298.1:34229772-34532803 GCF_030435805.1 Mustela lutreola | reverse complement strand
TTGAAAAGAAATGAGGTAATTTGCATGGGAACATCTATAGCTCATCTCTGGATTATCATCCACTTGCCTACCTACTCACCGACCTAGTTTTGTACAGACTAGGATGAAAGATCTAGAAGAGTACTTACCAAACTGCTAACAGTGTTACCTCTGAGGCAGAATTTAAGACTAAAGAGTGAGGATGAAATGAAATAAAACATTTACTTTTTACTCTTATGTAATTTTACTCCTGCAAGCAGGTACTCCTTTTGCATTACAGCAATTTTAAAAACAATTACAGTTCAAGGAGAACTTTTTACACCCCGAATACCGACCTCTCAGAGCAACATAAAATTAAACAGCTGCAATGTCAAATTTTTAAAAAAAAATGGTTTTGCAAGAGTTTCTTAACAGCATGATCATTTAGAATTGCTGCATTCAAAGTACATCTCTAACCATGAAAAAAATGTGAATTGGGACCCAGTTATATCTTATGAATACAAAGAAAAGCCATAGCCAAGTATTTTAAAAGTACATAGCTTTTGAAAAATTTGTTCAGAAACTAATGATAAACAGGTAACACAGACTATCCATTGTGAGAGATTGTAGCTCGCTTGAGTAACCTATGAAGACAAAGGTCATTTTTTTTAAAGATTTTATTTATTTATTTGACAGAGAAATCACAAGTAGGAAGAGAGGCAGGCAGAGAGAGAGAGGGGAGAAGCAGGCTCCCTGCTTAGCAGAGAGCCCAATGTAGGGCTCTATCTCAGGACCCTAAGATCACGACCTGAGCCAGAGGCAGAGATTTAACCCACTGAGCCACCCAGGCACTCCAGTACATTTTTTTTTTAAAGATTTTTATTCATTTGAGCGAGCACGAGTGTGCACAAGCTGGGGGAGCAGCAGAGAGAGAGGGAGAAGCAGGTTCCCCTCTGAACAAGGAGCACCATGTGGGGCTCAATCCCAGGACCCTGGAATCATAACCCTGAACCAAAGGCAGACACTTAACCGACTAAGCCACCCGGGCACCCTGACAAAGTACGTTTTAAGATCTCCAATTTCCATCCTTCTCACTCCAAAATATCGGATGATATTTTGCTTAATAAAAAACCACTGGTCATAACTCTGGGTTGGAAAAAAAAATTTTTTTCCCAAAATATATCATAAGGAACATAAAACTTGTGAAGCCATATGCTCAAGTGCACATTTTTACTGTTTCTTATTTTTAAGTGGACACTAAGAATCTTCCAGAGACCAGACAGGGCATCCAGACAGCGGCATGGTGTGGCACAGTCTCAGTGAACCACCACATTTATAATTCAATTCCTGCACATTTATACTTTTAAACTGCAAGCCCAGTGGCCCCTTTAACTACATGGAGATGCACAATAATTGACAGCTCATTACGACAAGTGGTCTCAAGAGTGAAATATTATAGCTAATGGTCTGTAAATGCTTTAGTCTCCAAACTTGGGCCAACATTAAGGCAAGCAAAACTGGGCCTTTCCTTAAATGCACTTGATTTTAAACGCCTGGATGATATAACATTATTCAAAATTAATCTTCCTATTTCTAATGTCTGAAATACTGCATATTTAAATTGAGTGTACACACATAATTAATTTTATGTTTTCTTATGAAATACACTGTAATATGACAATTTCTAAGTATCCACATCTTGAAGAGAGGCAGAAATGATTTTAAAGCAACAGAGGGAAAATAGAATACCTGAATATACAGTAATAGAACATGTCTGAGATGTTATAGTTCTTCATCATTTAAAAGCATGCAACCAGGGGCACCTGGGTGGCTCAGTTGGTTAAGCATAGGCCTTTGGCTTGGGTCATGATCTCAGGGTCCTGGGATTAAGCCCCACATTGGACTCCTTGCTCAGCAGGGAGCCTACTTCTCCCTCTCCCTCTGCCTGCTGCTCTTCCTGCTCAGGCTCTCTCTCTCTCTCTTGTCAAATAAATAAATAAATAAAATCTTTTTAAAAAAATAAATTTTTTTATTTTATTTTATTTTTTTAAAGATTTTATTTATTTATTTGACAGAGACAGAGATCACAAGTAAGCAGAGAGGTAGGCAGAGAGAGAGGAGGAAGCAGGCTCCCTGGGGAGCAGAGAGCCCAATGTGGGGCTCAATCCCAGGACCCTGGGATCTTGACCTGAGCTGAAGACAGAGGCTTTAAACCACTGAGTCACCCAGGCACCCCCCCCAAAATAAATTTTTTGAAGTACGCAACCATTAAGAGCCACATTTAAAACAAAATTATGTAGGAAGTCATCAAAATACAATGTTAAGTGATAAAAAGCAGGATAAAAATTGTATGCCAATATAATCCTCATTTTATAAAAAATACAATCTATGTCCTATGTGATGTAGATAACATTACATTATAGTGACATGCATGTAAGTGCATGGGTGGTGGACCAACACTGATTTTCATTTTTATGCTGTCTTGGATGTTCCAAGTTATCTACAATAAGCATCATCTTTACAGTTAGAAACAAAATGTTGATAATGTTCCTTTGTCTCTATTCCTGTTGGCATATACATATATGATATATATATATATATAGTTTAACCTTTAGTCATTCATATATATATATATATATATGAATGACTAAAGGTTAAACTAGTCTCTCCACAGCTGGGGAAACCCAAAAACATACTCCATGATTAATTGTATCTTTAAGTGCCTACACTTGCCAAAAAAGAAAGAGAGAGAGAGAGAGAGAGAAATATTTAAGTAAATAACATTTGTATGTAAAGTCCTGGGAAAAACAAGGTAGTAATTAAAATTGAAAAGTGTAATATTTTCTAACTACAATTTTCATGTTTTAGGCCTAATAAACCCAGTGTCAGAAATAAACCTTAAAAGGTGACCAACTTGGGGTGCCTGGGTGGCTCAGTGGGTTAAAGCCTCTGCCTTCGGCTCAGGTCGTGATCTCAGGGTCCTGGGTTCGAGCCCTGCATCGAGCGCTCTGCTCAGCGGGGAGCCTGCTTCTTCCTCTCTCTCTGCCTGCCTCTCTGACTACTTGTGATCTCTCTGTCTCTGTCAAGTAAATAAAATCTTTAAAAAAAAAAAAAAAAAGGTTCCCAACTTAATATAAGTAACTGGAAAAAAGCAGCAATAACATAATCACAAGTATGGCTTTTCTAAGACTGAGGAACCTCACCCATATTTGTCAGACAGGGTTGTCTGTTTTGGACACGTTTAATTCAAAACCGCATTTAAAGTGCCGTTTCCACTGAAAACTGATCTTTGCCTTTCACAAGAAGAGCCAACGACTCTCCCTAAAAGGATATTTTAGCAACACACTTTACAAGAGGGTGTTCGATAACTGGCCTATTTGTCTTAAGAAATTACAGACAGGCCAGTTCCTATGTTTAGACCAGACAGAAGCTGGTCCCAGGGCTTGGGAACTAGCATCCTGACCAACACTGTTTAACGCTAAGGGGAAAAGACCCAGTGGCTCAGAGGAATCCTTTCACAGAACTGATGAGAAAGTAGGGCAAAAAATAGGGAGCAGGTGGACCTATGCATTAGAGGAACGCAGAGCCCTGCAGAGAAGCCAGAAGCCAGGGAAAACAGTCTGATCATTGCAAGTGTTGGTTACTGAGAAAAAAACAAAACAACAATAACAACAACAAAACCCGCCAAAAAACAGCAAAGGGCAGTTAAAGAAAGAAGGGGAAAAAATAGAGCGCTGGAAATGTGCCACATCAGGAACTGTGGAAGTTGAAGAAGCATCTGTCCACTCACTGAGAGAGAGGCAGTGCTTGAAGCTTGCTGAAACTGTGGGAGACACAAAAAGCAGGTTGGTGCCACGCTGCCTTCTAGAAATTGACGGGCAGGGTCTCTCCCATGATGGATGGATGAATAACCACAAAGGGAAAAGCTCAGAGGATTTCCAGAGTGTCCCAAAGAGCCAGAAGATCATCAAGACAGGCGAGAAGCTGAGGTGAGAAGGGCTGAGGCTGTGTGTGAGCAAGGATCCAGGGAAGCAGCACTGAAGGGGGCGCATGATGGGGACACACAGATGAGGAGGCCCAGTGCTGCTCAGGGCAGGGCGGGGGGGAGGGGCGCACAGGTGTGTGGGGTACACACAGTAAAAGGACAGCTGGCTTTGATTAGGGGTCACACTATTTTGAGGGAGGCAGCAAAGGCGATGAGGGAGGTAGAGGCAGCCCAGCACACAGGAGACTGACAGCTCAGTGAGCAGTGGAAAATCACGGGAGGGCTGGGGGACCGGTGCCCAGGAAAGACAGTGCCCACAAAAGAAGACAGGTGAGCGCAGGTGAAAAAGGAGTATTGAGGGGAGCCTGGGTGGCTCAGCGGGTTAAGCCTCTGTCTTTGGCTCAGGTCATGATCTCAGGGTCCTGGGATGGAGCCCCACATCGGGCTCTCTGCTCAGCGGGGAGCCTGTTTCCCTTCCTCTCTCTCTGCCTGTCTCTCTGCCTACTTGTGATCTCTCTGTCAAATAAATAAATAAAATCTTAAAAAAAAAAAAAAAAAAAAAAGAAGGAGTGCTGAAAATGGAGCCAAGAGGATGGAGGTGAAGGAGACTCCGAACTGGAATGGAGAGCAACTGACCACTGCTGGCTATGAGGAGGGAAAGAGAAAGAGACGGCACTGGGTGCTGGGAGAGAGGTTTAGAAGCGGAAAGATCAAGGCAGTTCAGATGAAATGAACTGTGAGTAAGATATGCAGAAAGGGCTTGGAGTCCCCCCCACCCCAAAACCCTCTCCCTTTTTTTTTTTTTTTAAACTCTGAGGTGGCTGGCTCCATGGGGGATCCATCACAAGGCAGCACACAGTAGGCCCTCAGGACGGCACGGCGCTCCGTCAGTCCACTGGCTCCCAGACGCCCACCAGCCTCTCCAGCAGGGGAGCCCAGGGCCATCCTGGCTCTGAGGGAAAAGGGAGCTGCCGGCTCATGTGTCTGACCGGCTGGCATCGCTGCGCGCTCTCTGCTATCTGCAAACACACCCAGGGCTTCTTAGAGGTACATCATCTGATCTCCCTAATAGGCTGTCATGTGCTGAAGGATTAAGAAAAAGAATTCTTACGTCGCCCAAGGCGGCAGCATGGTTTGTGTTCAAAAAAAAAAAAAAAACTGGTTCGGTGGCAAAGAAATCTCCTTAGGAAACACTGCAAGTTGAGCTGTAAAATGTACTACACTGAGTAAACACGGGCAGATGGATGCCAACGAATCTTTAATTATCTTCAACTCATTATGCACACGTTAACCTTGACAAATTAATCAAGGTGAACTAATAAACTTGTGGGCTTATGTAATTTAAGTAGTTCCCAATCACAGAGAATGTATACAAATACACGTTGATAAAACCATTTAAATAGGCTCTTTTTCATGCTTCTTAAAGCAAAGTGGTAAAATAGCTCTAGGGTGAAAAGGGTTTTGTGGCTCTTTTTTCCCTCCTTTTCTCTTTTTCTGCTGTAAGGGAGACCGAGATAGGTTCCAAGCTATTAAACTATTTGTGATGTACAAGTCATCATCATAATTGGGGACACACTTTCTTTTGACCTTTACGAAACTTTCATTTCCCAAATGTGACAGATAAGACGCACTTTTATAGCACCAATAATGATTTTTTCCTATGGGAACTTGCCAATTATAAGTTGAAAAAGAAGGAAAGACCATACTGGATATACATTTAGAATCTCAACGCACCTAAAATATAGCTGAAATGCTTAGGAATCACGCTTAAAGGATAGTTCCAGCGAGTTAAGGATCTAATCTGGGGAAATACATATTAAAACCAGTGCGAGGGAAACTGTCCACTCGTTTGAGCACCTTCATATAATGCTAAGTGCCCAAGAAATGTGTTCGAGCAAAAGTGACTAGATGGTGACAGCACCTGCATCTGCAACTATTAGTCCAAGTTTTTAAATATTAGTAACAGACTGGGGAAACGGGATCCACAACGCACAGAGCTGTTTCAGTAACACGCATGACCTACACACAGTGAGGCGGCAAGTTCTTACTAACTCATCGGACTTCAGACATCTTGAGGACTTTACCTGACTTCTCTCATGCTCTCAGGGCCCAGTACAGATGCTTGGCACCCGAGGGCCTTGAGAAAGGGCACACTTCACTGAAACCGTTCAGATACTACAGTAGCGTCTTAAGAAAGGACCCGTGCTACCTGTGTGCTTCTCCCTGACAATAAATCCCCCTTTATGGGACCTTGATTTCACTCTTCATTGGACTCAGTCTTTCATTGCCTAGACACACAGAAGTTAAATTCATTCATTCGCTGGTTCATCCATTCAGCAACTATTTATTGACTTCTTCTTATGTCAAGCATCTTTGCAGCCGTCCACTGTCCCACACGGTAGCTCACAGCTACACAGGGCTCGTGGGCACCTGAAACATGGCTGCTCCAAACTGACATGGGCTTATGCGGCAATTACTGAAAACAAAACAAAACAAAAGCATGATATCTCAATAATGTTTATATTGATTACACGTGAAAATCATACTAGTTTAGATAGAGTGGGTTAAAAAGTCTTATTTATATTAATTTGACCTTTCTCATCTTGCTTTTTTAAAGATGCTACTAGAAAACTTAGTAGATGATGATAACCAAGACTTGAGATGAAGCCTTGTTTTCAAGGACTGGACACTTTAGTAAAAGAAGCCCAAAGCAAACAAACGAGTAAGCGGGAAGCAATGTTATGTCATTTCAGATGCTGAATAATGTGTGAAGAATATAAGGCAGGGTGAGAAGACAAGAGCAACCCAAATGGGATACTCTAGGTACAGTGACCTTGGAAGTTTTCTCTGGGGAGGTGAAATATGAGCAGGAAACATGAATGCTAAGAAAAGGTACTCATACAAAGATCCAAGGTGTGCTGCAGACAGGGAGCACGTGGTGAACCAAAGAGAAAGGAGGTATGCAAGTCTGAACAAGAGCAAGAAGGCCAGTGTGGCCAGGGCACAGAGGGGAACGGCAGCAGAGGAGGTTAGCAGAAAGAAAGGGGCCAGAGTACGGAAGTCCTAGTGGAAAGATGAGGCCCACTGAACCAACAAATTCCATGTAATTCAAGTCAAAATTGCTTTAGGATTTCTCATGGAACTTGACAGGCCTTTTCTTTAAACTCATGTCTTAAGTCCAGGGACCAAGAAGAGCCAAGATTTTGACCTACCAAATACCAACAGCTACTCTGAGGCCACAGCCAGGGGCTAAAACCAGGATGACGCAAGTGAGGCTCTCAGCGCCTAGGAGCAAACACCCCGTAAATCCTGTGTTCTGAGCGCCCCATCCACTGCACCCTAGTCTTTGCAATGTGGGACTGAGTTAAGGTCAGATGAAACAAAGACAAGAGCTGTGAAGTGGGCCGCCAAAATGGTGCCAGCCACGCAGAGTTTTAGGATACATGACACTGTGTGCATACACGTGTGTACACACATGTATATAAGGATTACAATTACGCATACCACACTATGTTTGCATGTGCAGATGTGGGCAGATGTGTGTGTGCATATGTGTATGTAAATATATGTATATGCATGTGTGTGTGTGGGTGTATACACACATTTGTGCGTGTGATAAACGTGTGTGAATGTGTATGTGTATATATACACATGTACGTAAACACACACATATAAAGGACACATACGTGAAGCAAGAGGATAAAACATAAAGGGAAAAGAAAAATGGCAGCCTAAGGAGAGGAACTACTTCTTGGGAGTGAAAGAAACAGTGTAGTGAGGGGATCAGGGCACTAAATACACTCGCAATTTTTAATTCTCTTTCATAAAAGATCTGCAGCTATACAGAAACACAAATACACACAAGCGGAGTACAACATCAGAAATGCCAATTTTATAAGGGAAGAATGATACAAAATTGTTTATATATTCTCATTTTTAACTCTAAAAATATTCTCATTTTTAACTCTCATATGGGGGACCAAAAATGCCCCCCAAAGGATATTTGTTATTATGCTCTAACCTCCTGTTACATAATTTTAAGAGTGGTATTTAATATTTAGTAAAGAAAACATATTACAGAACAGAAAAAAACTGAATTTAGGGCCCACAATTATACTTACAATGTGTGATTTAGGATAAACTCTATCATTTCTTTTTTTTTTTTTTTTTTTTTTATTTATTTGACAGACAGAGATCACAGGTAGACAGAGAGGCAGGCAGAGAGAGAGGAAGGAAAGCAGGCTCCCTGCTGAGCAGAGAGCCCGATGTGGGGCTTGATCCCAGAACCCTGGGATCATGACCTGAGCCGAAAGCAGAGGCTTTAACCCACTGAGCCACCCAGGCGCCCCGACTCTATCATTTCTGAACAGCAATGTGCTACCTGTAAGAATTCCCCACCATTAAAGAGAAACCAGCCTGTCAATAAATCAACTGAATAAATTCAGGTTAATTATACTAAATTTAATTTTAATTATTCTATAAGAAATGTTTCAGTCTACTATTATTCATAGAGCCCTAGAGTGTAGAGGTATTTTGATTATTAAATAAGACAGAATTTCGGAAGAGTCGTATATGTATTATCTCTGGAAATATCTTATCTACCTCAATAAAAACGCTGTTCAAATTTCACTCAGTTTCGTCAAGAGCCATCAACACTGCTGTGGTTTCAAATTGTTACTTCAGGCCTTAAACATGGATAAAATGAGGTGTATAGAAATTTTACAACGGTCTGTAGATGCACTGCCAAGAACAGGAACCAACCCTGGGAATGAGGTTCGCTACTTAAAATAAGGAAGTAACTAGAGAAGAAAAACAGAAAAAGTCCTTCACCTTTGGTCAAGCAGAACAGGTCCACAAAGGAGACTATTTGCAGAACATATGCCTCAGAGACACAAGAGTAAGGGAGGGGCAGCAGGCCAGTTACTGTGTGAACTTCCGTCGTCGGGCGGAGTCATGGGGATCACCAACAACCCCAGGCTGGTATCACTGCTGCCCTCCTCCAGGCAACAGAACTCAGTGTGCAGGCCCTTCTGTGAGGGTGGGTCAAGGCCATCAGAAGGAAGCGTGTCCTTTACAGCCATGTTCTGGGACAGGAAGAAATGTCCTTACTCAGGCATTTTAGAAGCTGTGTTAATTCTCCCTGGGTGCCACACAAAGGTTCCAGAAGGCCACCTTTAACGAGGGAAGCAGGCGATTAAAACGAGCTGGAGGACTCCTAGCGACCTAAGGCAAAGACGAGGCCTTGGCGACCCAGGACTGTGAACATCTCACCGGCCACTGCTCAAAACGGCTTCTCCCCAGGATGCACGACCGGATCTCGATATTCCTCCTCCCCTAGCAATCTCCAAAGAGTCACATTGCTCACTTCTTTGTTGAAGACAAGGACAAGGGGGAAGGCTCCTAGCTGGGAACAAGCTTCAGGTTTTGTATTCAGCACTTAGCTTAGTGCGGTGAGCAGAGATGAGCTATCACCACGGTCCTTGACGCGCTCGGTCCTCATCCTCACCTCTAACCCTCTCCTGGGCGGCTGCTTTCACTTGCTAAGTCTTCGAGTGCTGCGCAAATTGACCACGGCCTGGCTCAAAGCTCAGCCATGAGGTTCTCCTCCTTTTTCTTCTTGGCTCCTCATCTCTCCAAGACCCATCTGAACACATTTTTCAACACGGTCCTGGGTCAAGCTAGAATTATCCTGCTGGAAACCTGTGCCTCCAACAGAAGTGTGCGCCTCCCAATGAATCAACACATTTTCAGCAGAAGTCAGGCTGTGAACTTGATTCTGGTCCTGCCCTTCTACCCTGATGCAGGCCACACGATGCTGGGTATATACATCCGACTCAATCTATTTGCCTTTCTTTTAACAGGGACACCCCACAACTAGAATGTCACATGAATACAATACCGTTAATGACCGGAGCATGCCGAAACAAATGTTTGGAATCAAATGGAAGTTTAATTAGGTTTGGTATTATTTTAGCAACTTGGTGTATAAGATTATTTAAGCAATTTAGCAGCTTGAGGTCTTCGTAAACAAAATCTAGTATTTTAACAGTTTGGTTTATTAGAAAACCAATAATCTACCCAAGTGTCATCAGTAATAGGTGACCTTATCCCACTAAACTCATTCCTTCTATTTCCTGGCCAAAATAAAGCTGCTTCTTTGAACACTCCACCTATTACACATCTGAAAAAATAATAATAATAATAAAAGTATACTCTTTAGAGTAAAAAGCAACCTTAGAATGGAGACCACATCCTGCCCACACGACCAGAACCAGAACGCAAAGTTCCCTTTCGCCACAGCTATGAGGTCCTCAAAGAATGTTCTCTTGGGGGGTTGCCAGTGTTTTGTGTTGCTATCTGAGGAAACATTTTGGGAGGTGCCCATGAGCTAAAGCAGCAGAGGACTGCAACTCTGACACATTTCAGGCATTTTAATTTTTATTACAATTTAAACTATTATTACAATTTAAACTGTTGAGCACAGCCCTGGGGGGGGAGGGGGAAGATGACTTGATCATGAAACTTTTCCTTTTTTCCCCTTTAATGAGTCCATCATTAAGCATAAGCTCTCGGAGAGCACCTTGACACTCCCATAAATGATGTACAAGGTCACAGGACCACACTGCCTGCCTGTGACATCGCTGCATCTCAAAACTCAGCGTCTCACATTAGCTGCTGCCTAAGGGACCTGGCAGGAGGGTTCTCAGCAGTCAATTCCATGGGCAAGGCTTGTCTTGGTGAGAAGGGGAAAACCTTATATTTAACACGTTGAGAAGCTGAATTTTAAAAAAGAAAAAAAAAAAGGAAGAGGAAATTGTTATAATTATAGCAAGGGCTTTTGCATGCAAATTCAGTTTTCCTTGGGGAAATTTGCATACTCTCTATAAGGAGTCCCCATGCCAAAAGTACACATAATGCTTTTCAGCTTCAGTCTTTAAAAGTGATGCACTTGTCCAGGAATTGCATAGGGGAAGAGTCCATGAATGTGTTCCAGGCCTGGCCCAGATACGCTGTTTATAAAAGGAAGAGCTTTACGACGTAGTTTATAGTATTTAAAAGGCGTGTTCTCTATGCCGAACAAACTGATGGTTATCAATCGGGCTGAGACAGCCAATAAAGAGTAAGGCATCTGGGGGCGCCTGGATGGCTCAGTCATTAAGGGTCTGCCTTCAGCTCAGCTCAGGTCATGATCCCAGGGTCCTAGAATCGAGCCCCACATGGGTTCCCTGCTTGGCAGGAAGCCTACTTTCCCTCTCACACTCCCCCTGCTTGTGTTCCTGCTCTCACTGTTTCTCTCTCTGTCAAATAAATAAACAAAATCTTTCAAAAAAAAAAAACAGAGTAAGGCATCTGTTTCAACATGTCTCCGAGATTTAACTAAACCCTTGTTCATGATATAAACACATTTTGAAATATAAATGTATTTCTCCTTAGATTCTTAAATTTCCAACTAGAACTGATGGTCATAAAAGCTAACTACTGAGTGCTCAGATTCAAAAATATTTTTGTGATAAAGGAAATAAAAAATAGGCGAAGGGAACATCCAAAATGAAGAACTGTTTTCAATTTGATAAAAATTTTCGGCAGATATATGTCTGCCTTTAATTGTAGAAAACAATTTTAGATAATCAAGCATGAAGGAAGGATGCCAGTAACGCTTCCCATTTGCAGGTTTTAAGAAACACTAAATGCACATTTCTGCTTCACAGTGGAAAAAAAAAGACTCTGGAAGGCAATAGATAGTCTAGATCAACGTAATCATTGCTGTATGGAAAAAAATCCAGCATGTGGGAGCTCCTCAGAGCAGGCTCTTCTTCTCCAAGAGGCTATTTTTTAACACAATAAATAAAACACTCTATTCCTAAATGAATTGCCCACCAACAGGAGAAAATTAGCCATTTACTTGAGAAGCAGCCTATTTTCAGGCCTTTCCACAGCCAACAGTTAGCAGTGACTTTGGCGATGGTGAATCCACAAGCTTCAACAGCAGTTGTCCAAAATTAAAGGTCTGTTGGAACAGGTGGGGAAAAGGCGGAAACGAAATGAATGTAAACATGTCATACCTCAGACATGCACAATGGTCACCAAGGGCTGAAATCACCTGTCACCTGGGTCAGGCCCCAGCTGAATACACAGAACTTTTATACATGGACCACTTTGAGAAATAACAAAGAGGGAAAGGGATTTGGGGAAACACTTTTTTTTTTTTAAGATTTTATTCATTTATTTGACACAGAGAGAGAAGGTGAGAGAGGGCACACAAGCCGGGGGGATGGGAGAGGGAGAAGCAGGCTTCCCACCGAGCAGGGAGCCTGAAGCAGGACTGCATCCCAGGACCCCGGGATCATGACCTGAGCTAAAGGCAGTCACTTAACGACTGAGCCACCCAGGTGTCCTGAAAACACTTTTTTTTTTAAAGATTTTTATTTATTTATTTCACAGACAGAGATCACAATTAGGCAGAGAGGCAGGCAGAGAGAGAGGAAGGGAAGCAGGCTCCCTGCTGAGCAGAGAACCCAATGCGAGGCTGGTTCCCAGGACCCTGGGATCATGACCTGAGCGGAAGGCAGAGGTTTTAACCCACTGAGCCACCGAGGCACCCCATTTTTTTTTTTAAGTGCAAAACGTTCGTAATATGTTAAGTGGAAAAAGCGGGTCGCAAACGCACGAGAATTCAATTTCACAAAACTAACAAAAACGAAATGCGATCTGCATTGCTGTCTCAAGGACGCTCCCGTGCAATGTTAACGTTAGTAGGTATGCTACCAAAGCAGGTCTGTACTTCCAGGGTCAGAGCAGAAACATCCCTCCCAGGTGGAGGGGGGTCCTGAGGAGGTCCAGCCCTGAAGGGGGGCATCTGTGACCAACCTGAGTCTACCATTACTCAACCTGGCATTTACCCAAGGTCTGTGATCATGGAAAGCTTTCCCCCCCCCTCCCCAGAACACCCATTAACATCCTTACCCACCCTTCTTGGAAATAGCGTGTTAAACCAATAGCTTAAGGAATACAGGTAGATCTCAAGAGAATGACGATAAAAATACCAATAGTGGGGATTCTGTGGCTGGTAGGATTTCAGATTATAATAATTTTCCTAATTTTCTGTAACACACACATAGTACTTTCATCATTGGGGAGGGGAGGCATAGTTTTTAGGATGATGAAAGTGCCCCACTATTCAACTTTCTTTATTCTCCACTATTTATTGACCAGAAGTGCATTTGGTACTTCAAATGTCAGCACACTCGCTTGGAGAAAAGTAGAAACTGGCAATCTGTGCATCGCCACGTGAAGACCGGCTATAAAGGAACTGTGGTCTGCTTAAATACTGTTCTCAGATTTCGGGTCTCCTATGAAAATAAATGAAGCAAGGAGCCCAGCCCTGGCAAAAGATGAAGGAGGAACTCTGCCTCTCTAATTTCCTACTTATTCTCTCTGATGCCAATCACCACATGCAAGCTTGGTGAGAAATTTTAAATGTGCAGAGATAATCTAAACACTGTTCAGTCTCTTCATTTCCCCCCCCCATAAAAGACAATGTAAATAGGACAGAAATGGTCACTTGAGAGCTATTTCTAGGTCTCTGTGACCATGACGCCTGTATGAACAGAAGGATGTTAAAATTCCATGTTTTAAAGTTCTAAGTTTTGTTGAAATAAATGCTAATCGGTAAAAATGTTCTTCGGGGTCAGATGTGTATTTTCCCTGTTTTCAACTGTAATTTTTATTGCAAATCAAAAAAAAAACAAAACAAAACAAAAAACAAACAAACAAAAAACACGGTTCCAAACAAAATTACTGAAAGACTATATGTGACCCTTGACAGTGGCATCATCTTCGGGCTGGGTTTCAGAATGTTCCACAAATTAACACACTGCAAAAGGACATGAGTTCTGCTGAGTAAAATATCCATTTATGAATAATAGAAAAGCTGATAAGCTTCTCTGTCGAAACTTGTCCATGAACTGGAATAACAGATGCCCAGAACATAAAAACTGGAAAAGAGGTGAATCTGCCCTTCCACACCCATCCCTGAGAAGACCTAATTTGGATACGGAGCCCACTGAAGGTCCCTGCTAGTTAGCCGGGTGACAGTTTCCAGTAGACTAAATTTTAGAGCCCTAACTGAAAATTCTCCGAGTTAATTAAGAAAATGACTGCATCTCGGCCCTGGCAAGAACAAAAAAATAATATTTATGTGAGAATGAACATATTCCATCTCTGTGTGGTCCACAAATCTTTCCCTTCGCTATATGAGGCTTACACTTTAACTCGTTCTGCATGTTTCCAAATAACTCTTGGCTGATGCCAGGGAAAAACCTCCTGTTATTTTATCTGAACTCAGCTTTCGTAATTTGATAAGCACTAGAATATGTGTATTGTGTGTGTGTTTGAGAGGGAGGGATGGTGTTCAAAATGTTTATTCAGGCAGCAATCATTTTAGCCTACCGCAAAAAAAAAAAAAAAAAAAAAAACTAATAATTATAATAATAAAATAAATAAAATAAAATAAATAAATCATTTTATTTCCTGAACTTGTGCTTTCAGACCCCACATGAACTCCCCGCAAGGGAAAAAGTTGAGGTTTTCCTTTCTACTTAGGGAAACTAGTACAATTATAAAGTTTTAGTTTAGCATTTGTTTCGAAATTTTCTAGAGAAAAGTTACCCCAAATGTGATAGCGTTTTATCCAGTCGACGCCTAGGGAAGAAACTGGCACAACGCCCAGGACTCGACGACAGCATCTCCTGAACACTGACTGCATTTGGGCCTCAGAGACCCGAACTCCCCACTCTGTGGGACCATGATGGGCTGTTTTAAGGGTCAGGAGAACGGCTCCTCCATGAAGAATGTATACAGTTTCAAGTCTATCCAGGCTAAACTACTGTTCAAAGCAGCTACCATGTTTCTGGTATTTTATTACTGGAGACTCAAGAGTATCTGAGTATCTGCTTCAAGCATGAGCGATTCTCTTGGGTTTTCCATGTTTCCCCTACTCTCTCTCTCTCTCCCCCTTCACTCTCCTCCTCTCTCTCTCTCTCTCTCTCCCTCTCTCTCTCTCTCTCTCTCTCTCCGTTGACTTCACTTTCTCACCGGGCCTTTCCCCATGGATGTTCCCCGCTAAAGCGTAACCCAAGTTGGGCCAGCTGCCTCTGCATCAACCAGCTTTATAATTAATTTACGCTCTCTGACAGGACATGGGAAAATTGTCTTTCAGTAATTTTAGTTTCTTTGTCTTCCTTTCTTTTCCTTTTTGGCTGCTATATTCAATTTTAATGGCAGGGTATATATTTGACATTCCTGACAAAGAAATAAGACGACACGGTTCCTTCTGAATTCTTAAAATGACAATAATTACTGGCTTCCTCCGCATCATCTCTACACTTCACAATTCGCACGCCAGTAAGGAATCCAAGCTGGCAGATCCCGTTGGTCAGACTTTCATCTGAGCTCTCAGTTCCGTCAAATCTACAGCCTCTTCCTTGACAGCCCTCTGATTACTCTTCCCGCCTTGAAACACTTATCAGTGGGCTTCCAAGATACGCCCACACCCTTGGTTTTCCTCCTACTTCATTAGGAGGAAGAAACCTCACTCCCTGGTTACTAATGTTGATCCTTATCAACATTAAGGATCCTCCCCTCATCGCCCTGCTCTTAAGGGGGAATGACCCTGGGCTAAGTTCTCAGTTCTCAGACCTCTTAGCTTTCCACATGCATTGACATCTTTGGTGACCTCACCCAGACTCACACCTCCCACATTTACACATCTTCAGCCCAGACCTCTCTCTGAATGCCAGACCCTTATATACAATGGTGTATGGGACATCTTCACTTTGATGTCTAATGGACCCTCAAATTCGACACCTCCCAAACCCACTCTTGAGCTTCCCCATTCAAACGTCTGGTGATGGAGTCTTCCCCCTTGGAGTAAACAGCAACTCCATCTTTCTAGGTACCCAGGCCCCAAACCTCAGAACCACCCTTAATACCTCTCCCTTTCTCACACCCTACATGGGATCCCCGAGCAGATTCTCCTGACTCTCCCTTCAAGATAGATCAAAATCTGACCCCTTCAAACCATTTCTACCCTTCCCAGCCTTGTCCAAATTAGGATCATCCACGTCCTCCCTGGCTCTCATGGCAACCTTCCATCTGATCCTCCTCCATCTGCACCTGCCCCCTTACAGTCTATTCTCAATTCAGCAGCCAAAATGAGTGTCTGAAAATATAAGCAATCTTATATCACTCCTAGGTTCAAATCTCTCCAGGGGCTCCCTATGTCCCTCAGAGTAGGAGCCCAAGTCTTCACAGGGGTCCGGAAGACCCTTCACAGTGTCTCCTACCACTTCTGTCCTGGTGTCTCCACACCCTGGTTCAATCCAGTCGCAGGGGCCTCCTTGCTCTTCCTCATACACAGAAGGCTCACTTCTGCCTTAGGTGTTTACATGGGCCACCGCCACCCCCCAGCAGCCTGGGGAGGTCTCCCCAAAGACTGCTGCATGTTTCCATCTTAGCAACTTAGGGTCTTGACTCAAAGACCACCTCCTCTGGGAGGCATTCTCTGTCCATCCTTCCTGAAACTACAGCACCCCCAATGCTCCCTACCCCCTTCACTGCTTGATCTTTCTCTGTAATAGTGAAAGGTAACTATACAGTATAATTTTGGTGGTTGATTGCCCTTCTTCCCTATGAGAATGGAAGTATCTAGCTGAGTTTCTTTTTTTATCCACTCGTGAAGCCCCAGCTCCTAGAATAATGCCAATTCTGACGTCAGAATGCAATCAGTAAATTGTTAAGAGAGTGAAAACATGCTTCTCTATAACCTTTCTTTTTTTATTTACAATGATCATCTTTCCACATAAATAAATGCACATCTAATACCAAAGGATAGGGACAAATTTGGTCATGAGTAGGTAATAGCTGAAGCCATGTGATGGTTGTATGGGGATTCTTTATACTATTCTTCCTACATATATTTGAATTTTCTACCATAAAAAATTTAATACACAACATTCACCCAATTATTTATAATGACTATACAGTACTCCACAGTGTGATTATACCATCACTAGTTAATCCCTACTCTACTGAAGAATATTGGGGTTCCATCTTTTTCTGTGTAACAGAAAAGGATAATCTTTTTTTTAAAAAAAGATTTTATTTATTTACTTGACAGAGCGAGAGATCATATGTAGGTAGAGAGGCAGGCAGAGAGAGGGGGGAAGCAGGCTCCATGCTGAGCAGAAAGCCCAAGGCAGGGCTCGACCCCAGGGCCCTGAGATCATGACCTGACCAAAGGCAGAGACTTAACCCACTAAGCCAGCCACCCAGTTCCCCGAGGATAGAGTAATCTTACACAACTATCTGATTATGGCCTTGCAATAAATTCCTAGAAACAGAAGAGTTTGCACATTTAAAATCTTATACGTAATGCCAATCTTCCCTTCAGAAATTTTGAACCGAAATATGTTCCCATTAGTACATGAAAGCAGCACTTCTCAAAGTGTGGTCCACAAAATGGTGCCAGGCTGCAAATGGTCTGTTACTGGTCCACCACGAGATTGGTTCAGAAACTGAGAGTAAACATTTGGAAACTTTCACAGGAATTTGACAGAATAATTTTCTATCTGACGAATATTTCATAGATATAGAGAAATATATTTGAGATTTTATTTTGTATATTTTTCATTGTCTTTTTTTGGCTATTTATTTTTACAAATGTATCTTCAGCCAGAAACAGAATGAGGAACATGGTCCTTCACCTCAGTTTAAGAAAAATGACATGATAGTACTTGTTTCCCTATACCACCCCCAATTGTAGACATATTTTGCTTGGCTTCATTTTATTTTTATCGTTTCAGTTACAGAGATATGCCACTGTTGACTTAATGTGCACTTTTCATAGCTAGCAGGGTTGCACACCTTTTCATAGGTTGGCTGGCCCTGTACTCATTATTTATGAATTATCTCACAATCCTATTAAGACGTTCATCTTATTGATGAAATTGTAAAAGCTTATTGTAAAAGCACTTTGTACATTAGGAACATCATGTTGATTCCATATTATGCAAACAAGTTTCAAACTTTCAAACAAATTCAGATGATTCTCCACTATACTAAAATAAAATAATGAAGACTTAAAACGCTGTATTTAGTTTCTTCTTTTGAGTCTTTCCTTCATGTTTTTTACTTAGAGATGTCCTTTCCACCAAAAGATGGTAAAAATATTGACTCATATATTATGCACATACATTTACAGCTTACTTTGTTACACTTATAATTTTTATCCTCTAGAATTATTTTCTCATGGGCTGTCTGGCAAAGATTCTGCTTCATTTTTCTAGATGACTAGGTAGGTGTCCCAACACCTTTTACTGACTAACTTATCTTTTTCTTTCCAATCCGAAATGCCAACCCTATCACCTACTATATATGCCTATGTATACACTCAAAATACACTCAAATGTATACACTCAAAATACATTGTATACAATGTATTTTATTCATTGGTATATTCTTGTACCAATACCTCTGTTCAATCATCATTAACTCATATTATTCTTAAACGTTTGAGATGGCAAGTACTTTGATAAATACTTCTTATAATTCTGGGAGGGTTTTATAGGTTCATTCTTCCAGATCAAATTCAGAATCATATTGGGTAATGGTATGAAATCTTCAGTAATTGTACTGAATCTTACTTTCCAAGAATAAACTATCCCTCTCCATTTACTTGAAATGTATCTTATGTCCCACAATTGAGTTTTGTAGCTTTCTTCACTTAGTCCCTCAATTGCCTAGGTAAGCTTCTCCCTACTTCCGTATAGCAACATTGTAATTATAAATGAAATCTTTCAATAATTTTTCCTAGCATTCATGTCACAATGAAGTCATCAACCTATTTTTACTTATTTTGTAGCCAACCAGCAATCTTAATCCACAATCATAGTGCTTCTAGTAGGTTTTCGCAAGAGTCTAAGCAAACTTTGTAATTCCATTCATACTCTCAATTCATTCATTTTAAAAAAAGCAAGCACTGTGATATAAATCTCAAAATACTGGTGCAGTTGAAGATTAATATTACATAAAAATATAAAGCCCCTCTGAGGAACATAAAATCTGTTAGAGTATATAAAACACATACCCACTTATTCTTGCATAAGATAGCAATTGAAGGATCTCTAAAAAGGCACAGTTAAAAAGTACTATGAGAGGGGCACCTGGGTGGCTCAGTGGGTTAAGCCTCTGCCTTCCACTCAGGTCATGCTCTCAGGATCCTGGGATCGAGCCCCACATCAGGCCCTCTGCTCAGCGGGGAGCCCACTTGCCCCCTCTCTCTCCCAGCCGTCCTGCCTACTTTTATGTATTTATTACTACTTAATAAATACATAAAATCTTAAAAAAAAAAAGGACAGTACTATGGGAGAATGTGCAAGGACACACTGCAGAATAATGGAGAGCTCAAGGAAACCTTTGTGAGAAGGTAGCATTTATTTTAAGCACAGAATGTCAGGATGTGAAAAGATCAGAGGGATAATATTCTAGAAAGAGGGGGGGAAAGGTACATGATCAAAGGCAAAAGGAGAAAAAGCCCAGAGTTTGGCTGGAACATCAGGGAACGCTAAAGGGTGATAAATGGATCATTCTGAATGCAAGATTAATTTACTTCTTACTTGGTAGACATTGGTGTGCTACGGCATGAACAGAGCTATGCTTTAGGAAGACGAATCTGGAGGCAGGATGCAAACATGGGGTGATTTGCTGGGGGAAGAACTGAGGCAGAGAAAACCACCATTTTTTTTTTTTTTTTTTAAACATGGGCCCAGATGTCTTTGACAAGCCTCTCCTTGAGAGGTGGGGTCTATGTCCCCTCCCCTTGAAAGTGGACTTTGTAACAGCTCGACTGATACAATCCAACAGAGGTTATGCTGGGTCCCTTCTCAAGGCCAAACCTTAAGAAACTTGACACTTTTCTAGTGCACTCTTGCACTAGTGCACTATTCATGCACTATTGGTGGGAATGCAAACTGGTGAAGCCACCCTGGAGAACAGCAAGGAGGTTCCTCAAAAAGTTACAAATAGAACTGCCCTATGATCCAGCAATCACACTAGGAGGTATTTACCCAAAGGAAAGAAAAATGTTAATCCCAAGGGATACATACACCCTGATGTTTATAGCAGCATTATCAACAATAGCCAAATCATGGGAACAGCCCAGATGACCATCAACTGATGAATGCATAAAGATGTGGTATGCGTATACACACACACACACACACACACATGAGTATTACTCAGCCAGAAAAAAGAATGGATTCTTACCATTTGCAATGACATGGATGGAGCTAGAGTATGATGCTATGTGAAATAAGTTAGAGAAAGACAAATCCCATATGATTTCACTCATATGTGGAATTTTAAAAATAAGTAAGTAAATAAATAAATAAATAAATAAGCAAAGGGGGTAAAAAAGAGAGAAGCAAACCAAGAAACTGATTCTTAACGATAGAGAACAAACTGATGGTTACCAGAGGGGAGGCAGGTGGGGGTGTGGGGGAAATAGGTGATAGGGATTAAAAGGGCACCTGTGGTAAGTACACTTGGAATGTTTTGTACAGAAGTGTTGAATCACACTATATGACAAACCTGAAATTAATATTGCACTGTAGGTTAACTAACTAGAACTTCAATAAAAACTTACCAAAAAAAGGAAAATGACACCTTTCACATCCTATTTCCTGGGACACTCACACTTACAACTTAGCCACGATGCTATAAGGAAGCCCAGGTAATCCATGGAAAGCCCACATGGAGATAACCTGAGGCTCCTGGTCCTTAGTTCCCAGTCGACAGCCAGCTAGCTCCTCTGGCCAGGCATGTGAGTGAATCATGGCAAAAGTGGATGTCCCAGCACCCAGCAAAATACCCCAGCAGATGCGGTAGGGAGCAGAGTCAAGCTCTCTCTGCGGAACCCTGCCCTAACAGCAGACTCAAGGTTGAGTCTTTTTGCTGTCCTTTGAAGCACTTAGTTTTGGATGTTTGGTTGCACAGCAACAGTAACTAGGATAGAGACGAATTTAGAGGCTCTTGCGACAGTTCTGATCAATAACACAAAGAACTGGAGAAGTGACCATTGAGAAGAAGGCAAGTGCCAGATGCCAGCGCTACTTTGAAGACACAATCCATGGGACGATGGCAGCCTAAAATTAAAATTAAAATTTGTGGGGCACCTGGGTAGCTCAGTGGTTTAAGCCTCTGCCTTTGGCTCAGGTCATGATCTCAGAGTCTGGGATCGAGCCCCACATCAGGCTTTCTGCCCGGGGAGGGGGGGGGGGGGGGCGGCTTCCCCATCTCTCACTGCCTGCCTCTCTTCCTACTTGTGATTTCTTTCTCTCTCTGTCAAATAAATAAATAAAATCTTTTTTAAAAAATTGAAATTTGTTCCCTGAGTTATTTTTCTGATTAAGAAATAGCCAGGTAGGGACGCCTGGGTGGCTCATTGGTTGGGCATCTGCCTTCGGCTCAGGTCATGATCCCAGCACCCTGGGATCAAGTCCCACATCGGGCTCCTTGCTCAGCAGGGAGCCTGCTTCTCCCTCTGCCTCTGCCTGCCCCTCTGTCTGCTTGTGCTCACTTGCACTCTCTCCCTCTATCTCTGACAAGTAAATAAATAAAATCTTTAAAAAAAAAAAAAAAAAAGAAATAGCCAGGTAGAAAGGGTTATTTACTAATATTTTAGAATTGCACATTGTGGTGAATCAGAATACGTTAAAGCCAACAGTTAGCTCTTTCCTCTCCCTATCTACCCCCATCCTCTCTCCACTGGAAGAATATGCTTTCCTGCCACATTGATATTAAGCTTTGGCCATGCAGTTTGTTTTATCAATGGCATGTGAGTTTGAAGTGATGGTGGGTCACCTCCAAGTACAGGCCTTCAGAGACACTACAAGTTTCTGCGTGGTCTTTACACTTCCGCCATGACAGAGGAACGTGGCTTGTGCAAGTCTCAGGAGGGAGGCTCAGGAGCAACTGTGAACCCAACCTACAGCTTGGAACCAAGCCCCGGGGAACATAGCTTAGGTCATTCAGATCCCAGCCAACCTACAGGCACACAGGCAAGAAACACTTACTATAATAAACAACATAATATAAATGATAAGTCACTACAATAAATAATTAAACAATCACTGCTTGTGGTATGGCACTGATGTCTTATAAGGGAAGTCATCGTGTCTGATGAATCCACTTATTAACATTTGAGAACAGCCCACTATCTCATCACAGATGTAAAAGATCGTAATCCTAATTAACAGTACTTCCGCACGTCTCTCTGCTGGAAAGATAAAGGTAGAGACACGCACTGACATTTCAAATACTTCCATTCAGGTTGTTAGGTGTTGCAGCTTTCTGCACATGGAACCAAAAGAGAGGGGTTTTTTTTTGTTTTTTGCTTTTTTTTTCAGCATAACAGTATTCCTTGTTTTTGCACCACACCCAGTGCTCCATACAATCCATGCCCTCTCTAATACCCACCACCTGGTTCCCCCAACCTCCCACCCCCCGCCCCTTCAAAACCCTCAGGTTGTTTCTCAGAGTCCACAGTCTCTCATGGTTCACCTCCCCTTCCAATTTCCCCCAACTCCCTTCTCCTCTCCATCTCCCCTTGTCCTCCATGCTCTTTGTTACGCTCCACAAATAAGTGAAACCATATGATAACTGACTCTCTCTGCTTGACTTATTTCACTCAGCATAATCTCTTCCAGTCCCGTCCATGTTGCTACAACAGTTGGGTATTCGTCCTTTCTGATGGAGGCATAATACTCCATAGTGTATACGGACCACATCTTCTTATCCATTTGTCCGTTGAAGGGCATCTTGGTTCTTTCCACAGTTTGGCGACTGTGGCCATTGCTGCTAAAAACATTGGGGTACAGATGGCCCTTCTTTTCACTACATCTGTATCTTTGGGATAAATACCCAGTAGTGAAATTGCAGGGTCATAGGGAAGCTCTATTTTTAATTTCTTGAGGAATCTCCACACTGTTCTCCAAAGTGGCTAAGAGTGTTTTTAATAAGTCATGCTATTTTTCCTCTCATCTTTGCTTTCTTACCATAACCACACTCACTGGATGGGGATGTTTCTGGTACAAATAGATGACAAAACTGGAGATACTCTAAAAAGACAGGCTTTAGGGCTCTAGCACAGAACAGGTCTTCTCAAAGTATGGTGCCTAGCACCACTTTAGGGGGGCCAGGAGATCCAAATGATTTTCATAAGGATATTAAGACATGATTTGCCTTTTTTCACTGTCATTCCCTCACAAGTTGGAGATTCACAGAGGACTTACCAGGTTTGAAATCTCAGCTGACTGACTGCAGGAGCAAACAAGAGAATCCAGATATCTTCCATGAAGCTAGAAATTAGACATGTGCAAAAAAATCTAACAGTGCCACTCTTCTTCCCAAACTTACCTTTTTTTAGAAAAACACAGTCATTTTTCATTTGAAAACAGTTTTTTATGTTAATATAGAATGGGTTCATTACTTACTTGAAATGAATTAATTCTAGATACTTTTAAGTGTCCCCATTTCCTTCCTCATATGGCAAATATTCACAACAGAAGCCACATAATGTTAAGCCATTTGAGACACTCTGAATTTTTAAGAGTATAAAAGGTTCTGGGTCACCTGGGTGGCTCAGTGGGTTAAGCCTCTGCCTTCGGCTCAGGTCATGATCTCAGGGTTCTGGGATGGAGTCCCGCATCTGGCTCTCTGCTCAGCGGGGAGCCTGCTTCCCCCTCTCCCTCTGCCTGCCTCTCTGCCTGCTTGTGATCTCTGTCTGTCAAATAAATAAATAAAATCATAAAAAAAAAAAAAAGAGTATAGAAGGCTCTAAGACCAAGAAATTTGAGATACACTCCATACTATGGTATAAAGTATGCACTGCTGTGTTCGAAAATACAGTGGGTGGGGAAGCACACTTTAAGAAGAGTAGAAGCGGGGCACATGGGTGACTCAGTGGTTTGAGCCTCTGCCTTCGGCTCAGACCATGATCTCAGGGTCCTGGGATCGAGCCCCACATCGAACTCTCTGCTCAGCTGGGAGCATGCTTCCCCCTCTCTCTCTGCCTGCCTCTCTGCCTACTTGTAATCTCTGTCTTTCAAATAAATAAATAAAATCTTTAAAAAAAAAAAAAAAAAAGAAGAGTAGAAGCAATAGGGTTGAGTTTGTGGGGTTCCTATAAGAAATGTCTTAGACTTAAATATTATCACCTTCATAATTGAGGTAGGAATTACAGCCTCCTGGCTCTTTGTGCAAACTTTTTACTTTATTCAACACAATCTTGCCAAATAACACCTTTAAACAGTAAAGAATATAGCAGGAGAGATTAAATCATCTGTCACGGGTTACACTGTGCTGAGACTAAAAATGTCTTCTATTTTGTTCAAGCTATGACATACCATTACTCAGATGCTCTGACATTATTAAGAGAAAAAGATGGCCGTGTACTAAGTCAAAAGAAATGAACCGCTAATATGAGTAGTTATTTGTGTTTATTGAGCACTTTTCCCCCAAAGGACTCAAAACATTTCAAACATATTAGCATGCATAAAACCTCTATGAATAATCTCACAAGCGTACGGTTGCTACTTCCACATTTTAGAAGAGTAAAATGTTATTACTAATACATAGTAAACTCTAAAGTCAAAACATTAAGCCCCTAATACCTCATCTCTAACAATCAGCCATTCACACATGATGCATGACATAAAATGGATCATCTCCTGAACCACCACATTTGAGACTTCTGAATGAATATCACATGCTTTCTTCCAGTGTTTAAATCTAAGATAATTGCATTGTACCCTTCTAGACAGCCGACATGAAACCCTTCAGCCCCGAAAATGCTTTCTAATAAGACTGTCAAAGATTTTCTACACATTTATGAATCTAAAATTAGTCACGGAACTTAGATCCTCAGGCACCACAAACTTCATGACCAAGAAGTCACTCAAAATGCTGCATCTACATTTTACAAATCTGGCAAACTTGTTCCTCAAAGGAGGCATCGGATGCCCCTCTAGCTCTGGGGTCTCCCTCTGAGCAGGATGAGGCGATGAGGGAAATACCTTCCTAGCTGCTTCCACAGCCTCATTGTGACTACGTATAGAACCCATGCTAACAGTAGAGAGGTAGGTTCCAGATAAAAGGTAACTAAAAACGGAATGTCAATCACTGATTAGAAGAAATGATGAGATTTATGTGCTGAATGAGGGTGTACATGAGTAATATCAGCTTTTGCAACAAATGGATTCAAAAATACATAAAGCCTCAACACAACAGAAGTTAACTTTTCTCTCTCCCTCTCTCTCATGTTCATGTAACTTACGCTCCCACTTCTATTGCATAGAATTATTACTGAGAAAAACTGCAAATATTGGCATTGATGTTCTATTCAAGGGACATCTGGCTGGTTCGGTTGGAAGGGCATGATTCGGGATCATGAGTTCGAGCCCCACATTGGATATCCAGATCACTTACATATATAAAAACTTAAAAAAAAAAAAAGACCCCAAAACAATTTTCTATTGAAGAATATGTGGGTGTTCCCGGTTGGGAAAGATCCCTCCTTCACGTGGCCATGTAGACAGTCTCTTCAATCCTGTCTCCCCAACATCCACTATGGTTCATGGTCATCTAGATCCAAGCAAAGGAAGAGGAAGATAGAGCATGGGGCTTCTTAGAAGCCTTGCCCCAAACCAGACACACGTGATGACACAGATGGGTCCCACAGCTGCTGTGTGCATCAAAATGGGGAAGCAGCACATGGAAGAACAGACTACAGGCTCAAGCACAATGTACAACAAGCACCACAGTCTACTCATTCTGGAAAACAAATTAAACAGGCCAATCGATCCAGGTGGCAAGAACCAAAACTGTTGCAATTTTTCACAGGCAATGGCTTTGAGTAGGTTCTCAGTAAGAAACAGAATTATAAATACCAGTCTCTATCAAAAAAAATTAAAATAGATAAAAAGAGTTATCTCTCTACTAATCCAAAGGAGGGTGTTCATAATTCCTATATATGCAGTCTTCCATGTACCAATAATGAAAGTATTTCTTTCCATGAAAGAATATCAGAATATCTTACTTGGGTGCTGGTTAATTTAAGGAATCGCTGATTTCTGGTTCTCTTGATGTTCTTTTGTTATCCTGTTACCATGATTCCATGTGGAGGAGGATGTCAGTTAGAAAAGGTGAAGCTACTCTCCCATACTTACATATACAGAAAAGTTGTTTTCCTCAGTTATTTCTCCTTTGTTTGCCACAGCCAAACCACCTGTCCCCAAAGCCACAGGCCCCGGTCACTGCAGGGGGCTCTGTACAGAGTCAAAAATGCCGCTCCCTGAAGTAGTGATGGGCGGAATTCTGAAGCACCTTCTGCCCTTCTGAGTTATCCCTCCCAAGCCCAGTCCCATGCTTGCCAGAACTTCCTGTGCCCCTGCCCACAGGCACAAGTCAGGAAAAACACAAATGTGGGGGTTTCTCTTTGGGAAATGAAGAGGAACAGGGTCCTCTTACCCACCCAGCTTCACACAATCATGGATTCCCCCAAATTTAGGAAAAGGATTCAGAAGGTCGGCAGCCCAAATGGTGACAAAGGTCTACCAAAGACACAATAAAATGTTAACGAATCAAATGCATGCAGATCCCTGCCACCTGTAACAGGACGGGGGCTGCCATGAGAAGGAGAACTGGAAAAAGATGATGGGGAAAACAGTTTTCTTTTTCACTCATGCTCTAGGGAATTCGTGTCCATAAAGTTCCCTATGATTCTATGGGGCAAACCGGGCTCTGTCTTCTCCATCCAATGCCAGGGGCAAAGCTACTAAAAGTATAGATAATCATAGCCATCACTGTCTAAAAAACTTTCTTTGTCTTAAAAAACTGTCTGGGTGGCTCAGTGGGTTAAGCCTCTACCTTCAGCTCAGGTCATGATCTCAGGGTCCTGGGATGGAAGCCGGGCATTGGGCTCTCTGCTCAGCAGGGAGTCTGCTTCCCCCCTCTCTCTCTGCCTGCCTCTCTGCCTACTTGTGATCTCTCTCTCTCTGTCAAATTAACAACAAAACAAAACAAAACAAAAAACCACTTTCTTTGATGATGGAAATGTTCTATCTATGTGCTGTCCAGGATATAGCCTCTTGCTGCACGTGGCCATTAAGCACCTGAACCATGGCTACTGTGAAGAATGAACTCAATTTTTAATTTTCCCAATTAAAATTTAGGTTTAAACAGCAACACGTTGCTTCTGTCTATGGGGCTAGAAAGTGTAAGCCAGCCTTGTGGAGTCTAACAAATCCATTGCCCCAAGTCAACTGATCTAATATTTAAAAAGAAGTATTTCTTTCCCATAACTATTGAAGAACATTCTGGCTCTGTTGTGGTTAAATCCTGGGCTCAATCCTAACCTGATTTAGATATCTTCACTATATCCTAAAACAACAGTTCTCACTGTCTCTGATTATGGTGACCCATTTTTGTTAAAAGATTTTATTTATTTATTAGAGAGAGAGTACATGAGAGACAGCAGGGGCAGAGGGAGACGGAGAAGCAGGCTTCCAGCTGAGCAGGGAGCCCAATGTGGGGCTCCATCCCAGAACCCTGGAATCATGACCTGAGCCAAAAGCAGATGGTTAACCAACTGAGCCACCCAGGCGCCCCTGGTATCCCATTTTTAATGTCAAAACAAGTTATTAACCATTTATAGTAGTGGTGCTTGAACTCCTATTAAGAAAATCCATTACAGGGGCATCTGGGTGGCTCAGTCGTTAAGCATCTGCCTTAGACTCGGGTCATGATCCCAGGGTCCTGGAATCGAGCCCCGCATTGGGCTCTCTGCTCAGCGGGAAGCCTGAGACTCCCTCTGCTGCTCCCCCTACTTGTGTTCTCTCTCTCTCTCACTGTCTCTCTGTCAAATAAACAAATAAAATCTTAAAAGAAAGAAAAAAAAAATCCATTATAACAAAAAGCTCCTCTGAAGTCAATAAAAACTTTATATTCCTATGTATTTCCTTGTAACAGGAGCAGCTATACCGAATGGTCAAATACATATAAACAGCAGAGACAGACTCAATTTAATATGTCAGCAATCCTTGATACAAGCATGGATTCCAGCAGGTCTTATAATATCCCACAGCCTCCTGGGCTTGTGAACCACACAGGTTAGGAGCCCACTTCTAAAGACGCATCCTTCTGAGCGGCCAGCAGACCCGTGACGATGTGTTCCACACCTGAGGGTCATGGTTCCCAACAGGGGCTTTGGACTCGTATTGGAGAAATGAGAACGAGCAACCTTCCTAACACTGGGTAGTCAAATTTTTTCAGGGTCTAGCTGGTAGAAGACATATAATGTAGATTATTTATGCTCTAGTTAAGGCCGGTTACCACGCTGACATCAAAGAAGACCAAGGTCTAACACTCTGGATTTTTTTTTAAAAGTGTATTGTTATTACTCAACAGATAACAGGATGTTGTTCAGCGCTCTCCCTATCATCGCTTTGTCAGAAAGTACGCTCACTGCCTGGGATTCACTTGTTTCTCTGTGTCAATTTGAAAGCCAAAATCTGAAGAAGAATTCATGTGAGGAAAAAAATTAAAGTAAGCATTTACGGAGTGGTTCCCAGGCTGGAGCTGGCCATGTTCCGGACAAGTTCATTTGAAGCTCGAGGTGAAAAGTCACTTTTGTGAAACAGATGGAAGAATGAGGAAAGACCCCATTGATATTAAAAGTCTTGATTATAGGGGCGCCTGGTGGCTCAGTCAGTAAAGTATCTGCCTTCAGCTCAGGTCATGATCCCAGGGTGGTGGGATGGAGTCCCACAACAGGGAGTCTGTTCTCCCTCTCCCTCTACCCCTACCCCCTGTTCATGTGTGCGTTCTCTCGCTCTCTCTCTCTCTCGCTCTCTCTGTCTCTCAAAGAAGTAAAATCTTCGAAAAAAAATCTTGATTCCAAAGTGGGGAAGAATGTTTCTACACTATAACCTCTTTGCCCAGAAATGACCCAACAGCTAAAATCTTACAATTTGGCAGGAAACAGAAAGGAAAATAGAAGAGGAATGTCAGGTGTGTGACCTGTGTGATCCTGAAACATCCCCAAATCTCTGAGATGTTGTGGTTTGCCGTGACAGCCTCATCAGGCCCCACCATAACACTCATGGGTCCAAGGACCTGTTGGGACCCACCGCTCTCCTCAGAATCAAAGTCCCCAAGCACACCTTTTAGAACAGGAGCACGGCTGAGGTTGGTTCACGTTACAGAGGTAAAGGTATTGGATTAAAACAAAAGCAACCGCTAGACTCAGAGATCAGTCCATGAAATCTAGAAATCTCTCAGAGACTCCACAGATTACAGAAAGCTCTAGAAACCTAAGAATGCCCACAACTTGGTTACAGCTGCAAAGTATCAAGATGTACGATGTAAATTATTTATGCTGCAGTTAAGGACAATTATCATTCTGGCTTCAAAGAGGAGAAAGGTCTAACAAAGTATCAGGCACACCATGGTCCACGCTGTGAAAAAGAAATCTCTCGGAAAAAAACACGAGCTAACACAACTTGAGCCAGAGACCATTTCATACTTCCCAGCTCCCTGTGCTTCCAAGCACGAAATCACCCACTGAAAAAGAGGAATGTATTTCACCAAGGTAGGTGGATATTCATCTCTCTCGGTTTTTAAAATGAGAGACATTCACTTACTACACTTAACGTGCATTGACTGCTGTAGACATCAACAATTCGCTCAAAATAGATACAATTTGAAAAGACTGGGAAATTCAGTATTGAACTTAGAAAGCTGAATCTGAGGTTTTAATTCAATGCACAATGGCTTGCATTAGCAGCATAAAAATTGCTTCTTGATTAAGTAGTCTCGGGTTGTAATTTACTCAAGCTAAAATTTTTTAAAACGTTAGAAATTAATTCTAAAAAGCATATACACCTACCTTCTTAAGAAAGACCACGTTTCGGGATTCCGGATCGTAGAGTAACCGTCTTGACCTGTAGGGGTGGAAAAGAAGAAAGACTATCCAACTGGTAACAGAAAGAAGTGAAGGTGAGCTTTGAGAGCATAGCGCCCTAATTTCATGTCATGGCTTCATGTGTAATATTAAACAAATGGACGTTTCTGAAGTTAGACTTAAAGTACTTCTTCGTTTCTGTCTCAATGAAATATTTCGAAGATTTTTGATTCCAATGATTTGACTTCTAAGGAGCAAATGAACAAAACTAAATGGAAACAGATCAAAATACATAGGAATTTATCGAAATGAGAACTGAAGCATTTACTTCACATCTATCCCAATGACATATACTCGATACTGTCTTGTCATGAAGTAAATGAATAAAACTCGACTCCTGTTTCTATTTTTCCGGGGGGGAAATGAGGTGAAGAAGTTGTAATAGCCTGAGTAGGTAACAGAAGGTAACAAAACTATAAGCAACTGTTACCTTCTGTTGTTTATTTTTTATTGTCCTAGCTAATAAGCCATATTTATGGCTCGGGTTTTTTTGGCTAAGACTTTTGGATCAAGAAAAATATATAAAGGAAAATAAATCAAAAGAAGATGTCTCCTGTTTTATTTCACATTTATTGTTTTCAATAAATAATTAACATAGAAACCTGCTAGTCCCTGATAAACACTAAATGTGACTTTTCTTTTCAAAAATTACTTGTCTGCATACATGAAGTTATTCTGATATTTTAACTTTACATACTCAAGCCCAAATAAGGAAGTAAACTGTTTATAGTTTAATATAAGTTAATCATCGATGCCTATAAAGTGTTTCTACCAAATCTAATTGAAACTGCCACTGGAACACTGTCCCCAAGACTGTATTTGTGCCTCTGACCCTGATATGTTAGATTCCATGTGTAAAGTAATTTAACTTCCAGGGGAGATAATGATGTGTAGAATGAAAAAAACAATGACCACAATTTCTAACCCGAAAGAGCTCCAAGAATTTGAAATGACTACCAGAGCATTAATTCATGGAGATGCCACTCTGAGTAAATGGAATCATTGTCTCTCTCTCTCTCTCTCTCTCTCTTACACACACACACACACCCCCCATGGCGGGGGGGTGCCCTATATTACCTTGTGCTTTCTCCAGCTGCCACCTTCTTTTCTGACAATAAAAACCCTCTCTAACCCTAAAGTAAACTTAAAGGAAGACATTCTCCCAACACCTTACTGAAAGGCGTGAGAACCCAACACCCCAGCCACACTTACATGTCACCTTCCCGAGTACAACCTGCTTGGTCACACTTAGCTCCAGAACTTCTGTCCTTTAAGACAACGCCCTGCATGGACTCCCCAGAGTCAGCCGGCATCGGGGGCCCTGTCTCTCCTGCTTCTCTTCATTCAGAGCCAGCATACTGCCAACAGCATACATTTAGGGTAACGGCAGTGCGTTCTATTTTCTGAAATTATAGGTGCAGGTAAATTCAGCTAATGACAACGACCAAAATTTGCCAAGACAAATGCATGACCAATTCGGAAACACGGTTCAACACGCACACGCTCAGCCAAATCACAATCTATGGCCCAGTCACCACGAGTTATGGAGCGCCTCACAGATCTTCAGTTTCTACGGGGCATCCAGAAATAACCAGGTATCTGGGATTTGCTTTGAGACAATCCAGTCAGGGTTGTGGATGAGGAGAGGTAACAGATAAAACAAGTGGTCACTGAGTTTGTCGTAGTTTAATGAAGGATGCATGGAAGTTCATTGTAGCATCTGCTCTACTTTTTGGTTCTATTTAAAATTTTCCATAACAGAAATTTTTTTTTTTTAAAGATTTTATTTATTTATTTGAGAGAGAGACAGTGAGAGAGAACATGAGCGAGGAGAAGGTCAGAGAGAGAAGCAGACTCCCCGTGGAGCTGGGAGACCGATGCGGGACTCGATCCCGGGACTCCGGGATCATGACCTGAGCCGAAGGCAGTCGTCCAACCAACTGAGCCACCTAGGCGTCCCTCCATAACAGAAATTTAAAAGATGGTCATCCAATGAAAATTATGTGTGGAAATATGACAGAGAGAGAGAAAGGCACAGATCATACATGTCCTAGCCTTCCTGTTTTCCAAACACCCTTCAACACATAGGGGAAACAACTAGGGAAATAAGCAAAAAAGTTTAAAATTAAACATCACACTAGAAAAAATGAACAGCCTGCAGTTATGGTTTTATGGATGAAGTGATAATGGCCTTGAAGCTATTTTCAATACTTCAAATGCCGAATAACAATAATACCTACCTACTTCATTTTTTAAAATTATTCCAAGTATATCTGCTTTAAATTAAGTGATAGAAACACAGAAAACACTGCTTTTCTCATGTTTGTCAGAAATTGTTTGTTGTTAAATATACCTTTGATTATTACTACAAGTAGGAAAATGGATGACTTATAATTAATATCAATGTGATCTATTCCCTGAACTATAATCTTTCTAAATAAAAGAGGGGATCATTTAAAAAGAGGGTGATGGGGACCTGGGTGGCTCAGACGGTTAAGCATCCCACACTCGGTTTCAGCTCAGGTCAGGGTCTGTGAGTTTGAACCTTACATGGGGGCGCTCAGTGTAGAGTCCGCTTAAATTTCTTTCTCTCCCACTCTCTCTGTTCCTCACCCCTGCATTCACTCTCTCTCTCTCTCACTCTCTTTAAAAAATAAATATTGGTGGGGCACCTGAGTGGCTCAGTGGGTTAAGCCTCTGCCTTCCACTCAGGTAATGATCTCAGGGGCCTGGGATCAAGCCCTGCATCAGGCTCTCTGCTCAGTGGGGAGCCTCCTTCTCCCTCTCTTTCTCTGCCTGCCTCTCTGCCTACTTGTGATCTCTGTCAAATAAATAAATAACATCTTAATAAATAAATAAATAAATGAATGAATGTTGGTACAAACTTTGGATCGCAGGTATAAACTATCAAATCTGCAACCCACTTAACGTATGGAGCAGAGTGATCTGTCACTGGGGGACTGCAAAAGATGGGCACTTTCAAGATGATAACACTAATTCGCCTAGAATGTGAAAGACACTGGGAGGGGTTATACGAGGCTAATGCCCAGCTTTCACAATAAGCTGGGAAAGTCACATACCAAGTAAAACCATCTTCACAGCCTCAGAATTTGACTTACTGACCCTGTCAGACACCACTATTGGAAATCTGACATTGGACATAAATTAGAAAGTGGGATTTATGTCATGGTTTGGGGAAAGAGCGTGTGTAAAGCTTTGCCAAGCCTTCTTCAATGATAAACCAGGGGCGAGAACCAACCTTGGTTCCCTCCGAACAGAACAGCACAAAACCAACACTAAATCCTCACAGGAGATTTGATTTTCTTTTTCTTTTTTTGTTTTTTTTAAAGTAGCTGATGGTTTTATATTTTCTTTTTCAAGTTTTCCTGGCCTAAAACAATCTGTTTCCTTTCCAATAATGAAACAATGCCAAATTCTGAAAAGGAAATTTGTCTGACTTAATGGATAAGCACATAAAAGCTGGAAAAGGGAGTATTATGGGAAAACCAGAACAACTTGGCCTTATGAGGCAGCCTTCCAAATGTGTCGGCAAAAGGATCAAGGGTGAGAGAAGGGAGTACATGGGTAATAATTATGAACAAGTTGCGTTATGGAGGTCAGCTAAACAAAATTCACTTGTTTTCAATCTGAAAAACACAGTTCCAGCAGTTTACTACATAAGCTAAGAGAAACTGCCATTAGCTTACACCCATACTCAGATATTTTTCATATGTTATTAAATTTGGGATGGCACTCAAGTATGCATTTAATAAATATTTGCCAAATAAATGCATTCATGAGGTGGTGAATGCTACCAAATCATGAAATCTGAGCCTAAGGTCATTAGAAATGACAAAAATAAAATCCTCTGATAGAGCCGTCATGGCTGTTTGTCTAACCAACGTGCGTAACCTTGATTTGCTTGTAGGTGGCCATATGCCAGGTTGAAAGGGTGTGTTCCCCCAAACGCCCTTGCAACTAGGGGTGAGCCTCGGGATGCAGTTCTGACTGATGAGATGCAAGAGAGGGGGCTCTGAGAAGGTCTGTTCTCATTATATGAACATAGTTCCTTCGCTCTTTTCTGGGAATAGCTACTGGGAGGTGCAGAGACATCTCACAACCTCAAAAACAAAAGGTGTAGAAAGAAAGACAGAAAGAACCTGGTTCTCCAGTGGCATTGCTGAGATGCTATATGTAACACACCCCCCGCCGCCAAAAAAAAAAAAACTGCTTAGGTTCCTAAACTTGCATTTTATGTTAGGAAGGACAAACCTCTGCTAGTTCAAGTTCCTGTTTTCTAGAATTCACAACGGAACATATTCTAACACCAGATCCGATTTACCTCCCCGACCTGGCTGTGTTCTTAAAGCTGTTCCTACTTTCACTGACTGATGCTCCCCGTAACTATCCGATAACACGGTCACATAGTTATATCCGTCTCATCCACAAGTCTCCCCTCACTGACAGCATGCCTCCCACTAAAATGTCAACAAGCTTGAGGGTGAGCAGTCATGAGGAAAGCCATCAGCAAACAACAGGCCATGGCATTCTGCCAGGTCACAGGGTGTCCTCCTATGGACCATCACACTCCGATGTTAGGGATACTAAAGAAAAGGATGCCAAAGGAGAGAGCAATCTAGTCCAGTGATCAAGACATAGAAAATCTTTGGGCGCCTGGGTGGCTCAGTGGGTTAGGCCGCTGCCTTCGGCTCAGGTCGTGATCTCAGGGTCCTGGGATCGAGTCCCGCATCGGGCTCTCTGCTCAGCGGGGAGCCTGCTTCTCTCTCTCTCTCTCTCTGCCTGCCTCTCTATCTACTTGTGATTTCTCTCTGTCAAATAAATAAATAAAATCTTTAAAAAAAAAAAAAAAAAAAAAAAAAAAAAGACATAGAAAATCTTCCACCTGAAGAGTAACTTCAAAATCTGTATGTCTCGACAAAGAAAAGGAAATAATTATAAGTATGGCTCAATTCAATGCCAGAAACAAAACAAGTCTAAAAACAGAAAACAAGAATAGGAGGATACACCTTTAGGGCTTAAGGGATGTCCCATGTCCTGGCGCAGATGCCCCTGCTTTGTGCTTCCACACGGCCATCACAAGGTACCTTCAGTGGAACTTAAAATTCTAGATATTTCTCTCTTAGATATTGCTCTTTCTTGACAAAACATAAATTCCCAGAGCTGAGGGAAGCTGGCATGTAATAAGTACTGACAAATGCTGAATGGATGAATAAATGAATGAATGAATGGGCAAAACAACATAGAGATTACTTTTCCAAGTTTATGAAAAGTATGCAATCCTCATTTTAAAAAATCTGTAAGCATCATTTCTACAAATCCATACAATGAATTGTATGTACTGTTCAGACTGACCCAACAAGACACATTTGTCAAATGTCTGGAGAAATTTCAAATTTCTAGAGAAACTGTCAACTATCTATACTTAAGAAGTAGCTATTATAAGCCAGGCGATGTGTTAGGCACTTTGCATACAGTATTTCATAATCTTTACACACACACACACACACACACACACACAGTTGGTTACTTCCCTTTTGGATGGGGACAAGTTCAAAGAGACCTAAGGAGCTCACATAAGGTCATGTATCTAGTAAAAGGCACAGCTGGTATTCAAACCCAAAAAGGTCAGCTCTCACTTTTCTGCTGGAAGGTGCTGCTGCTTCCTTTTGGCCTTTACTAAAATATTGTTTATAACGTGTACACATTAGTCAAGGTAACAGTCACAAGAACCTTTCATTTATGGCCTCAAAAACAATTGCTGGGTGAGGGTTCACTGTAACCTTAAGCACAATGACTTTTGTCCATGTCAGAAATCTGACGTGGTTTGGCATGACACAGACAGTGACCTTCTCTAGCTGTAGAGAAGCTATAAGGAGTAAGAGAATGTCTACATACCTACAGCATATTAAAAGCAAGCCACTATGTACTTATATGACCTAGAAATGATGCAAAATAAACCCATGAGTCTACAGCTTCTGTTTCAGAAATCAACAGCTACTCACCCCCAACCCACGTAGGTTACACATGTCCGTCATACTTTCCATGTACCGTTTACGGATCCGTGACCCCAAGAGCTTAGAGACTGGTTGGCAGGTGGGCTTACAAATAAAACATACTGTTTCCATGCATACAACATATCAGATCCATTGAAGCAGTTAACATAAGAGACTATCTTGAAACAAAAGGGGAAAAAAATCTACGGCAGAAAGAATTTTTTTTTTTTTAAATGGTGCCTTGTGGGGCGCCTGGGTGGCTCAGTAGGTTGAGCTGCTGCCTTCTGCTCGGGTCATGATCTCGGGATCCTGGGATCGAGTCCCACGTCGGGCTCTCTGCTCAGCAGGGAGCCTGCTTCCCTCTCTCTCACTGCCTGCCTCTCCGACTACTTGTGATTTCTCTCTGTCAAATAAATAAATAAAATCTTAAAAAAAAAAAAAAAATGGTGCCTTTTGTGACAGTCACCTAACACTTTTCATTGAACAAATAATTCCTCCTTGAAGTTGATGAAAATTTAGTGAAAATATTTATCCAGTAAACATCTTAATGAAATAAACTGTTATGACTCCAATTTAACAACTTCATAAATTCTGATGGAGAAGAAATAGACTCACCACCCCCGAAACATTTGGCAATTATTTTTACACAATATGTGCACAGTCTATGATGTACGTGCTAGATGGAAAAGCGAGCCTCAGTGTATTAACCTAAACATGAACTTCTTTGTTCTGCTATTTAAGTCTAACATTTCCACTGATTTTCAAACAATATGGAGCATTTTGCAAGTCATGATTTCTATCAGGACAGCTAGCCAATACCCATTAAAAAAAAAAAAAAAAAAAAAAAAAACCTTGAATTGAGGTAATTATTATGCAATTAAACCACCTTTCCATTTTTTTCCTTCCCCTTACTATAACTATAGATTACCTATATTTTAAATTTTTTCCAAATAGACATCTTTGGGGGAAAAAAATACAACTTAACACTGAATCTTTTTCCAAATACTGGCTGAACTGTCTTTAAAAAAATAAACATACTCCTTTTTTTAAGCTACTCACCTTTTAATTCTTTCCCCGATACAGGGGTAAAACAAACAAACAAACAAAACAGTATTCTCAATTAAATAACTCCGCAGCACTCACAACTTTTCTTCTGTAAAGTTATTTTTTAAAGTATTCACTCTTTATCAAAGGCTAATGATTTTAAAGACAAGCTTCATTACGAAAGAAACAGGATAATGAAGTACTTTTACAAAGACAGTGAGTGTCTGGGGGCACCTGGGTGGCTCAGTGGGTTAAGCCTCTGCCTTTGCCTCAGGTCACCATCTCAGGGTCCTGGGATCCAGCCCCGCATCAGGCTCTCTGCTCAGCAGGGAGCCTGCTTCCTCCTCTCTCTCTCAGCCTGCCTCTTGGCCTACTTATGATCTCTCACTTGTCAAATAAATAAATAAAAATCTTAAAAAAAAAAAAAAAAAAGACAGTGTCTGATAGTAATTAAAGCAGAACTCTGTATACAACTTCTATTAAATATCTGGCTAAAACTCCAAACTGTCTATCAAATTAGCATTTCTTCATGAATGCTTATCTTACTCAAAGTATACTCTCCCCAAAACAGGCCAAAGGCCATATTCCCCCTTGCATTTGACCCCACAATCAGACACTGACCCATTTACAAAACGAAATATTGAGGTCCACCTTAGATTAACTGCCGTAAGCATTTCCAATGTTAGAACTAAAAACAGACATTAAGTGTTTAAAATACCTCTTTTCTTATGCACCAACTCCCTTTCCTTATTTCTTTTTCTGCATCTTAAAGTAATTCTTAACAACTGACTAAGGTTCAGAAAATTACAAAATCTACTCTACAAATAAAGTTTGAAAGTTATATTTAGCAGATTTCTGATTATATTGGACACAGTCTTGGTATAGCTTCCCACATATAAAGTCTTGCCATGAAAGGGAATTCTTATTAGTCTTTAACAGAAAAAGTAAGTGAGCTGATTAAATATAGATCAAACGAAGCTCTACCATGAAAGGACTGATTTTTTATAACTTGTGGGGAAAAAAATGTATCAATAAACAAAAAGCAATCTGGTGTTTCTCATTCTGGCTTATAGTGGTTATCTGTTTATGATAAGATTAAGAGCACTTTCCCGCCTTCTTTGTGCTTTTCAGTTATTCTCCAATATTTTTAGCATGATCGTGTGTTATTTTTATAAGCTCTAAGGTTATTTTTTAAGCATTAGACACTACCTTCTTAGACCTTGATATTCAGATAAACTACTACCATATAATAAATGATAGATGTTAATATATTTTGAAAACATATGAGTAATTAGCTCCAGTCAAAATTAAGTCTCTATCTTTATGATGACTACTTATCATATCATCACCTATAGGCTCTAGTACAAAAGCATATTAAATGTTTGAAGATCATTTTTTACTTTAAGATAAGCTAATCAATAAACTGGCAAATGCATTTTATATTCATCTGTATCTGCTCCAAAAATTAGGAAAACACCTGTTTCTTGTTCCAAACCCTTCTCCTTTATCTATGCTATTCATTCTTTACCAACTCTTAAAATATACTTGAGGTAACTCCATCATATGTCACTGCTTTCTCTGACAGCTGTATCAGGACTATAAATAATACATACACCTATGTGTGTGTATAAACATATACATTAAATATACACATATTACACATGCATATGTATAATACATTCATATCATATATATAAAACATATAAATATATATATGATCTAAACTGTTTAGAGATTTCCACAAGAGGTGACTGTCAACTAAGTTTCAGGTTTCATCCGCCTTGGTCAACCTGCCCAACTAACTCTAAGACATTGATGAAAGAAATTGGAGATGACAAAAGCAAATGGAAAGGTATACCATGCTCATAGACTGGAAGAATTGATATCAAAATATCCACACTACTTAAAGCAATCTACAGAGTCAATGCAACTCCTATCAAAAGACCGATAACATTTTTCACAAAACTGGAAAAGAATAACCCTAAAATTTGTTTGGAGCCACAAAAGACCGTGAACAGCCAAAACAATTTTCAGAAAGAACAAAGTTAGAGCTCCCACGTTTCATGATGTAGTACAAAGCCTTAGTAATCAAAACAGTATGGTACTGACACAAAAACAGACACATTGATCAATGGAACAAAATAGCCCAGAAATAAACCCAACATGTATGTGATTAATTAATCTACGATAAAGGAGGTGAGAATAACCAATGGGGAAAGATAGTCTTTTCAATAAATGGTGTTGGGAAAACTGGCCAGCTACAAGCAAAGAATGAAACTGGACCATGTTCTTAAACCATACAAAAAAACAAAGTCAAAATGGATTAAAAGATTTAAATATGAGGCCTGAAACCATAAAACTCCTGAAAGCAAACATAGACAGTAATCTGTTAAACATTGATTGCCCTTAGCAACATATTTATGGATATGTCCCCTCAGAACAGAAGAACAAAAGCAAAAATAAACCCTTGGAAATACATCAAAGTAAAAAGCTTTTATTCAGCGAAGGAAACCATCAACAAAAGCAGAAGGTAACCATAGTTTTGAATTATATTTTTTCCACCTAAGTGACTGATTGTTTACCCAAATTAGCAAAGAGTGTTACAGATTAGAAACCTCATTCCTCTTATCATATTGATCCTTACTTTCCCCAGAGACCAATATCCTGTAATCAGCATGAGTAAATTCATTAAGCATTTATTTTATACTTAGTATTTCTCATTACTGTGAAGGGAGAAGATTATAAAGTATGGTAGTTCACAAGTTATAAATGTAGCTGAAAGTATAACACTTATCTGTGCATTTTGCTAAAGAGCCAATAATTTCTAAATTCTTTTAAACAGAAGGAGAAGAGGAAGTCTCTTAACTGTTTCAAATTTTCAGCTAGAGTCTCAGTGTTAAAGACAATAGGTGATGAGTTCCCTGCATATGATCACAGGATGTGCTAACAGGGGGGCCAAACCGGTCCTGAGGTCAACAGCCACCCCCCAAGTCTACAAGTGAGAGGAACTTGCAGAAGACATGTCTTCAAAGAGAATTCTCAGGAACTGAAGAGAGCTCCCCTTTCCTTCCCTTTGTATCAGTTCACACCAACTGCCTACAACAACCCCTCGCACCCTGGGGCTACTGGTAGGGAGGGAGGCTGATAGTCTATGCCCTGGCTGGATGTTTGCCTCTGTGCAGAAGTACACAGCCTGCCTTGTGGGGGGGGTGTGAGGTTGGGGCACAGGAGCCTGGCTGACATTGCAGCTCAATGGCAGAGCAAGGCAAGAGAGGGAATGGGCTACATTTCAGAGTTGGACGCTGTAGACGTGTGAGTTAATTCTATAGACCAAATGGACACCACAGAGGGTAGTGAGGTTTGAGAGATCCCAAAAGACCTCCACCCAAATAGGCTGCCTGTACAAGGGCTCAGGGACACTCCAGTAATAGACCACTGGAAGACAAGAGCCCAAGATCATGAGTGATTATACAGGAGTCACACTGCCCTCATCCAGTAATGGCATGGCGTCAAAGCACCTGCATGAAATCTCCCAAAAAAAACACATCATGGGCACCTGGGTGGCTCAGTGGGTTAAGCCGCTGCCTTCGGCTCGGGTCATGATCTCAGGGTCCTGGGATCGAGTCCCGCATCGGGCTCTCTGCTCAGCAGGGAGCCTGCTTCCCTTCCTCTCTCTCTACCTGCCTCTCCGTCTACTTGTGATTTCTCTCTGTCAAATAAATAAATAAAATCTTTTAAAAAAATAAAAAAATTAAAAATTAAAAAAAAAAAAAACACATCATGCTGTGTATGAGGATGAGCTGGCCGTGAAAACAAACAGCACCAGCCAAGTAAAACTGTCTTCATGCCCTTTCTGCCCCCTGCCAACTCTGGAGGAGACAGATACACCCCCATCCCCTGCTGGGTGGAAGGAAAAACAAAGAGGAGAATTAAAACAGAAATGACCTTTCTTCCTCACTGATGAACACTAAGCCACTGGTCGGACCTAAGGATGGAAAAGGGGAGAAGTTCTAGACTGGACAAGAAAATGGAAGTTTTGATTCATATTGCGACATATTTCTCTAATATTTGAAAATTAGTTTGTTTCAATACTTTACAATGACTCAACAGCTATGGAATCTGCCAAAAATATCAACCAGCATCGAGGCAGGGGGAGAATAAAACTGCTTCCTGTTTGTGTCTCACTATAAGTGTGACCCACTCAACAAACCAGTTACATTAATAAGTATCCAACCTATACAAGATTTTTTTTCATAAGGTTAAGTTAGAAAACTGAGAAGATACAGAAACTCAAAATGCACATGTAATAAACCTCTACAAACTTTACCTCCAGAATATAACCATAGAGACAGTTCCTTTAAATGGAATGGACTAACACTCCGGTCAAATGGCAGACTGTCAGAATGAAAATAAAAATAGTAATAATAATGATGATAATAGTAATAAAGCAAGAATCAACCATACTTGCCCAACAAAGAGAAACACTTTAAAGAGAAACACACACCTATGTCAGAAGAAGGGAAAGTCTGAAAGCTCTAGAAGCCTAAGTCCTTCATTTATGACATAAGGAAACTGAGACAGGTGACTTGCTCAAGGACACTTAGGTAGGGGAATGGCCAGCTACGAGTCCCTTTTCCTAATTTCCTTTTCCGATCCTTATAGCCAGTTCCTCTAATCTGATCTCCTTCAACATGAAAACCACCAGCCTACTTGGTTGAAACCATCAACTCGATAGCAACACAAAAACACAGCCTTGGGGCGCCTGGGTGGCTCAGTGGGTTAAAGCCTCTGCCTTCGGCTCAGGTCATGATCTCGGGGTCCTGGGATCGAGTCCCGCATGGAGCTCTCTGCTCAGCAGGGAGCCTGCTTCCTCCTCTCTCTCTGCCCGCCTCTCTGCCTACTTGTGACCTCTGTCTGCCTATTTGTGATTTCTCTATCTTTTAAAGATAAAATCTTTAAAAACAAAAAAAACAAAAAAACCACAGCCTTGGAAAGGGGACCATATGGAATGGGAGACAGAGAGCTGGGTCATGAGCAGGATTTGGTTCCGATTCAAGCAGAGCGCCTCACTAGTTCTGTGGCCCTAAACAAATTTACTTAAATCGGCCTCAGTTTCTTTCTCTATAGGACCGGGAGATTATCACGTTAACTCACAGGACTGATGTAAAAAAATGAAAATGAAAAAGATGGTCAGTAACTTGCCTGAGGGATAGTCAGTGACATAACTAGAGCCCCACCACACACACACACACACACACACACACACACACACAAATCAGGTTGTTAAACTGTCTCCCCAATGCGTTATGCCCAAATGAAAGTACCTGGTGGAACGCCTGAACTTTACTGGGCACCTGAGAAATGCTGGCTTTCCTCCCATACACTGATGGCTACCCTTTGTAAAGAGAATAATTTAGAAAGGTATTTTTCTGTGTGGAATCCTCAGCTCTAAAATCTATCCTTTTTGGGGCACCTGGGTAGCTCAGTGCGTTAAGCCTCTGCCTTCAGCTCAGGTCATGATCTCCGGGTCCTGAGATCGAGCCTCGTGTCAGGCTCTCCGTTCAGCAGAGAGCCTGCTTCCCCATCTCTGCCTGCCTCTCACTATTTGTGATCTCTCTCTCTCTGTCAAATAAATAAATAAAATCTTTAAAAAAATAAAATCTATCATTTTCGATCTAGATTGAAATGAGTTTCAGATAATCAGTTTTTCTTCTGTTGGTTTTGCCTGACTCTTCATAAAGTCATATGGTCTAAGTGAGTAAAGCAGACAGGGTAAAAATTTCAATGATAATTTAATTCAAATCACCTCTTATACTATAAAATGAGTCATGTAATAGACACATTTTGTAACATTCCTTAAAAAAAAAAAAAAAGTGTAAACATATCATTTTGTTCATAGGAAGAAACACACATTCCTAGGGACATTGTGATTATAACAACCAAAGAGTCACAGCCTCAAGACTGTAACCCTAACCTTCAGTTTGGTGAAAGATTCTTTAGAAAATGAACTCTTTCTTGTGGGTAAGTCTGTACTGTACAAAGCCAATCCCTATATAAAATGTTCAAGTATCCTGGCCATTTTTCTGGCTTCTTCTTATTGTGTAATTGAGGACATTATAGGAACAGGCATTTACGATCATACAGGGCTTTATGTTTTCAGAGTCTAGTCAGTGCTCCTCAATGTCAAGGTTACAATCAAGGTCAATATATTTTCAACTCAGAAAAGTGGGTGTCTGCAAGGTAGATAGCTGCTCACTGTGCTGCCTCATATAACTACAAGAAATTTAAGAGTAAGACGAAACTTGATAATTAATGTTAAAAAATGCATTGCTTAGCTACCAATTTTAGAAACAGCAGAGTGCATACAAATCCAAAATAGGACATACAAAACCATGAAATAAGGAAGAGAAGTATTATAACAGCATATGGTCAGTGTCCCCATCTTACAAATTCATTTTAGGATACATTTAAGGGCCTACTGTGTGTTAGCCACTGCACAAATCTAATTTAAATAGTGTGAATGAGGGGCACCCGGGTGGCTCACTCATTATCCCCAGAGTCATGGGATCAGGCCCGACATTGGGCTCCCTGCTCAGTGGGAAGCCTGTTTCTCCCTTTCCCATTCCTCCTGCTTGTGTTCTCTCTCTGGCTATCCTTCTCTTTGTCAAATAAATTTAAAAAAAAAAAAAAAATGTGAATGAGTTATGATTGCTTGAAAAAGCCAAAGGGCTCAAAATTAGTGTGTTCAAATACATTCAGATGAATTCACAGTCACTGAAATTTCATGCACATACCAAAAGGAGTCAAGACATGTTATTACATTGACCCCATTCAATACTGTACTTATGTCATGTTCTGGGCAGAATATCCCCAGGAAAATACATCATATCTCAGCTGTCAAATTTCTGTGTGATTTAACAGAGCACTACACTGTCAAATTTCTGTGTGATTTAACAGAGCACTACACTGTCTAAAAAGTACCCAATCAAGGAAAACACTCTACTGTACCTCATGAAAGGCCACACCATTTATTCTTCACACAAAAGAATATTAGAAACAAAAAGCACCAACTACTTAAAAAAAATAAAAAAATAAAAAATTTAAAGTATTTCGACTACTTAAAAGGTCAGTTAGAAGTTAAAAAGCAAAGAAAGCAAGACCAAAACCATTTTTATTTTGTTTTTTTAAAAACTACTTACCCCAGGACCTAGATTGATAGCAGTGAAATTCAATAAGTACACATTACTTATCAAATTGTAAATTAGGCAGTGATTCAAGTTCCTAATTATGGGAAATGATTTAAGCTCATTTAACATGAAATGTTTCAACTCTAAGACTCCTTAAAGAAGAATGTTAAACTCATAACAGAAAAAAATCAAGGAACTGACTAGAGGCAGGCACTATATCGTATATCTAAATCCCTGTCAACAAATTGATGTGAAAATTCAGAGAAAACAAATTGGTTAAGCACACTTAACCAATTTAAGACAAAAGCACCTTTTGGAATAAAGAATATATGCTCAAATACCAAAATTATTATTTGCAGTGATAAAAAAGCACTCATGTTTTGTATCATTATTCTAATCAACCATTCTGTTTTCCTAAATATTGTCAAGTACCATTAGTTGACCCTTGAACAATAAGGGTTTGAACTGCATAGGTCCATTTATGTGTGGATTTTTTTTCAACCGATACAGTACAAGACTGTAAATGTATTTTCTCTTGATGATTTCCTTAATAACATATTTCTTCTAGCTTACCTTAAGTGTAAGAATACAGTATATAGGGGCACCTGGGTTGCTCAGTGGGTTAAGTCTCTACCTTCAGCTCAGGTCATGATCTCAGGGTCCTGGGATGGAGCCCTGCATCCGGCTTTCTGCTCAGTGGGGAGCCTGCTTCCCCCTCTCTCTCTGCCTGCCTCTCTGCCTACTTGTGATCTCCATCAAATAAATAAATAAAACCTTTAAAAAAAAAAAAAGAAAAAAAAACGAATACAGTATATAATACTAATATATAAAAATAGGTCTTCATCAGCTATCAGCGGTATCAGTAGGGCTTCTAGTCAACAATACGCTATTAGTAAAGTTTCCTGGGAGCCAAAATTATATGCAAATTTTTGACTGCTCAGGCAATTGGCACCTCTAACCCCCATGTTGCGAAAGGGTAGACTGTACTTTGTAGTCAATAATTTATTCTACAAACAGTATAAAGTGCCTGCTATGTGCAAATATTGTGCTATGAAGGAGGAAACAGGAATTGGCAACCTCAGCCTAAGGAAGCTCAGAGAGAGAAAGCGTGTGTGTGTATGTAGGAGTGTGTTTGTGTGTGTACAGGGGTAGGACAGTCGAAGTTAAAGTAAACAAAGCACAGTGTCACAAGGCCCATGGGGACAGAATTCACACAAAAAAAACCAGTAGAACAAAGAAATCATTGAAATTATTTTGTTTGTCAGTCGGACTGCAAACAGCCACACGTAAAGGGAACCCCCCATCCTAGGCAGCCAGGAGGCCATACAGACTACCACAGACTGGGTGGCTCTAAGAAGGTATGTTCCTTCTCATTCTGCAGGCTGCGAGTCCAGCATCAAGGTGCCGACGGGGATGTTTTCTGGAAAGTCTCCTTGGCGCGAAGATGTCCCCCTCTCAGTGTGTCCTCACTTGGCCTTTCCTCTGTGCGCATATAACCCTGCTTTCTCGCCCGCGTCCGGATAGGCTTGCCTCTTCTTATATGGACACTGGTCAGATTGGATTGAGTCCCAACAGAAGAGCCTCATTTAATTTTTATTTATTTATTTATTTATTTTTTAAGATTTTATTTATTTATCTGACAGAGATAAATCACAAGTAGATGGAGAGGCAGGCAGAGAGAGAGAGGGAAGCAGGCTCTCTGCTGAGCAGAGAGCCCGATGCGGGACTCGATCCCAGGACCCTGAGATCATGACCTGAGCCGAAGGCAGCGGCTTAACCCACTGAGCCACCCAGGCGCCCCTAATTTTTATTTATTTTTTAAGATTTTTTTTTATTTTTTGAGAGAGAGTGAGAGACAGCAAGAGGGAACACAGGCTGAGGGGCAGGTCAGGGGCGGTGGTAAGGAGAGGGAGAAGCAGGCTTCCTGCTGAGCAGGGAGCCTGATGCGGGGCTCCGTCCTGGGATGTTGGCATCATGACCTGAGGGGAAGACAGACGCTTAAGGACTGAGCCACCTAGGCGCCCGAATAGGCTCATTTTAAACTTAGCTCTTTAAAGGCCTTATCTCCAAATATAGTCACATGCTGAGTTAGCGGGGGTTTGAGCTTCCAGGTATGAATTGTGGAGAGACACAATTCAGTCTACGACACCCATCAGAGCGATGAAATCAGTCACCTCTCCTTCTCCGTGAACAAGAAACTCGCAGGTAAGTTGATCAGAGCTGCTAAAGCCACTCCAGTAAGTCATCAAGAAACTGGCTGCCCCCTGCTTCCCGTTCCGCCACCCTCAGTGTATGCTCTCACCATCACAACCACAAGATGGCATCTGCAAGTCTAAGCATCACACCCAGGCTCCAGGAAGGAAAGGAAGAATCAGGAAGGAAGAGCCCACCCAAGGATGTGCATCCATGTCCTGCTGGCCAGAACAGGGTAACACAGTCTTGGCCACAGAGGGGCCAAGGAGCACAGTAGTTTTAAAGTGGGCCCGTCGCTGCCCTGAGCCAGAATCACAGTTCCATCAGACGGGAAGCGGGCGTAAAATTGCGTCCCCCACAGCTGGCCTACCACAGATGGGTGCAGGCCGCCTTCAAGTGGAGGCCTGTCTGGACCACCGACCCACCATGTGACCTTGAGGGATCGCTTTAATCACTGGGTTCTCAGAGATGGTAATTAACGTAATCTGCAGAATCACTGAGAGAATTAGATAGGGTTATATTCATTTGTCAGGCCCGGGGCACACTGCCTTAGCCTAAAGGACGATGGCTTTGGGGCCTGGGATTTCCTGGGAAATCCCAACATTCTGAGTACCCCAGAGCCACCCAGTAAGGACTCCAAACTATCAAAGAAGTGACTCCATTTCTTTACAAGGGTGCTTCTGACATATCCTGGTCTAGGGCATTGTCTGAGAGCCTGGAGTCTCTGTGTGTGTATGTGTGTGGTGTGTTTGTGTGTGCACGCGTGTGCACGCTGCTTTGTGATGGTCTTACGCCTTACATGAGAGCAGGAAGCACTGATTCCCTGTACCCTGCTCCTTGCATTGTGCCCCTTCTGCAACCAAACGCGGTCCCTATTCAGCAGTGAGGTGTATCATTCCGGTGACTTATGCCTTCACCTCTCCCAACAAAGCCAGGAGAGGCCAGTTTGGTAAAAAGTGCAACCGGGGCACCTGGGTGGCTCAGTGGGTTAAGCCTCTGCTTTCGGCTCAGGTCATGATCCCAGGGTCCTGGGATCGAGCCCCACATCGGGCTCTCTGCTCAGCGGGGAGCCTGCTCCCCGCCCCCCCCCCACCTGCCTCTCTGCCTTGTGATCTCTCTGTCAAATAAATAAATAAAATCTTTAAAAAAAAAAAAAAAAAGTGCAACCTTTCCAGAAGGTTTTTAAAACTCATTTGTTGCTTTTCATCGAGGAGTGGATTCCTCCTGGTGATCAATCTTGATGAAAAACCTGATGGTCTGCCATATTTATCAATTTGAGCTGAGAAAATGAAAATTACCATGTAACAGAAGGGTATTCAAGAGCTTGCTTCAAGCTCAGTTGCTTTCACAGGAGGTATTAATACCCAAGTCATCTACACTTTCAAATTCCCTCCTTTCCCTCTGGTAGCTGTGCAAGAAATCTCTGTATGTTACTTACGACAGATGGGAGAGGAACTTGTAACTTACTTGGAAACTCTTTCAAAGGGAATGAAAAATCGACAGAATGAGGCCAGTCTTAAGGTTCTCGGAGGGCCTCACAGGTCCAAAAAGGCTAAATAAAAAGAACTATTCCGTCTCCATATTTTCAAAGGGCTGTTGTGAAATTTTTTCTCAGCAGCTGTAAACTACACAGCAATCCTTCTAACTGCTGTCCTCACTCAAATTTGAAAGATGATGCATCTAATAATTAACATACTTAACTAGCACTTTTCAACACAAAGCTAAAAGAAATTTGCTAAATCAAAAAGATGCCAATTAGAAAGAAGAAACCTCCCAACGCAACTGGTACCCCAAGTTTGGTGGGGAGGGCAGCATGGTTAAGACTGTCAGAGCCACTATTTTCATATGATTCAAACTGACATCAGGAATAACTTGGGAACTCCTGATTTGGAAACTATAAAAAATACTATCTTAAAAACAATATTCAGCAGAATATTTTCCTTCAGTTAATTAATAGCACTCCTGCTCTCTCTCTCTCTCTCTCTCTCTCTCTGGCACTGATAATATTCACAAACCATTTCTGAAAAGAAAATACTCTAAGAAAATAAATACAAAGCATTTTAGATTACCAAGAGTCCCACTTCATAAAAATAATCAGATTAAATCAATGCTTTTTTCCTGTGAATTTCTAACCAAGTTTGAAATTTACAAAAGTCTCTGCTTCGGAGATCTAACACATTGTAAGAAAAATAAGCATAACTTGATTAAAATCTAACTCGTAAAGTAGGAACAACCATGTGAGAGCGTGCTCAGCAGGAGTAAACAATAACCTATCTTCAGGGAAATGTCTCCTCTGGTTCTGGCACACTATCAATTGATCAGAACTTCTGTTAGCAGAATTAATGAATGCAGAGTTTTCAGATTACTGATCATCTTTCCAAACTGATCACTGTGCTACCCTTCAGAGGCCAGTGTAAATAATCATGGAATACTTCTTCCTTCTGTAGTAAGTCTGAAGATGGTTTCAGTTTATTTAACATGGTACCTCTTCTGCTTATTCATCAGATTGCTTACCTAATTTGCCCAACCTACAGACTCTGTGATCATGGCATTTAGTTCAATCATTTAAGACACAATGATTTAGTCTTCTCATATGCACCAGATTCTTCCCTTCCCCCAAGGAAGGCATGCGGTGGCTAAAATTTGCAAACCATGCAACAGTAGGACTAAGGTGGGATATCCAACCTGGAGTTGAAATCTAGGCAGGATTTGCAGGGAAGAGGACAGCTGGGGAGGGGCGGGGGTTAGGGGAAGGCGGTCCTGTGAAGGCCTGCAGGGTTCAGCCAGGTGCAGAAGGGAGTTGGGTGCAAAGTCAGCAAAGGCACTATGGCCACAGACCTTATGGTCTTGGAACTTTAATACAGCTTAAAATAGGTGACAAAAACAAAGACATTAAAACTTCACTGTTGCAGTCCAGTCATGGAATGGCTTGTATTTGGCAAATTAAGGAAACAGAATTAAGTCCTAAAAGCAATAGAGAACTGTTGAAGCATTTTAGAGGTAATGCTATAGAAAGATTTGTTTTGCGCAAATTACTTTAGCTGAGTAAGGAGAATGGAGTAAAGCAGCAGGGATGTAAATTCATTTTTTTTTTAAGATTTTTTTTTTTTTTTTTTTTAAGTGGAACCTGGGTGGCTCAGTGGGTTAAAGCCTCTGCCTTCGGCTCAAGTTATGATCCCAGGGTTCTGGGATCGAGCCCCACATTGGTCTCTCTGCTCAGCAGGGAGCCTGCTTCTTTCCTTTTTCTTTTCTTTTTCTTTCTTTCCTCCTCTCTCTCTCTCTCTCTGCCTGCCTCTTAGCCTACTTGTGATCTATGTCAAAAAAAATTTTTTTGAAGATTTTATTTATTTAGAGTGTGCGTGCATGCACAAGCGAGCAGGGGAAGCAGCTGAGAGAGAGGGAGAGAGAATCCCAAACAGATTCTGCACTGAGTACAGAGCCAGAATCCAGGCTTGATCCCACGACCCTGAGATCATGACCAGAGCAGAAACCAAGAGTCACAAGATGCCCTGGGATGTAAATTTATAAAGTAGCTGTTTATCTACCGCCTCCAGTAAACTGTAAACCCTTGAGGGCAAGAGCTACAACTCACTGTTACAGTATGTGGCACTCAAGGGCCAGTAGAACACATGAATGAGGAATAAACAAGACAGAACAATAGGGAAGCCGATTGAAACATTACAGGAACAATCAAGGCACAGAATGTTGTGAATAACTCTTAGGCAGCAGCTGCCGGAATGGGCAGGAACAGACAGAAATGCAAGAGAGTCATAGGGTAGACTCACGAGATCAGTGGCTTGTTTCATGAAGATTTAGAACCCAGGATGAGACATGGATTTGGAGTGAAGTTGAGGACTTCTCTTTTAGATACACCAATCTGAGAGTATCCTCTAGAATTTGAATCCAGCAGACAACAGGATATGAGTGGAAATCGGATAAGAGGTCAGAGACAGAGGAGTCATCAGTAAATAGGTTGCAAAAAAATGGTAGAAGTCGAGGAGTTAATCTTATACAGAAAGTAAATAGAGTAAGATGAGTCATGAGCAAGGTAGAGACCTCCAGAGAACACCATTTTAAGGGATGGGTGGTAGACCAGATGTCACAGCTCTGCCTCTCCTATATGAAAATTGTATAGGATGGACAAGCAAGCCACTGCAAACACTGCAAACTTCCAGAGTCTGTAAGGGAATAGCAAAAATGAACTTACCTAGTGCAATTCCTTCAGATTGGCAAAGTGATGTGACTTCCCTAGAGTCACCAACTCAGAGAGTTTGCACAGCAGCAAATGCTAATAACTTAGTTTCTTACACCATAACACTTGGAGGTAAGAAGAGATGAACTCTGATATTCCTTTCAGCAGTATGATTTTATGATTCTAATCAAATTTCACTGCTTGTTCATTCAGAACAAGTACACAAACCAAACAGAGCAGTCTTTTCATCTTTTCAAACAACAGGGCCACGAAAATGAGAAAATAAATGAACCCCAAATCTCCGAGCCTTCCTGCCATGTTGAACAAATGGGAAAATAAAGCTTGTTCATTTCCATTCAGAGATGCTAATGATTCTGTTAAATTGACTTCTTTGAAGGAAAATTACTGCTAATAACCTTAATTTCCTCCTAGTCTCTTCCCCTAGGTACCTGACATTTTAAATAAAACATTTTCATAAAATATTAAAAGCAAAGGAATTATATCTTAGGTATCCAATTCCATATTGACAGACTTTATTAATCCCTTCTATCTCAGCTGTCTAGGGCCTACACTCTGGGATCTTCAGATAAACACATCAAGTTTCCCATTCTAGGCATATGCCAAGAAACACAATCCATTTCAAATGGACCAACAATTTTTTTTGTGGGGGCGGGGGTGAGGGAGTTTCTCTATGGCCCACCACAAATCATACTGGTATCAGCCATGTGGTGTTCTAGAACATTCTTACCTTCAATTTGAATTTAACCACTGTAGATATTTTCTCTTTTCTGTCCCCCAAACCAGGTTTTCCACCCTGGCCTGACCTCTGAAACCTCTGTTCTGGATGGCAGATGGGTAGCGTTGGCCATCTGCCTCCCCCTACCCATTTGCCATGCTTCTCCAGCCTTGCCTCCTTGCCTAAGCCCCTTGGCTTCTGTATGGATTCACCTAAAGGATGAGACCAGTCAGAAGTTTGGAAGGCAAGGGAAGAGTGAGGTAGGCATATTTATTTCCCCACTCTCTCCCTACAGGCACAAGACAGGTTGACTGTGTCTTCCCTACAAAAGGATACAGCTCTTGCCAGACAGCCTTCTTGCCCCTCCACTCAGGGCAAGAAGCGTTCCCCATCGTTACTAAGTCTTCCTGCAGCCCCCGCCTGGTTGTGTTCCCTACACCTGCCCAAACCTTCCAAAAGGTCCCTTTATTAAACCCTCCACAGAGGACTCAGTTTACACATGCCATCTGTTCCTTGGCAGGCCCTAAATGACACGGAGTTAAAGACAGACCAGGGGAGGCCTTCCATTGTGGCTTTCACAGACACGATCAAAAGAAACTGTAAACTGTAAATCGTTGTCACATTTCCATGAGCAAAAACCTAGTACACACTTTCTTGAATAACAAGGTTTCAATGCCAAGGAAAGAGAACTGAATCCTACCATATTTCTACAATTCAGCGTGCTGTAAAAATAAACATGCAGAAGGCATACAATCAGAATCTGAATGTCACTGCCAAACCTAACCAGAATTCTTCTCAAAAACGGGTATCCGGAGAAACATGAAAAGAACCAAATCCATCCTTGAAAACAGAAACATCTCATTTTCCTACTCTTTATCCACATCAAGATTATTAAACCAGACACTTTAAGGTGACTTCAAGTCTTTCAAAGGATGGCACAAAATTCTAAAAAGTACTAATAATTCACTTCATCTTATTGGTAACAACTACAGTTACTGAAGTTGCAATTTTTGGAGAAACTTGGGAATCAGTGACCTAGATTTTTCTGTATTTTCCCCAATATCTCTCAAAATGAAAATAAAGAAGAGTCTCTAAAGTATATAACAGCCCTTTGTCTATATATAAGATCTAAATATTATGGAAATTACCTTCAGGTAGCTACTAAATAATAAAACTCAATAAAATAGCATTACCTCTGAAGCTTACAATTCTCTAAGTAGAAAGTAAATGAGATTCTTAAGTATTTGAAAGCTATAAATACACCTGGACAGAATTTTTAGCATTGAAACTAACTGATTTTCCCAAGTCAAAATCAGCCCCTGTTGGCTGTGCAGTCCCTCTCTTCTTTTACCATATATTCAAGGGTGTTTATGACACGTCCCTGCTGTTAGTGATCTAGAATTCCACAGCTAAACCAAAATGATCAGAATACAGATTTTCAATTCTGAGTCCGCAAGGTATCTTTTTACTAAAGAGTTTCTAAACTGGCCTCTTAACTGAGAAATTCCTTCTAAGTATTGTATTATCAAGAAATTTAAGAACAGAGACTATTTCTCCATCATTTCCTCATGCACTGTATATAACTGACAACTGAAATCTGACTGAATTAGTGAACTAATGTAACAATGTGGGGCATGCTTCAATTAGAGGATATGTTCATAATTTGAGGTTCCACGAGATAGAAACTCCCTGGAGGACTTTCTTAAAGGCAATTTGGCAGTGCTCTCTCAAAATGGAAAATGTGCATACCCTCTTGACCAATTATTTCTATTTCTAGGAATTCAGCTGCAAGAAAATCCTGCACAGGTGCACAAAGGCCTATGTACAAAACTTTCTAATCTTGGGCTCCTGGGTGGCTCAGTGGGTTAAAGCTTCTCCCTTCGCCTCAGGTCATGTTCTCAGAGCCCTGGGATAGAGCCCTGCATCAGGCTCTCTACTCAGCAGGGAGCCTGCTTCCCTTCCTCTCTCTCTGCCTGCCTCTCTGCCTACTTGTGATCTCTGTCTGTCAAATAAATAAATAAATAATCTTTTAAAAAATCTCTAATCTTTCAGGGTGCAATGTCTCCAAAGTACCAAAGTTTCTATAATGTTAGAAAGAAAAAGATATCCAGCACGCTGACATAGAAAGGGCTCAATGACTTACCTTAAACGAATAAAAGTAAATCATAGAAAAATGTATAAATAATCCTGTTTATATAATCAGAAAAAGACATGTATATATATATATATATATATATATATATATATATATATACTTACACATGTAAATGCACAGTAAAGGGAGAGGAAAGAGGCACTGTAAGCTGTTCCCAATAGTCATATTTTGGGATGGGCACAGTTGGGTAAGAGTATTTTACATTTTGTTTCTATATTTCTGCATTACCATTTGCATTGAAATATATTAATGTATCACACACATCATTTTAAAAACCCATCAAAACAAAAAGTTAACACAAATTCTAGGGACACCTATGTCTCAGTCAGTTATGCATCTGCCTTCGGCTCAGGTCATGATCTTAGGACCCTAAGATCAAGTTCCATGTTGGGTTCCCTACTCAACCAGGAGCCCGCTTCTCCCTTTGCCTGCCACTCCCCCTGCTTGTGCTCTCTCACACGTGCTCTCTCGCTCACTCTCTGTCAAATAAATAAATAAAAATCTTAAAAAAAAAAAAAGAAAGAAAGAAATTCTAGATGGTTTGGTGACTTGTCCAATGACAGTGCATCAGCAGATATGAGAAACCCACCTCAAAGAGACTTCACCCTCATTTGATCACTTGTGATCACTCATTTAAAAACCAAAAGGAAAATGAGGACTGTTCAGTCAACCACACCTTGAAAGACTAACCTGCAGAAACAGATCTACAGTCTGCATGTTCAGGACAAATATGGCAACTACACGTAACAGTGAAAATATTTTGTGACTGGTTAGAGTTCAAGACAGTGATGTACAAAAAAGAACCTGCATGTCCCCATAAATGAAGTCACCCATTTCTCCATACTTGGGGTGTTCTTATTTAAAGGAGCACTAGGGCCGCCTGGGTGGCTCAGTAGGTTAAAATCTCTGCCTTCGGCTCAGGTCATGATCCCAGGGTCCTGGGATCAGCCCCGCATCAGGCTCTCTGCTCTCTCTCTCTGCTTCACAGAGAGCCTGCTTCCCCTGCTTCTCTCTCTGCCTGCCTCTCTGCCTGCTTGTGATCTCTGTCTGTCAAATAAATAAATAAATAAATAAATAAAAATAAAGGAGCACCGGGATATAGGAAAGAAAACCATGTCTTGCCTCACTCAACTTTGTATATTTGCTAACATCTTAGAAAAATGAAGGAAAAGAAAAACAGTGGAAATTCAGATTCTAAAATCTATGTCCATTGGAAATAAATGACCACAGCAACCTTGGTAAGAAATTTAATAAAGAAAAAAAAAAAAAAGGATGCTGGACTTACTTTTAAGATGAAACTACAGTTCTGGCAATTTTTAGTACACACTCTTTCTGAGCACAGTAGACAAAAGGCTCAAAATGGGAGCTGATGGGCCAAATTGGTTCCACACATGGGTTTTGCTTGGCCAGCCCAGGGACTGACATGTTTGTTTTTATGTTAATTGATTTCTAAACCATTTTCAAATGAGATCTCACACTTAAAAAAAAATCTGACTTCATGCTTCTCTGAAAATTGTGGCGGCAATGGCAATCCTGTGCCGGATACTGACCGGGGTCGGGGTGCGGGGTGGGAATCCATCAGCCCTGCATGCCCCCCACTACTCCCACATGTCTCTACCACCTGGGCGGCCTCCCCAGGTAAAAGCTGGCCCTGCAGAGCACCAAAATTGCTTTCTAGGCTTCCCCAGAGTAGCCTTTAGTAATCTCCCTCTCTCAGACTTCTGGCCCAAGCACCTTTGGAAACAAAAGTTTGCAGGATTAGAGGACGCGGGGTTCAATGCTCAACTTCCTATTTCAATTACACATTCCCAGCAGGGTTGCCAGAACCTTCTCTATCAGACCTCAGCCTGGTCACTTAAAATAACAGTCACCAAACATCTTATGGCAACACATCTTTCGGCAGCTCGCACCTCGGCGGCAGGTAAGGCAAGGCAGCAGTTAGAACTTGGAGTTCCAGCATCTGTCCACCTGGGCGTGCATCCCTCCTGGAAATTTAACTCCCTAAAGCAACTTCACCTTCCCCAGCCTCCATTTCCCCAAGCGTAAACGAAGAGACTATTAGTAACCATCAAAGAAAGGCTCCAAGGACGTGGTACACGCCCTTCGGTCAACAAATACCTGTTGGGTTATGTCCACCGCTTCTATTACTGTGTGACGTGCTACCACTGAAGACCCATGCGAAAGCAGGAGGCACCAAGCCTCCTAAACACCAGAGATCTCCAAATTATTCTAGGCAATACCTCTCTCCTTCCAGGCCTACGTGGTTTAGGGTGGTCTTTTTTAAAAGCCTGGTTGGAGGCACAGATGCCCTAAGGATAACATCTGGCGCACTGAGCAGAGTTTGCAGCCCCTCTGTCACAGAATTTGAGGCAATTAGGGCTGATTTAACAGGGTTAGGCAAGTCCAGGAGGGATGATCTGGAACTTCCCGGCAGCCCTAAAAGGTGACCAGAAGGGGCACTGGGTGGCTCAGTGGGTTAAAGCCTCTGCCTTTGGCTCAGATCATGATCCCAGGGTCCTGGGATCAAGCCCCACATAGGGCTCTCTGCTCAGTGGGGAGCCTGCTTCCTCCTCTCTCTCTCTGCCTGCCTCTCTGCCTACTTGTGATCTCTGTCAAATTAATAAATAAATAAATCTTTAAAAAAAAAAAAAAAGGTGACCAGATCTTTCTGTACTTGCAGAGGGGCACAGCAAATATCTCTTGTTATGAGTTTGTTTGTTTGTTTTTAAGATTTTATTTATTTGAAAGAGAGAGAGAGTACACACCATGAGCAGGTTTGGGGAGGGGGGTAGGTGAAGGGAGAGAGAGATGCACTCTCCCTGCTGAGCAGGGAGCCTGTCCTGGGGCCGGATCCCAGGACCCGGAAATCATGACCTGAGCCAAAGGCAGACACTTAACCAACTGAGCCAGCCAAGGAACCTCTGTTATAAGTTTTATAGAAACTGACTCAGCCTACTTTGTATGGCTACGTCAATGGCATCTGCCCCTCCAGAGGAGAGAGTGAGCGGTAATACTAGCATATGAGGAGAAAGACTAATCTTGTCTGTAGCAAAAGCAACAGAAATACAATACCCAGCATGAGACACAGTACAGTGTGCTGTGCACTTTTGCCCTATGGGGTTATTCTCCTCATTTTACAGATGGGGCAAGTGGGTAGGTGTCCAGGATCACACAGTTAATACAGGACATCGTTGAGATTCAAACTCAGGTCTGCCTGATTCCAACACCCAAGGGTCTTAGCAACTTTGCACCTGCTGAAAGCAAACCCACGAGGCAGCCCCCCCACTTAGACCCCAGCTGCATCTAAGACAAAGTGTTTCTAGAGCAGTTGTCCTTTACCTTCAGTGGGTCACAAAGCCCACCCTCTGCCAAATCTGGGGAATGATATAGACCCTATGAATATAATATTTTTAAATGTGTAAAATGAACAAAGGAAAACAACTGATATTGGAATATACTTATCAAAAAAAATTTTTTTTTAAAATCTGGGCATACCTAGTAATGCATGTGTTTCTTTTTCAACTCATTAAAGCCAAGATCCAGAGTGACAATAATACTTAGCCTAATCATCATTTGGAAGCGAATGCAAATAAAGACGTAATTCATTTGCCAGCTAAATTCACCAACCCACCAAATTCCATCCTCAGACCATTATAGGGTGGACCCGAGATGAAGGACTCTTGCTCCAAAGGGCAGCATGAGATGTCAGGTATAAATCTAATGGTCTGCGGTCTCTTTCCTCTGGATGACCTGTTTATAACGAATGACATCAAGTTACTTTCTTCCCCTTGTTCTGAAGAGGTGGCTCAATCATGTCAGGGAGCCAGAAACACCCAATTGTTCAGGAGCAAAAGAAAACTTTGAGGGCAATGTATCTCAAAGCTATGGCTTGCCTGACCCCAAGGGTAATGTGGTCGCTAGAGGTAGAATTTCCCAACCCTCAGAATCCCAAAGGATCACGGGAGAAGAGCTGTGATGGAGACTCCCAGTCAACGGGTGAGATAACACTATCCTGCCATCACATGGTATGTGACCTTCTCAAAGAAGGTTTTAGGTGGGAGGCTAGAAAGGTGTTCAGAGAAACACATTCCTCTAATTTCTGTCTCTTTCAACTATTTTGATTCCTCAAAGAAAAGGAAAGAAAAAGTAGAGGGAGTTCATGCAGAGAAAAAAAAAAAAACCTGCTAACCATTCATCCTCCTTCATGGAAGGATCTCCCAACTGAGATCTGTGAACACTATCTCAGTGAACTTGAGTTACACCTTGAGCATATGAAAAGCATCCAAAGGCATGAGCTTCCAACCCTCTTTTACAAAGTGGGACTTGAGGGTGGTTGTTTGCAACTGGGTGCAATGGGCCTTGAGAATAAAAGTGACTCTGGGTGATTTTTTTTTAAGGCAGGCTTAATTCTGATGAGGGCTGTGCAGACTTCTCACCCATCTACACATTGATGCGTTAGCACCCAGCTCTGCTTCCACTGCGGTGGAGTAAACCACCCATTTTTCTATTTGGTTAGTGAGAGAATCATAGCCTCTGAATGTGCTAGACCTTCATATGCTTCTAAGGTATAACTAGATAAACAGTATTACACCCTGAGGAAGTATTTCTACTTGAAGGGGGAAGGCTTTATCCAAAAAGAAACAGTTACACAGAAGAACAAATACTAAGGAATGGAGGAAAGACCTATGCAAGGTCATTACATTTCTTGACAATTGCAAGGGAGTAGAAAAATACAGAATGGACAGTACTGAGAACTAAGCAGTGTCCTTGCACCAGCAAAACCACAGAAAGTCGCTGCTGCCCACCATTGGCAGTGAAAAGCTGTATTTATTTCTTGAGAGGTAGATGAGTCTTTTTGGCAGACACTAATATGGCCTACAAGTTCACATTATGAGGTGAAAAGCATCTATTTTAGAAACTTCAGTCTGGACATGAAATACCAAGTGTGATCATTAAAGCAGCTCCATTAGTCCTTGACCTCATTCTGCATATAAAACGCAGAAGTTCGTGGTTTTACAAGACTTACTGCGATAGCCAGTTTATTAAAAACCTAGGTCACAAGTGCTAATAAACAGGCTGTTTCATCCTTACTTTAGAAGTGGTCCTTACAAATGATGATAATTTAGCCACAATCTGCTAAATAATTTAAAGTTCCAAAGAATATTTTTGCTTCCTCCAAAATGTTTGAGTTCACTATTCACTACTAAGGGCATTTGGGGAGAAGGGGAGAAATACATAAGCTTTCTTTCCTATGACTACATTAAGTCCTGTGATACAAAAAGGTATAATTTATTCTCAATGTAAGATTTTAAAATTTTAAAAATCAAATAAACTCAGCAGCTAATGACTAATGTCATTTTTTAAAAAAAATCCACAAAAGTTATTAATTGTGATATTGGAGGCGGCTGGCTACATCTGAAAGTTTGAGGATGGAAATGCAACACAACATCCAGAAATTGGCCTAACTTATATCACATCCGTTCACAAATTAGCATGCCAATGTGATCCGTTCAAGGAAAACAACACAACAGGGCAGCACTGAAAGGCAATTTTACTACAATTTTAATTTTGAGGGTGGGTTAGGGATTACTAGGCAAACACATTTCAATTCCTAATAAACATAACTGGCCCCTGATGTCAAAATCATCAGTGCACAATAAGGCCAAGAAAGTTGGATGTATTCTTGGGAAAGATAAAATAGCGGGCAAAAGGCATTGGCTAGGTCTCTGCTGGATATGAAATCGCTCAAAGTGATACAGATTCTTAAAGTTCATTTTCTGCAAAAGCTTTTCATAACGCTTACCACTTTTTTTTTTTTTTTTTTTTAAGCAGAGACCCTTACCACTTTTTAAACTTCCCTATTTCGCTCCTTCATAGGCGAAAACACACTACCTCAAGATTCTGGGGTTGAGTAGTTTAATATCATTCACATTGTCAGGCACACAAATATAAAACTCAGAAGACAGTATTTGAGAACAAAGCGCTTCTGTGTGGGTGTGCATTTGTAAAATAAAGGTAGCATTATTCCGACAGATAGAAATGTGTATTCAGTGATCAAATGGAGTCTTAGAAATTCTGTTTTGACAGTTACTTGTAGAATAGCATTTTCAACAGCCATTAATTCAAAGCTGGGCGGTGATATCATCAAAGCTAAATCAAAATGAAATTCTGATAGTTGAGTAATCACAGTTGGAGGAATGTATAATTGTTAATCTACTAGAGGATACCTTGAGCTATGCCATAATATGTTACACGCAAAGGGTTACTAGCTCTGGCAGCAAAAGTCTCCTGAAATAAAAATGCCAATAAAAAAAAATGCTCTTCCATTTAAGAAGTAAATTTCTGGGGCGCCTGGGTGGCTCAGAGGGTTAAGTCTCTGCCTTGGGCTCAGGTCATGGTCTCAGGATCCTGGGATTGAGCCTGCATGGGGCTCTCTGCTCAGCAGAGCGTCTGCTTCCCCCTCTCTCTCTGCCTGCCTCTCTGCCTACTTGTGATCTCTCTCGCTCTCTCTATCAAATAAATTAATAATCTTTTTTTTTTAAGTGAATTTCTATGAAAACAGGTGTTCTTCCAAGATGGCAATCATTTATTAAACTTCTACAGTTCAAAAGGAAGATGACATAATAGATTAAAACACCAGCAGAAAACTATGCAAGACTGTCCTATGAAAAACATCATTCTAGATTACATAACATGAATAATGGCAGATTAAACTACACGCCCCTACCGAGCTAGATTTCTGTGCTCTATAACTTAGGCCACTTAAGTTTGAAGAGTACACAACCCTAGGTTCTCAGTTCAACCACATATTTTTGAAACCAAGTATCCTGAAAAAACTAAAAGGATAAAGTTAAATTTTATACACACAGAGGCACAGTTTTCCCCTAGGAACACAGTTCCTCAGACACTTTCTTACCCTCCTCATCGATGGCCCAGGTAAAGTCACCAGTTGCTTTTCCTGGTCATGTTTAGTTTATTAATCTGATTTCCCTTTAAAGAGGAAACTCAATTCAATTTTAGATATTACAGGGCTGCCTATGTTTGAATGACATTAGTGCCAACCAAACAGAACTATTAAACAGTTATCTCCCACACACTCCTAATTTATAGATCGCCCTGTATCACATTTATGGTTTTAAAAAAGGCAATCTTCCACTAATAGTTTGACCGAAACTAAATTTTAAATTCCTGTGTATAACAAGAGACTCGCTACAAGAGCTTAAAAAAAAAAAAAAAAAAAAAGGAGTAGGAAGTTATCTCTCTCTCAAATACATGCATAAATTTGAAAATATAATAGGCATTTGTATTTTCTCTAGAAAAATCTTAGTTTATGCGAGTTTTATGACTCTAGATAAAGGCACGCTTAGAAACAATTGGAAATTGATGACTTCCATATTTCCATACTTCGGTACTGTCTGCAAAGTCTACAGGCAGAAGAACTGTACTATATAGAAAGAGTCTAATTAGTTAAGGAAAAGACAACTTTAAAATTCTGAAAAAAAAAAAAAAAAAAAAAAAAAACCTTTAATCTCCATCATTTATAAGCTTTTAGGAGGCTCAAATACTGCCCCCCACCGAGTGCTGGCTGGCCTGTCAGTGTTGTTTTAAGTGGAAATGGTCAATCATTTCTATTACCTCCCCAGAAGAGGTAAGAAGATCCACATGCATACACATTTACATGCTTTGCACGGTGCCAACTATTTCCAACCAAAATAATCATATACACGTCGAGCCAAGCTATTTCTAGCCAGAAGCGGTTAACGTCTGGACGGAGTCGGAGGAAACCCAGTAGGCGATGATTACAGGGGAGGGGGTGGCGCGCGGACCCCTGCCTCCCGCGCGCGCGGCGCCTAGCACCCCGCACCTGCACCGGCTCCCAGGCAGGGCATCCGGGTGCGCGCGCACGCGTCCGGGACGCACCCGCTGGGAACAAACAAACCCCGCGGGCCGGGGCGGGCGGGAGCATCCTCGGGCGGGACCCGAAATGCCTTCTCCTACCTGTCACTTTGCCCGGAGCTGCTGCCGGGGATGCGGCCACGGCCGCCGCCTGGAGACCCAATGTGTGCGCGCGTGTGCGCGCGCGCGCGCGTGTGTGTGTATGTGTGTGTGTGGTGTGTGTGTGAGATCTTGTTTGCGGTGCGGCTCACTTACTGCTCCCCGCGCCACCAGCCCCCTCCCCCCAATCCCCGAGAGCCGGCCGCTGAGCCCCCTCCCGGCGCGTCCGGTCCCGCCCTCCCGCCGGCCCCCGCCCGCCCCCCGCCTCCCCGCCTCCCCGCGCGCGATCCTCACCTCTGCGGAGGGCGGGGGGTCTCCGCGGGCGCTCCTCGCCGAAGCCGCGGAGCAGCGCCGGCCCGCTCCGCCTGCCCGCCCGCCCGCGGGGTTCGGCGTGTCCCCGGCCCCGGGTCCCGCTGCCCCTTCGTGGCCGGCCGCTCCCTCTGCCCCAACCCCGAGTCTCCCTCCCCGTTCGCCTCCCGGCTCCAGAACCCGAGCTGTCGCCTCGCAGCCCCAACCTGCCCAGGCTACGGAGCATGCCCAGTGCGGCGCGCCCGGGCTGGGCTGGGGGTGGGCAGGGGCAGGGCCGGCCGCCCGGCTGCCGCGAGCAGGCTGGCGGGGAGGGGGTGCCGGGCGGGCCAGGGGCTCAGCCTCGCGGCAGGGGGCGGGCGGCCCTAGAGGGTCGCGCGCCGCACGGGGAGGCGGTGGGTGGGGCGTCCGGGGAAGCCGCCTCGCTGCGCGCTCCTCGGGGGTCTCCCCGGCCGCCCACCGCAGCCCTAGCGCCTCAGCACGTGCCCAGGGTCTGGGGTCCTGGGTCCTGGTGCGTGCAGCGTGGCGCGGGGCGCAAAAGCTTGGGGGTAGGGGGGAGTGGCAACCTGCTCTGCTGGGAGACCAGTAGCCAGCCGCGGGCCCTGGGGCAGGAGTAGGGCGGGGGCAGCGGAGGGGTCCAGGACTGGAGATAACTGGCACCCCAAAGCGACTGGCGAAGGTGGGGGAGGTGTTTATTTGATTACATTTTGTTTTATAAACACATTAAGCTCTTACAGTGCTTCAGGCACTATTCTAAACGCTTTTTTATTCATGTAATCCTTAAAACAATCTTCCAAAGCTAGTACTACTATTATCTTTTTTTTTTTCCTGAGGCTTAAACTGAGCCACGGAGAGATTAAGTGGTTCCAAAAAGTCCTCTCCCAAAGTGCAACCTCGGAGACGCAACCCCCCCCCCCCGACTTTCGTCCCTGTAACGCTGGGGCGCTGCTCCAGCCAGTTCCAGCCTCGGCCCTACTCTACAACGGCCCCCAGTGAATCCAAGTCACTCTGGCACTCAGACCCTAACGGTGCGGACTCAAGCATCACTCTTTGTGTGGACCCTCAGCGCGCCGCTCCAGAACTCCCGGGAGGGCTTCCTCCTCCCCCAGGCCACTCCGCCTCCTCCTCCCGGCCGGCGGCCACCAAAACCCGGAGACGTGGCACCTGCGCATTGGGGACTGGGGCCACGCTCGCTGCTAAACTGGGCATGCTCAGCCGCCTAAGCAGGTCCGGCCGACCAGGAGGAAAGAGTGAGCGTGGCCGCTTGTGCAGTGTGGGGATTGGAGGGGGGATGTCCGAGCGCTTGATGGGCAGAAGCAGTTGTAGATACCAAAGTCTCGTTCCTCTGGCATGTCCTGGCCCTTTCCAGGGGGCCAGGAATCTCCTTCTAAAAGGAGATTGGGATTGGGGTTGGGGGGTGGGGGATCAAAAGTTTACCAGCTGGGCATCCTTAAGTGGGAGGGGGCTGAGCGCCAACTGACAACTCCCCGGCTGAATTGCTAAGCTGCAATTTTAGCTTAGCCCTTAAACAGGCTCCTAAGTTAGCTGAACCTGTCTGTGCAGAAGCCAAGAAAAATAGCCTAAACCAAGTTTCCCAGCCAGATTGGAAAAGAAGGAAAGACAGATCCCAGAAAAAAGCTGGGTGACTCTTCACTGTTCAGGGGTCTTCGAGATGTGGTGATGTTGAGTAACGCCAGCGGAATCCAGCAGCCCTTCTCAGACTGTGATGTGCGCACAAATCCTCAGGGGGATCTTTTTAAGGGGCAGGTTTTGATTTAGCAGTCCTGGAATGGGACCTGAGATTTTGCATTTCTAACTAGCTCCCGGGACATACTAGTGTTGCTGGTTTAAGATCAGACTCCGAGTAGCAAAAGGTTAGGGCAGTATTTTAGGCCTGTTCTCTATTTATATTTATGAAAACTGAGGTTTAGAAAGACAAAGCAATTTCACCCAGTTCACACAAAGCCAGTAAATAACGTAGATAGTTTCAAACCCAGTACTCCAGGACATCCTGTGATTATGTTCCTGTATTCCCCAGGTATCACCCATAGACGATGAGCCAGCAGCTTCATCTATGTGTGTCGACCATGTCGACAGTGGAATTTAATTTAGTATATAGTACCTCTAAACCTACTTTATCCGTTAGTCTCCCCTGTATAAAGCCCCACCAAAATGTAGTAGCTTAAAACAAGTATTTATTCACTCAAAATTCTGTGAATCAGCTCTTTGGGCGGGAATTTGCTGGGTCCACTCATGCAGATGTGGAAAGCCTGGAGCCTCATCTGATGGCTGAGATTAAAGGATATTCTCTCTATATCACTTCTTCATATAGGGAGCTTCTAGTTTTCAGCAGCAAGGTAGGGCAAGCTCCAATTTAAAATAGCATTTCATGGGCGCCTGGGTGGCTCAGTGGGTTAAGCCGCTGCCTTCGGCTCAGGTCATGATCTCAGGGTCCTGGGATCGAGTCCCGCATCGGGCTCTCTGCTCAGCGGGGAGCCTGCTTCTCTCTCTCTCTCTCTCTCTCTGCCTGCCTCTCCATCTACTTGTGATTTCTCTCTGTCAAATAAATAAATAAATAAATCTTTAAAAAAAAAAATAAATAAAAAAAAATAAAATAGCATTTCAGGCGGCACCTGGGTGGCTCAGTGGGCTAAGCCACTGACTTCGGCTCAGTCATGATCTCAGGGTCCTGGGATTGAGCCCCGCATCGGGCTATCTGCTCAGCAAGGAGCCTGCTTCCTCCTCTCTCTCTGCCTGCCTCTCTGCCTGCTTGTCATCTCTCTGTCAAATAAATAAATAAAATCTTAAAAAAAAAAAAAAAAAAGTACACACTGAGGGATCTATTTAAAAAAAAAATAAAATAGCATTTCAGGGGCACCTGGGTGGCTCAGTGCATTAAAGCCTCTGCCTTTGTCTTGGGTCATGATTCCAGGGTCCTGGGATGGAGCCCCACACATCAGACTCTCTCCTCAGCAGGGAGCCTGCTTCCTCCTCTCTTTCTCTCTGCCTGCCTCTCTACTTGTGATCTCTATCTGTCAAATAATTAAATAAAATCTTTTAAAAAATAAAATAGCATTTCGTATTTCCTTTTGCCGATGCTCTATTGACTAAAGAAAGCCGCGTGGCCAAGTCCAGATATAAAGCGTGGAAAGAAATAATAAACTTCACTTTGAAATAGGGTTTGTTTGCTTTTCCAATCTACCACATACACCAACTTCTATAAAATCAGGCTTTTCCCCTAGAATTCACTCAAGGTTTTATAGATTAAGCCTATCCTTAACTTTTACATATTGGTAAGCCCAACCATAGCAATCATTTATTGTTAGACTATCAACCTAATAGTGCACTTATTAAGGAATCTTAGCTCAGTGGGGTATGAATATTAACTGTTTAAAATGTTTTTCAAAGTACTAAGTTTAATTCATTTCTTTTGAAGCTCCGTGTCCCTTTCCCTCTCCTTTCCCCTTTAATGCCATCTTAGATAGCCATTCACCCAACAAACAGTTTTGAGACATTTTTTTAAAGATTTATTTATTTATTTTTAGAGAGAGAGAGTGCACACACTTGGGGAGTGGAGAGGGGCTGAGGGAGAGGGAGACAGAGAGAGATAGAGAGAGAGAGATCTCAAGCAGACACCCTGCCTAGCACAGAGCCCAACACAGGGCTTCATTTCACAACTATGAGATCATGACCCGAGCCAAAATGAAGAGTTGGTCGCTTAACTGACCGGGGAAACCAGGCGCCCCCGTTTCTGAAACTTTTTAAATGTGCCAGGCACTATGCTTTGCCCAAGATACCAAAATCCACAGAAGAGACAAAATCATTTCCCCTATGGAGCTTAGATAGTATCCATAGGAGACAAACAATAAAAAGCATACTATATTGAAAAGATATGACAGCAAGTAGTATTGAGAGCCAGGGAGGAAAGGAAAAGCAAAAGCTTCATGAGGCAGAGAAGAGGGACCGCTATTTTAGATAGTGGTCAGAGATGGCCTCTCTGAGGATGCAGCATTGAGTGGAGACCCAAATGAAGAGAGAGATCGGAATATCTGGGGAACAGTGTTTTCAGCAGAGGGAAGAGCAAAAGCCCTGAGATGAGAATGCAGTTGGCACCAAGAAAGAGAAAGGAGGCCGGGCTGGCAGAGCAAGGCAGAGAATGAGTGGAATTGGGGTCACAGAGGCAGCAGGGGCCCAGGCCCGTGAGGCTACAGAAAGGACTTTGGACTTCAGGCCAAGTGCAGTATGAACCCGTGAGAAGATGTTGAGTAGGGTCAGAGCATGATCTTATCAGTGGTTTAAAGAGCTCACCTTGAGATTACCTGTAGACAGAGTTCAAAAGGGAGCCCAGTAAAAGGACAGCAGTGGTTCTGCTTGAGCTGAGTTTATCATCTTCAGCATTAAAACCCGGACTATGGGGCACCTGGGTGGCTCAGTGGGTTAAAGCCTCTGCCTTCCGCTTGGGTCATGATCTCGGGGTCCTGGGATCGAGCCCTGCATCAGGCTCTCTGCTCCACGGGGAGCCTGCTTCCCTTCTTCTCTCTCTGCCTGCCTCTCTGCCTGCTTGTGATCTCTGTCTGTCAAATAAATAAATAAATAAATAATCTTTTTAAAAAAACAAAAACAAACAAACAAATAAAAAAACCCTAACTATGTTACATCTTCAACATTACACTCAATTGAAATCCCTTTGTCCCCTTGCTGGCCCCAGCTGGATCCATTGCTCCTTGGAGTAGGAGGCTGGTGACGCAGGATCTGGCCCTTAAACCCTTTCATGCCACCGGCCCTTCAATGCCTAGCTGGTCCAGGATGTTGGGTAGGAAGGAAGAAGGAGGAAATGAATGAATGTATCTGCTTTTGACTTGTGGCCATTATGGTCGTCACTGTGGCTGCTTCTCTACCTAAAACACCAGCAACAGGGACACCTGGGTGGCCTTCGGCTCAGGTCGTAATCCCAGTGTCCTGGGATCGAGTCCCACATTGGGCTCCTTGTCCAGCGGGGAACCTACTTCTTTCTCCCTCTGCCCCTGCCTGCCACTCTGTCTGCCTGGGCTCGCTTGCTCTCTCTCTCTCTCTCTGGCAAATAAATAAATAAAATCCTTTAAAAAATTTTTAAATTTAAAATTTAAAAAAAAATTGTAAAACACCAGCAACTTTGTGGCAGGTGTCCTTTTGCCTATTCTCTGCCATGAAAGACACAAGTAAGGCCCTTCAGCACTTCTCCTTTTATTCCAAGCCCTCCTAGCACTTCTCCTTTTATTCCAAGCCCACAATGCTCTCCATGGTGGCCTAGCCCAGTGCATCTTACTGCTGGGACTCATGGCCAGGCAAGACCACGTACAAGAAAGCTAAGCCCAGCAGCCTTGCACAGTGCCCAATGGAAGTACTAGAGAAAATAGCCCATCCAAACCAACTTGAAAGGTTGGTAGGGAAGGGGGTAAGACAGTTTGTTCTGCCATGAGGAGGATATCTAGACCTAATTATGGGAACTTTTTTTAGAATGTGAGTGCCTGAACACTTCTTTGTACTTACCTGCAGGTTTTACTAACCAGTTGCAGGCCAACATCTTATTATGGAAATTAACATTTACCACAAGAAAGGCCAAAGCAAACTGTGAAAGGAGGTCCTTACATTTTTATAAAGTCTTCTTGGTACTGCAACTTTACAGGAAAAGAAGACAGGAGACAATCAGCACCTTCAGGTTGATAGCCACAACTATGTTCTCAAAAGATCACATTGTATTCTTTTTAGAGAAAAGGCAGCTCATCTCTTGCCCTGATTTAAAGTGATACATTCATCACTGCTTCCACCTAGCTTTTTACCCGCTCTTCTTTGTAAATGAAAAGATCACCACTGGCCCGTTGGTCATTTCGCCTTAACTAGGGACATACAGCTTTGACAAGTGGGCAGCACAAGGACCAGCCTTGACGTGGGCTGGTTTGGCCCCAGGTTTGGCCCCAGGGTGTCTCCTCCCTAACCTGTGTCTTGTTCCACGGTGTGCTGAAGGAAGAAACAATTTCTTAGAGGCACTGAGTACCAAAAAGAATGATAATGAAGAAAATCATCCAAGGATGGGGTTTGTGTAGAATATAGTGACAGTCTCAAAAGCCTCCCTACACTTTCTGTCAAATCGACTGTTGACTGGAGCCTAGAGAGAAAATAGAAAGAAAAGCAAAATAAAGAGGAGAGTTTAACTCCATTCCAAACAAATTAGCTTAAGAATGGAATTTCCTATGTGTGCGCCAGGCTTGGACTATGACTACTGCAGAAGTTCAAAGTGCTGTGTGATGGTGATGATGATGGTGGTTGCTATTATGAAGGTAATAGCATCTGTGCAATAAAACACGAAAATCCTAAGTGAGAGCTAAGGAATTTCCACTTCCAGAAATTCTTATGTGATCACCACCTGGTTCAAAATATTTTCAGCATTCCAGAAAGTTCCCTCATGCTCCTTCCCAGGCAGTACCCTCCCTACACACACACTACCACCACCACCACCACAAGTAATCAGTATTCTAACACCATAGAATTGTTTTCCCTGTGTTTGAACCTCATATAAATGTAATCAGGTAGAATGCACTCCTTTGTGTGGGGTTACTTTCATTCATTACTATGTGTGTGAGATTCCTCCAGGCTGCAATTCGTATCTAGTGTTTGTACCTTTTTATTGTCGTAACGTTTATCACTGTATGAATATATCAAAATGTGTTAATCTGTTCTATTGTGATGATAAAATTTTGTGGGCTTTAAAATTGCTCTCCAACCCTTGAAAATTGATCTTTTATTTCCATACGATTCCTTTGTATTCCCTATTACTAATACAGTACAGTATATTAAGTATATTAAATACCCAAAACCACTCTTAATGGATTATTCTGTGAAAATAAAGGTGATTCTTTGCCATGGTAAATTCCTAAGGGTTTTATGCAAAAAGCACAGTAAAATTATGTCATATTACTGGATAAAAAAATTAAGGGATTTTTTTTTCTCAACTAATTCAAAAGGCAAATTAATTTTTCTAATACCAAAACATCTATAATCACTTTTTAAGTATGATGAATATGTGCGGTTAGATGTAAATTAGAAAGCCTCACACATGGATGTCAGCATTTAACCCACAAGATATGATTTACAAATGAGAACACTGTTCCCACTTACCTGATGTTTATGGCAAGATTACATAAAATGAAATGAGAGCATATGGAAAATATACACATGACTTAATGAGGCTGCTAAGCTGCTGGCCTAATTGCATGGTTTTATATTTCTCTCTACTCTTTTAATGTGAACAGATCAGTTTTGTAAATACAATGATTTGTTCCTACCATCTCTGTTAGGCTGCAACAAGATTAGAAAAATACATTAATTTACAATATAAATATCAACTGCACATTCAGCAAGACTCAATGTTCTTTTCTTTCCTTCACCGACTCCGTGTGGTTGGAATCACAACAAAAGTACAGTTCAGTTAAATTTATTGTTCCTCCATGTCTCAGGAAGCCCCAAATTTTCATCCGCACACACAAACATGAACTTCTTTGACTTTTCTTTTTCAATCATATTTGCCAATGTGATTCATGCTGGTTAAGATAAAAATAATACATTCTTCTGAGTCCCACCTAGAAATGACTTAGAGGATCATGTAATCCAATCACTCCAACGAACTGAGGAACATTTTAAGTCTCAGAGAGACTGTGTGGCTTGCTCGGGTTGAATGCCCAGCTGGAGCCATGTTCAGACCCCAACTTCCATTTCAGAACTTGTAGACACACCTCTTGGGCAATTTTTTTTTTCTCCTTGTATTTTATAAACGTTTCCTCAAAGTACTTTCCCTTTCTGAACTTTGTAAAATGAGCTGACAAATGTGCTAGCACTGAATTAATGAGAAGACTGCGTTTCTGGCACCCACATAAGCTTCTGATACTAAAGAAAGTCCTACTTAAGATTTAGGCAGGGCTAATGCGGTAGGGTTGGTTGTCCACTGCACAAGGACGCAGGGGCAGGAGGGCAAGTGTGAGACTGAGGTGCACCCTTTTTCAAGCCTTCTGCCTGGCACTGGGCTGTCTCTACCGTCAGAGAAGGGATACATTTTTCTCATTTGCAAAAGGTCAGGGCATAGGCCAGACCCTATAGGGCACATGCAGCAGAGAGACACCCCTTACATATATAATATTCTGCCAATTCAAGCATAATTAACAGCAAAAGATCTGTGTGATATTTGTGCCTCCTCCTGCCTCAATCCTATTTCAAAATGCTGTCAGTGCAACCAGAAATGAGGGTGTCCTTCTTGGCTGGTTCACGTAAGGCTTTATTCCGTCCGAACTTCAGGACAATGAAAGGGTATCAGAGAAAGCCGTGCCAGTGCAGCGGCCCGTTTCACCTTGTGCTCGTGTCATGGCTGCTAAAATCTCAGTGCCCCCCCAGCAAGTCACTGGTTTGGACGCAGGGTTTAGGGACAGGGCAGGGTAACCTGTGCATAGTAGAAAGTTGTGGCAAACGGACGAGGTGAATAATTGAGGCCATCACTGCCCTCCACCACCCTGCATTATCCAACACTGAATTCCTTAAGGGCAAGGACCATTTCCTATTTAACTTCTAATCCCCAGGGCTCAACCTGGTGCTTGGAACACAGTGAGGTAGTAGTAACAGATGTTTTTCTGAACTAAAAACGAAGGGCCCTGCAATCCAGCGAGGGGCAGAAACCAGAACCAGTGAGTCATTTTTGGCTTCTTCTGCAGCCTCACATTATACCTGGAGCAGTCAGTAAGTACTATTGATTGACTCCGTTTTTAAAAATATCTCTTAAATCATTCCTCTTTCCATTCAAGACTCAGGACTAAAGACTGAAGCCTCCAGGAGAAATTAAGCCTCTTATGTTTCCCCAAAGCACCTTGTATATTTCTATTTCCTAGCACTTGCCTCATTGTTTCAGAGTTCTCCGTTTGTCTGTTTCACCTGAAGGAAGTGCCAGACTCTGGAGGGCAAAATCAGGATTCGAACTAATCTTTTTTTTTTTTTCTTGCCAAAGAAATAATTGTATATATTTTAAAAGAGGCAGTACTTCCACAAGATTCAAAATTCAAAAGGCATAAAAAGGATATGCAGGGAAAAGCAAGGACTGCTTTCCACCCCCAAGCCTTCAAGTACAGAGAGGAGCTCATTCTATTCCTGTGCCTTATTTTTTCTCCTAGTGAGTCTTTATCATGCCAATGTACAACACATGTTCTTTCCGTTATGCACACACTAGTCTGCTTTTTAAACTTAATGTGTTTTAGAAATAGTACCTACACATGAAAAGCAACCTTAATCTTCTTAATAGCGTCACATCATTTCTTCGTATGGATGTGCCCACATTTATTGTACCTGTAGGATTCATTACTACTCCCTGATATGAGCAATGACGGAAGTTACAAGTCTCCACTTCCTTCCCACTCCTCTTCCTCCTCTTTACCATCCAAAATTGTCATTGTTTACATTTTTTATGTTTATGTTTATAGCTTCAGATATCTCTTTGCCTCTCTTGATTGCTTTCTTTGGTATCTGATAGTATTGTTGACATCTGGTTGTAAAGGTTAATGGTATATTTATACCCCTTGCCACATTCTCTCCTCCTTCCTTTCCCAAATGTTACTTACATTATTCCCACATTTGCAGGGTTCAGTTGGCATTTGATTTAGTCTTAGCATTATGAGTAAATGGATTCACTGGTAGTCTATTGCTCTATTTTTTCATTTTACAAGTTGGTTTGCTGACATTTGGCCTTGGAGAATTTCTTTTTAAAGGGATGACGGGATCCATATTCCCTCATGATTGCATGCCAAGACATCTGTCTGTTCACTGTATACTTAAATGATTGTTTGGCTTCGTATAAAATTCTTGGTTTGTCTTTTCTTTCCTTGAGACTTTGTAAGCTTTGCTCCTAGCATCTAATGTTTTTGTGAGGAAGTGTGAGGCCAGCCTGATGTGTCCCCCCTTACAGCTGGTTTATATTTGTACCCACATTCCCAAGGGAATCTTTATCTTTGAAATAAAATGGTCTTACCAGAATATTCTTCCACCACTGGTTATATTTAATGACAAGAAAGAGAGTATCTTTTCAAGTTTTAGATTCAAAGTTATTATGTCTGCAACATCTTCTTCAATTATATCTTTAAATATTTTATGTTTTATGATTCCTGTTCTCTGTTTTAGAGATGAGTTATGTATACATTCGATTGCCTTGTTTGGTCTTCCGTTTATCATTTCTTATCCTTTTTGATTCTTGGCTCTTTTATATCTTTTCTGCTCACTGTTTCTTAATCCCATCTTCTGTTATTGTTCTCTTTTATTTTTTTTTCTCTTATTTGATCTCCTTTTTAGGTCTCATATCTTCTCAGATGTCTTTGCGAAAGAAGTTTACATTTTTCCCTTTCCAGCCCACAAAAGGCAGTTCCTGGACTGCTCCCCAAGGCAGCAACTCTCTCCTCCCCTCTCCTGCTCTAAGACACTGCTTCCTACAAATGTGCTGTGTCCGTGTGAATCTTCATCAACCCCAACTCTCTGGTAACAGACGTGGCCCAGGGAAGCTCTCACTGTGAGCTGATCATCCTCCTTCCCAGTGCTCGAAACAAAATCACATGGAAATTATATCTCAATTTAAAAAAATAGCCTCCCAGTGTGGGCCATCTGCTTTGGAAAGCTGTCCTCTATTGTCTTAGATCTACTGCTGGGGGGATCTTTTCAGCATTTTCCTATATCCCTATTTGATCTTAATTGGATGTTGGTAGCCCTTAGTTACATATTTATGAGAGGTTATGGAGTCATGTTTCTTTTTCTGATTTTCTTTTATGTTTGGGCTATCTGCAACAGGAAAGGGATGTAGCATTTTCTTTACTAGGACCTTTTCAAATAGGAAAAGAACAGCAATACTTCCATTAGAGTAAGACAGGTAGATTTGAGTAGGAGGAGAGAAAGGAAGATGACAGGTGGGCAATTGCCAGGGATCACCCATTCTTCACTCAGAGACCGGCCTCTCTCCCTTAGACCAATCCCCTTTGCAGTTTAGCACAGACTCACAAGCATAACCTGGGGGCGACATGCACAGTCCCAACTCTAGAGCATGCGCACTTGAGAATAATTGTGTCTGCCAGTAATCCCGAGGCCATTATAGTATCTTTATAAAGCATTTCCCAGAGGCAGCCCACGTTCTTGGGCTCACGGCCCTCTTCCTCCATCCTCAGAGCCTAGGAGAGGCTCAAGCATGTAACACAAGGCATCGCTATGACTTCCTTTCCTTTCTCCCTCTTCCACGTTTAAGGAAATTTGTGATTACATTGGGTCCACTTAAATAATCTAGAATAATCACCATATCCCCAAATCCTTAATTTAATCACATCTGCAAGCTCCCTTTTGCCATGCAAGGAAACATATTTGTAAGTGCTGAGGATAAAGAGTGGGGAATCTTGGGGGGGGGGCTGCATTATTCTGTCTACCACAGAGGGAGAAAGGGAGTAAAGGAAAAACTAAGTTACCTTCTTATGCAAATTGAATTCTATACTGTAATCGTGAGGTTCTATTTGACATTCACAAGGCTTTAAATTTTCACAGTGTTCAAGCACCTGGCCTATCTGTGAGATAAGTGAAAATCTTGTGCTTTTCTGAATGAAGCTGAAAATTACATGGTGATTCATATAAACAAGTAGATACCTTGATTGATCTTGTTTTTTAGGAGAGAGAAAGTATACGATTTAAAACATTTGATTGGAAAGGTCCATTAAAACATTTCCTAGATGTCTTTGTTGCCAACATAGTAAATAGTAAAAAGAGGTCAAATATAAATATAAAATTAAGCTTAAGAAGAAAACAGTATATATAGTTTAAATAGAAATATGAAATATAAATTAAAATATACCATATAGTAGCTAGAAAAGCAGATAGATGTAAAAAAGAAAATAATAAACAATACACCTTCAGAATAAATAAGGAAATACTTCAAATTTATGGTGATGAAAAGAGGCATTTCTACACTTATATTTTGACATCTGAATTTATCATCAGAAATAAGATGATATGGGAAACTTTTGATACAGAGACTACAGAAATATTAACAGAAGTCACTTTCAGAAATTGTGCAAATGAAAACATCTAGTATCTAACTGCAAAATATATTTCAAGAGGTAAACTACTGATTACAACTTAGTTTAACTCTGACCTGCTATCAAAATAAATAAATTCATTGTTCTAAAAAAGAGGATGAAAAATAGTTCAGAGAATCACCATACAGATTACTGAAAATCCCAAGGCAAATCATTTTTTTGAAATGGCTTATAGCATGTGGGTAAGGTTCTTCGTTTTGTTTGAATTCTTTTTGAAATGTTAGTAACTTTTCTGCTTTTTTTTTTTTATTATATTCAGTTAGCTGCTGTGTAGTACGTAATTAGTTTTTGATGTAGTATTCAACGATTCATTAGTTAAGCATAACACCCAGTGTTCATCACAGCACATGTCTTCTTAAGGTGGTCCACTCTCTCCCAGAATGCAGATCTAGAAGCTTGGGGGTGATATGCGGGATAGATCACATCTAATTGCCTATTGCTCCTCGCTGTTTTCAATACTACACTCCAGTTTTATAAAGGAAGCGTGAATCTAGTCTCATCTATTGAATGGCCTGAACAGCTTTGGGCACATTTTTTCTTTTACCTACTTCAATGTCATTTCCATGAGAGCACAACAACACTTTTTCAGTGAGCCAGAACCAACTGATTATGAACATTAAGGCTGAGTTGATTCAGCCTTTGGGTGAATTTAGAAAAATTAGAATAAATAGAAGCAGAAATTAGTTAAGTAGATTCAAGTAGGTACAGACAAGGGACTCACTAGTGCAATGGAGTTTTCCAGGTGCCCTTTTGGTAAATTTAGGTAATGACCATCAGGCTAGCTTTTCTCATTCCTGTTTCTCTGCATATCTTTTTTAATAGATCACATCTCCAAATCACTTTCATTTTTTCCTTTTTTTTTAAAAGATTTTATTGATTTATTTATCAGAAAGAGAGAGTACAAGCAGGGGGGCAGCAAGAAGAGGGAGAAGCAGGCTCCCTGCTGAATGAGGAACCTGATGGCAGGGCTCGATCCCAGGACTCTGGGATCCTGACCTGAGCAGAAGGCAGATGCTTAACAGACTGAGCCATCCAAGCATCCCTACTTTTATTTTTTTCCTACTTACAGAAGGAATGCATGATTACTATAAGTAATTTGGAAAATAGAGAAAAATACAAAGGAAAACAACACAAGTCATCTATAATCCTACCATCTTTAGATAACCACTATCCCTTCTTAGACACCCTTTATGCTCTTACCTGCCTCACATTTTGTTCATAGTCCTGTTATATAGTTACTATTATGACTACTACTACCACTAGTAGTACTACTTATCGTCTCAATTGAACATAAAGTCCACGAAGACAGGGGATTTGTCTCTGAGTGCCAGAACAAGACTAAATAAATAATATTTATTGGTTGAATAAATATTTTTTACTTTACTTTTATTTTATTTTTTTATTAACATATATAATGTATTATTAGCCCTAGGGGTACAGGTCTGTGAATCACCAGGTTTACACACTTCATAGCACTCACCATAGCACACACTTTCCCCAATATCATAACCCCACCACCCTTTCCCTACACCCCTCCCCACAACAACCCTTGTTTGTTTCATGAGATTAAGAGTATCTTATGGTTTGTCTCCTTCCTGATCCCATCTTGTTTCATTTATTCCTTTCCTACCCTCCAAACCCCCCGCATTGCCTCTTGACTTCCTTATATCAGGGAGATCATATGATAATTGTCTTTCTCTGATTGACTTATTTTGCTTAGTGTAATACCCTCTAGTTCCATCCACGTCACAAATGGCAAGATTTCATTTCTTTAGAAGGCTGCATGGTATTCCATGATATAGATATATATATATCTCACATCTTCTTTACCCAGGTTGAATAAATATTTTTTACATGTATCCTCTTCCAGTTATTTTTCTAAAAAAATGTATATACATAAATTCAGTTTAGAAAGTATTATTTCTGTTAATTTTATCATTTTTAAAATTTTAATTCCAGTATAGTCAACATACAGTGAGTGTTATATTAGATTAAGGTGTACTCTCCATAATTTTGTTGGTATTGGGAAAAATATTGGTTCCTTACTATGCTCAGAATGATACTGAGCTCTATGGAGGTAGTTCAGAGAATGCCTCAATGAGATTTTTTCTTCAAGAGAAACTTTGTCTACATATAATATTGCTCGATTTATTATTATTATTTGTAATCTCCTGCAGAAAACCAGTTTCTTTTTTCCACTGATGGAAGATTTCCTCCTCTTACACTTGCCTGGCCTCAGGCAGGACAGTCTCCTAGACTCCTTGACCCAGATTATTTATCCCCACTCCTCCCTGTGAGGGGCCCTCTAGAGAATACCATTTCCCCTCCCAACTGCCCTTTCACATTCTTCTAGGTCTTTCTTCTTTCATATAACCAGAGGCTGCTGGTGGGTGGTGCCAGAATCAATCTTACCTGGACCTTTCTCTAGCTGGGTGACCTGAATCCCAGTTCGCTCATCTGTAAAAGCGGCTAATGAAGCCACCTTACTCATTGGGTTGGTTTGAGGTTTACAGGAGATAAAATGTTGTACAAATTTTGGGATTGTTTGTTCCAGCTCTTTGAAAAATGCTGGTGGAATTTTGATCAGGATGGCATTGAAAGTATAGATTGCTCTAGGCAGTATAGACATTTCAACAATGTGTATTCTTCTGATCCATTAGCATGAATGCTCTTCCATCTTTTTGCGTCTTCTTAAATTTCTTTCATGAGTGTTCTGTAGTTCCTCGAGTACAGATCATTTTCCTCTTTGGTTAGGTTTATTCCCAGGTATCTTATGGTTCTTGGTGCTATAGTAAATGAAATCAATTCTGTAATTTTCCTTTCTATATTTCCATTGTTAGTGTATAAGAAAGCAACTGATTTCTGTACATCGATTTTGTATCCTGCCATATTACTGAATTGCTGTATGAGTTCTAGTAGTTTGGAGTTGGAATCTTTTGGGTTTTCCATATAAAGTATCATGTCGTCTGTGAAGAGAGACAGTTTGACTTTTTCTTTGCCAATTTGAATACCTTTATTTCTTTTTGTTGTCTAATTGCTGTTGCTAGGACTTCTAGTACTATGTTGAACAACAGTGACGAGAGTGGACATCATTGTTGTGTTCCTGATCTCAAAGGGAAGGCTGTCAGCTTTTCCCCATTGAGGATGGGGATGAGGATGATATTTGCTGTAGGTTTTTCATAGATAAATTTTATGAAGTTGAGGAATGTTCCCTCTATCCCTATACTTTGAATTGTTTTAATCAGGAATGGATGATGTATCTTGTCAAATGCTTTTTCTGCATCAATTGAGAGGATCATGGGGTTCTCTCTTATTGATTTTTTCTATCACATTGATTGATTTGCGAATGTTGAACCACCCTTGCATCACATGGACAAATCCCAACTGGTCATAGTGGATAATCTTTTTAATGTACTGTTGGATCCTATTAGCTAAGATCTTGTTGAGAATCTTGGCATCCATATTCATCAGAGATATTCATCTGAAATTCTCCTTTTTGGTGGGGTCTTTGCCTGGTTTGGGGATCAGGGTCTGGCTTCATAAAAAGAGTCTGGAAGTTTTCCTTCTGTTTCTATTTTTTGAAATGGCTTCAGGAGAATAGGTATTATTTATTCTTTGAAAGTTTGGTATAATTCTCCAGGGAATCCGTCAGGTCCTGGGCTCCTGTTTTTTGGGAGGTTTTGATTACTGCTTCAAACTTATTACTAGATATTGGTCTATTCAGGTTGTCAATTTCTTCCTGATTCAGTTTTGGAAGTTTGTAGGTTTCCAGGAATGTATCCATTTCATCTAGGCTGCTTAACTTATTGACATATAACTGTTGATAATAATTTCCGATGATTATTTCTATTTCTTTGGTGTTAGTCGTGATCTCTCCCTTTTCATTCATAATTTTATTAATTTGGGTTCTCTCTCTTTTCTTTTGTGTTAGTTTGGCCAATTGTTTATTGATCTTATTGATTCTTTCAAAAAACCAGCTTCTAGTTTCTACTGTATCTCTAGTTTCTATCTCATTGATCTCTGCTCTAATCTTGATTATTTCCCTTCTTGCAAGTGCATGGGGTTGGCTTAATATGTTGTTGATTCTCCAGTTCTTTAAGGTGTAGAGACAGCTGGTCTCTGCACCTTATTTTTTTGAGGGATACTTGGATGGCTATGTATGTCTCCCTTAGGACCACCTTTGCCATATCCCATAGGTTTTGGACCAAAGTGTCCTCATTCTCATTGTTTTCCATGAATTGTTTAAGTTCTTTGATTTCCAGGTCGATCCAAACATTCTTAAGCAAGGTAGTCTTTAGCTTCCAAGTGTTTGAATTCCTTCCAAACTTTTTCATGTGGTTGAGTTGGAGGTTCAAAACATTGTGGTCTGAAAATATGCAAGGAATAATCTCAATCTTTTGGTGTCAGTTGAGCCCTGATTTGAGATTTAGTATATGGTCTATTCTGGAGAAAGTTCCATGTGGGCTTGAGAAGAATGAGTATTTTGTTGTTTTAGGGTGGAAATGTTGAAAAAGAAAAACAAAACGGGGGGCATCACATTGCCTGATTTCAAGCTTTACTACCAAGACAGCATGGTACTGACACAAAACGGACACATAGACCAATGGAAGAGTAGAGAGCCCAGATATGGACCCTCAACTCTATGGTCAAATAATCTTCTACAAAGCAGGAAAAAATATACACTGGAAACAAGGCTGTCTCTTCAATAAATGGTGTTGGAAAAATTGGACAGCTATGTATAGAAGAATGAAACTCGACCATTCTCTTACACCGTACACAAAGATAAACTCGAAATGGATAAAAGACCTCAATGTGAAGCAGGAATCTATCAAAATCTTAGAGGAGAACAGAGGCAGTAACCTCTTTGACATCAGCTACAGCAACTTCTTTCAAGACATGTCTCCAAAGGCAAAGGAAACAAAAGTGAAAATGAACTTTTGGGACTTTGTCAATATCAAAAGCTTCTTTCTGCACAGCAAAGGAAACAGTCAACAAAACAAAGAGGCAACCCACAGAGTGGGAGAAGATATTCACAAATGACATTACAGACAAAGGGCTGATATCCAAGATCTATAAAGAGCTCCTCAAACTCAACACACACAAAACCAATATTCACATCAAAAAATGGCCAGAAGACATGAACAGATACTTTTCCAACGAAAACATACGAATGGTTAACAGAAGCATGAAAAACTGTTCATCATCATTAGCTGTCAGGGAGATTCAAATAAAAAACACAATGGGATACCACCTTACACCAGTTAGAATGGCCAAAATTAACAAAAGAGTAAACAACAAGTGTAGGAGAGGATGTGAAGAAAGGGGAGCCCTCTTACACTGTTGGTGGGAATGCAAGTTGGTGCAGCCACTTTGGAAAACAGTGTGGAGAATCCTTAATAAATTAAAAATAGTGCTATCCTATGATGCTGCAATTGCACTGCTGGGTATAGGCCCCAAAGATACAGATGTAGTGAAAATAAAGGCCATGTGCACCCCAATGTTCATAGCAGCAATGGCCATTCGACAAACTGTGGAAAGAACCAAGATGCCCTTCAATAGACAAATGGATAAAGAAGATATGGTTCACCGGCAGCAACCTCTTCCACCTCAGTCGCAGCAACTTCTTTCTAGGAACATCGCCAAAGGCAAGGGAAGCAAGGGAATAAATGAACTATTGGGACTTCATCAAGATCAAAAGCTTTTGCACAGCAAAGGAAACGGTTAACAAAACCAAAAGACAACTGACAGAATAGGAGAAGATATTTGCAAATGACATATCAGATAAAGGACTATTATCCAAAATCTATAAAGAACTTATCAAACCCAACACCCAACGAACAAATAATCCAATCAAGAAATGGGCAGGGGCGTCTGGGTGGCTCAGTGGGTTAAAGCCTCTGCCTTCAGCTCAGGTCACAATCCCGGGGTCCTGGGATCAAGCCCTGCATGGGGCTTTCTGCTCAGCAGGGAGCCTGCTTTCCCCTCTCTCTCTCTGCCTGCCTCTTTGCCTACTTGTGATCTCTGTCTGCCAAATAAATAAACAAAATCTTTAAAAAAGAAAAAAAGAAATGGGCAGAGGACATGAACAGACATTTCTGCAAAGAAGACATCCAGATGGCCAACAGACACATGAAAAAGTGCTCCACGTCACTCGGCATCAGGGAAATACAAATCAAAACCATAATGAGATACCACCTCACACCAGTCAGAATGGCTAAAACTAACAAGTCAGGAAATGACAGATACTGGCAAGGATGCAGAGAAAGGGGAAACATCCTACACTGTTGGTGGGAATGCAAACTGGTGCAACCACTCTGGAAAACAGCATGGAGGTTCCTCAAAAAGTTGAAAATAGAACTACCCAATGACCCAGCAATTTCACTACTGGGTATTTACCCTAAGGATATAAATGTAGTGATCTGAAGGGGCACATGCACCTGAATGTTTATAGCAGCAAAGTCCACAATAGCCAAACTATGCACAGAACCTAGATGTCCATCAAAAGATGAATGGATAAAGAAGATGTGGCAACACACACACACACACACACACACACACAATGGAATACTATGCAGCCATCAAAAGCAATGAAATTTTGCCATTTGCAATGACATGAATGGAACTAGATGGTATTATGCTTAGTGAAATAAGTCAATCAGAGAAAAACAATTATCATATGCTCTCCCTGATATGAGGAAGTTGAGAGGCAACGTGGGGGCTTGGGTGGTAGGAAAAGAATAAATGAAACAAGATGGGATCGGGAGGGAGACAAACCATAAGAGACTCTTAATCTCACAAAACAAACTGAGGATTGCCGGGGTTAAGGGGTAGGGAGAGGGTGGTCTAGTTATGACATTGGGGAAGGTATGTGATATGAAGTATGCAAACCTGGTGATTCACAGACTTGTACCCCTGGGCTAATAATACATTATATATTAATAAAAAAATTTTAAAAAAGAAAATATGGTCAATATATACAATGGAGTATTATGCCTCTATCAGAAAGGATGAATACCCAACTTTTGTATCAACGTGGATGGGACTGGAAGAGGTTATACTGAGTGAAACAAGTCAAGCAGAAAGAGTCAACTATCACATGGTTTCCCTTACTTGTGGAGCATAAGGAATAACATGGAGGACATTGGGAGAAGGAGAGGAGAAGTGACTTGGAGGAAATTGGAGGGGGAGATGAAACATGAGAGACTCTGAGAAACAAACTGAGGGTTTTGGAGGGGAGGGGGATGGGTGGTTGGGTAGGCCTGGAGGTTGGTATTAAGGAGCGCACATATTGTATGGAGCAATGGGTGTGGTGCATAAACAATGAATTTTGGAACACTGAAAAAAATAAAATAAAATGAAAAAAAAAAAAACATATTGGGGGTAAAGACCTCATCATTCTCAGCATGAAAGAAAGAAAAAAAAAGTTGTCCAGAAAAATAGAAGATTACAGAAAAAGAGGGAGATAGATCTAGATATGAGAAGAGATTTATTATATGAAACTGACTCACATGGTTATAGAGATGGAGAAGTCCCATGATCTGTGGTCAGCAACCTTGTTCCCCAGGAGGGCTGACAGGTAGGGTTAGTCTGACTCACAAGGCCTAATGGGGTGAGTGCCAGTCAGAAAGCCAGTAGGCTTGAGACCCAAGCTGATGTTTCAGTTTGAGCCTGAAGGCCAAAAATTACCCAGCTCAAGGGATCAGTTGGGAAGAATTCCCTCTTACCCAGCCTTTTTCTTCCATTCAGGTCTTCAAGTGACTGGATGAGTCGCACCCATTCTAGGAGAGCAATCTGTTATCTTCAGTCTACATTAGCCATTCAAATGTTAATCTCATCCAGAAACACCCTCACAGGAACATCTGGAATAATAATGCTTGGCCCAATATCTGGCTGTTCCATGGCTCAGTCAAGTGGACACATAAAATTAACCATCCTAAGGGCTTAACACAGTACCTGGCACCCGTAAGAAATCAATGAATGCCATCTCAGGAGGCTTTGGACTACTTCTTGTTTTCATGATCCCTTTCTCTCTCCTATGTTTCTTCCTCTATAATATTTTATTGGCCATACTATAAAGGAATGACACTATATAGCATGTAGAGCACTGTAATACCTTTTATTGACTGTTTATATCCATTTTATTTTCCCAGACAAGTTGGAAAGAAAGAAAAAAGAAATCATTGGCCTCTTTAGCTGCTAAATGAGTAAGGAGAGCTGGTGTTTTTGTTCCCTGCCCATGAGAGAATGAAGAGGGGTTTTGTCCCACATCAAACCGAGGAAAAGAAGATGCTCTGAACAAACCATAATGAAGATTTGGGTTTGACCATTAGAAGGGAGGACAGGCATTTCAATGGGCATCTAGGAGGGTGGATTTGAAAGAGAGAGAGCATGAGCAGGATAGTAGAGGGAGAGAGAATTTCAAGCAGACTCTGCACTGAGCAGGGACCCCAACGTGGGGCTCAATTCTAGGACCTGGAGATCATAATCTGAGTCAAAGTCAGATGCCCCACAAACTGAGCCCCCCAGGCAGCCCTGAATTATTTTTAAATAATAAAGAATAGTATGATATCACTAGCGGACTACCAATATTGAGTTTTCTCCTTCTGATTATATAATAAAACTGCATTTTTCATTCATCCAGGAGTTATGCAGACCCATGTTTTAATTTGCCCAATAGATTATGATCAAAAGTTACAAATATAGTTTCTAATTTGAGAAATTGAAAATCATTGGAGCCCCTCTAATATTTTCTTCCTGGGCTGTGGTCCCCTGAAATATACATATTAGATTTAAAATCCTAAGATGTAAGCAGGCTGGATCCCTGCATCACCTCGTGGAAGGGAGATACATGGAGCCCTGGGCTTATAGCAGATTTTCCATGAACAAGAAATAAACCTTTACTGGAGTCATTGGGATTCCTGGTCAATCTGTAACCACAGAATAACAACCTATTTTGACTAAAGTAGAAATTGATACTGGAAATGGGGTGCCACCATAACAAAACTTGAAATATTTGGTAAAGGCTTATCAGTCAAGTGGTGGACAATAAGGTGACATGTATCAGAGTCTGGAAAGATAGTGATTACATAGGAGTAAAGTATTTGTTCAAACCTTTGTCAGAGGTAACTTGGGGGATCTATTAGATTTCTATTACTGTTGTAACAAATTCCCACAAATTTAGGTTTAAAATAACTCAAGTTTATTATTTCAAAGTTCTGTAGATCACAAGTCCTACACAGATCTCACCAGGTTATAATCAAGATGGCAGCAGGCTGCATTTCTTTTTGGAGGCTCCAGGGGGAATATCCACTTCCTTGCATGGTGGGTTGTTGGCAGAATCCAGTTGTTTCTAGTTGTGGGATTGAGTTTTGTATTTTCCTTTCTGTCTAAGAACTGAGTTGTTCTCAGCATCTACAGGCCCTTACATTTCTTGACTTGTGACCTCCTCCCTCCATCACCAAAGTCAACAAGGGTTGGTACAAGCCTCATCCTGAATCTCTGACTAACTCTTCTGCCTCTCTCTTCCTTCTTTAGAACTCATCTGATTAGGTTGGGACCACTAGAGAATGCGGGATAATTTCCCTGCATTTAAGGTCTAGGATTGACAATTTTTTTCCATTTGCAACCTTGATTTCCCTTCGCCATGTAAAATAACATATTCACAGTTTCCTGAAATTAGTATGTGCGCATCTTTTGGAGACATTAGTCTGGCTCACCCATGTAGCATATGAGCCTAATGGACTTGTGCTTCACGGGTAGAGATTGGAAAATAGAACCCCAAGAGATGATTGGTATTGGTTGGATTCGATAGAGATGTTACAGGAAAGACAAGAGCTCAGAAAACAACTGCCAATTTGCAAATAGAAATGAGAGAAATTTGATTCCAAAAATTCAGGGCTTTGAAGATTTTCAAAAGGCCTCTGCTTCCAGTCCCCAAAGAAAAAGGTGGGATCCAAGAAAAAGAGTTTATGCAATAAAATATCAGGCTAAACTTCCAGTTGATTAGAAGACTTCAAGGTAGGGACATCTTGGTGGCTCAGTTGGTTAAGCGTTTGGTTTATGATTTTGGCTCAGGTCATGATCTCATGGGTCATGTGACTCCAGCATGGAGTCAGGCTCTGTGTTCAGTGGGGAGTCTCCTTGAAATTCTCTCCCTCTGCCCCTCTTCCCACTCATGCTCCCATTCTCTTTCTTTCTTTCTCTCTCTCTCAAATAAATAAATAAATCTTAAAAAAAAAATAAAAAAATAAAAGACCTCAAAGCAAAGAAAACTCTAACGGTCTGGCACCCAGTAAAACTTTCAGTTGGTTAAAATGGCCAAAGGCATAGAAAAGACTAAGGGGGTAGCCTTCTTTTTTTTTTTTTTTTTAAAGATTTTATTTATTTATCAGAGAGAGAGAAGGGGAGAGAGCGAGCACAGGCAGACAGAATGGCAGGCAGAGGCAAAGGGAGAAGCAGGCTCCCCGCTGAGCAAGGAGCCCGATGTGGGACTCTATCCCAGGACGCTGGGATCATGACCTGAGCCGAAGGCAGCTGCTTAACCAACTGAGCCACCCAGGCGTCCCAGTGGGTAGCCTTCTTACTGAAACCCTATACCTTCAAGGTAGGCCCTCCTTAAGTTGAGCCTGAAAGTTGACATTGAGTCAATGAAGTGAAGTAGGCTTAGGAATCATAACCGAGAAAACCTCCATTGTCTTCAGTCACGTGGAACTGATTGCAGGATCATAAGCCTGCTAGGTTTTTGAGAAAAATGTACTGCCAAGAAAACATAAATCTTCGACTGTTTCAGATATAAAGCAGCCTCTGAGCCACTAAGGAGAATCTTTCCAAATGCCAATTTCAAATGTGGTAGAAAAGGATGCTAGAATAATGTTTTAGAGGTCAAAGCCCATGGCCACAGATCTCATGGACATGTTGCCCAATCAAAGTACTTCTCCCCTTCCTGGGGCAGGGCTGCAGTTAAGGTAAGGCAAGTGCTGCACCTAGAGGGCTACCGAAAACCTCAGGAATCAATATGACTACTGTTTTAAAGCATGTAAAAAATATGTAAAATTAATATTTTATTATTAAAATTTAACACTTAAAATTTAAAGTATTTTACATTTAAAAATATTTTTTAAATAAAAATTAAGGTAAAAAAACTAATGATAAAACATCACAATTTTAAATTAAGACAGAATGCATGGACTAAGATCAGCGTGAGGTCAGCAAAGCTCTCACTCTGGGAGCTGGGCCAAGACAAGTCTCTTCCCCCTGTTGGAAGCCTTCCGCTGAAAAGCTCCAGTCCTGAATCACCAACTTGGACCTCTGCTGCCTTGGAGAACCACCAGGTCCATAACGCAGTTTGCATGAGTAAAGGATATATCCTTGATTTGCTAAACTGAGATTTTAAGGTTAATTTATCACCTTGGCCTAACCAGGCCTATTCTTACTAACCAGAAAATGGCCAGTAAATTTTTGAGTATTTCCAGGATGCCACTAGGAGTCAGGGTAGCAAATTGTACTCTGAGACTGTTTAGTTACATGTAGATATATTTTAAGGTAACTGAAGGAAAAGCTATAAAAACGAACATTCAGGGAGTGTCTGGGTGGCTCAGTTGGTTAAGCATCTGCCTTTCGCTCAGGTCATGATCTCGGGGCCTGGGATTGAGCCCCACATCGGGCTCCCTGCTCAGTGAAAGAGCCTCTTTCTCCCTCTCCTCTCTCTCTCCCTACTTGTGATCTCTCTCTGTGTCAAATAAATAAAATATTTTTTTAAAAAAGACATTCAGATTTGATATATAATGTTTAAGAAATACTGTGGTGCTGAATAACAAAAGGAATTTGTTCCTTGTGAAACTTGGGACTCAAACAAGTCAAGTTCCTCTTTCTTTCTTTCTTTCTTTCTTTTTTCTTTTTTTCTAGTGAAAAAATGGGCAGAGGTAGAGAAAGAATGAGAGAATTCCAAGCAGGATCCACACCCAACACTGAGCCCAATGCAGGGCCTGATCCCATGATCCTGAGATCATGACCTGAGTGGAAATCAAGTGTTGAACGTCCAAAAAACTGAGCCACCCAGGCGTCTCTACAGAGTCAAGTTTCTTTGCAAGTAAATCAGTTAACATATTGCCAAATATCAGCCTTTTAAATAATTATAAAATGAACTATCTCTCTTAACGAATCTTGGTTTGAGCAAGGGGATGGCCTATTGGCCCAACCTATTACTTCATGTTGAGATGATTGAAAATCCAGAAGAGAAAGCCTGATTTTCCTATTTTTATCATTTTTCATTTTATTGGTAATTATCACTTGTGATTCAATAATTTTTTATGAACCTCAGTGCAAAATTAGCCCCATCTTCATTACAGGATTTCAACCCATAAGTGTAACTGACTTTACTCCGTGGTATAGTGCTGAAGTTTTATAAAATGTGAATTTTTTACTGAGAATTTACATCTATTTATATTTTATAGCTGTTTTTCTTCTCTTACTAATAATCTTCAAGTGGTAGCATCTTTTAAGCTAATAAATTTCTCTGGCCATTGGTTCATCTACGAAAAGTTTAAGGATCTAAAGAAACATTTAAATATACTAGGATAATTCATCTATATAATGCAATCACTGCTGATTAATTAATTATTATTAGTTTTAGTTTTCATTTTTGTATGCCCACAAACTTCTTAAGAAGTTCCTAGTACTTAGAAACTCGGGAATAGGAAAATGGGGGAGGGGCGGTCCCTAAAGATTTGGGCAGTTGCCCATGCAAGTATCCAAAGCAATCTTTTTTTTTTGGAAGTATGCCTCTGAATTCAAGAGAGACAAAAAGCCCCTAAAGGGATGGAGTCTCCTGAATACGCTTTTCCAGTTGTTTGTAGCCTTGAAAGATGTACAAGCTAGAAGGCCTCATGAAAAGCAAATGTTATAGTTTCGAAAAAAAGGACAGAGACAGACAATTTACAGAATACATAAGTAAGGGGAAAATGTTCAGCCTCATTTGTGGTTATTAAATAAATATAAAAATTGGGGCACCTGGGTGGCTCAGTGGGTTAAGCGTCTGTCTTCAGCTCAGGTCATGATCCCAGTAGGATCGAGCCCCACATCAGGCTCCCCATTGCTCAGTGGAGAGTCTGTTTCTCCCTTGCCCTGTACGACTTCCCTGGCTTGTACTCTCTCTTTCTCTTAAGTAAATAAAATCTTCTAAATGTATATATATGTATGTATGTATGTATGCATATGCATACATATATATAAAAAATAAGATAGTGTCTTTCAATCGTTGAATCACCAAAGACATTTATATATATGCATACATATATATAAAAAATAAGATAGTGTTTTTCAATCGTTGAATCACCAAAGACATTCTCAAATGACCATACTGAGGGGTGCCTGGGTGGCTCAGTCAGTTAAGCATCCAGCTCTTGATTTCGGGTCAGGTCATGACCTTGGGGCTGTGAAATTGAACTTCATGTCGAGCTCTGTGAGGGACATGGAACCTGCTTGGGATTCTCTCTTTTCCTCTCCCTTTGACCACCCCCCCCACCCCCGCTGCTCACAAGTGCTCTCTCCCTTTCTCTCCCTGGTCCCCCAGAAACATTTGGATGACCAGATTGCATGCAAATGAAACACTCTAGCCTGGCTGGTGGGAGTATACATATTCCTGACAATAATTTGCAATACTCTGTCACTCTGAGCTCACCAATAGTGGCCTCTTCAAAATACATCATTACTTCTGAGGACAATGACTTACCTACTAAAATACTCATTTCAATGATTAATGATTTCCGGAAAAAAAAAAAAACAACCTGTGATCAACATTAATGTCCAACCATAGAAGCATGGTTCCATGCAATTAGGGCAGTATGGACTCTTGGAATAAAGCTAGGCTTTTGATGTTTCTGACCTGGATTCACTTCTAGCTATAACACCATGGGCAAAACAGTTTCCCTGGACACATTTCTCATCTGAAAAATGGGAACAATAATACCTAAGAGACATGGATGTTGTAGGACCAAGACTTCAAAAAAACTTTCTCCAATTTGCTTTTATTTAAGTAGGTATGTCTCAATGTTCTAGAGCTCCCCTGTCTAATACCATAGTCACTAGCCACATAGCACTATGTAGAGTGTTTACTAAAAGTAAATACAATATAAAATTTAGTTCCTGAGTTGCACTAGATACATTTCAAACTTTCAGCAGCCATATGTTGATGGTGACTCCTGTACTGGAGACTGTGTGGATATAGAACATTTTGTTATCTCAGTCAGTTCTTTTAGATACCGTTATTCCAGAGCCTTTCTGTGTTTGAATTAGAAAAGCTCACTGAAAATACTAAGACAAGAGAACATAGTAGTAGATGGCAAGAATGCTTCTAATGAAGATAAAACATATGCACATGTGCACATTTTGAGGCCCTATCTATATTTTGGTGATATGCTTTGACTTCCAAAAATTATTCCTAAAATTTAGTTAGGGAAAAAAATGATAAGTTCAATTATAGCAGAAGAATGATCATATCACAACCACTAAGGCATAAGTGTGATTATAAAACTTTCATTGCTTCTCACTCGAGTGTCCTCATTTGTCTTAAGTTGTATTAGACCCAGTTACCTCTTGATTTTTCCATTTTTTAGCCAGTTCTTTAAGAAGTTATTGCTGAATTAGTCAGAGTCAATGTAGTTTACCATATCTCACCAACTTCTTATTGGACATATTGTTCTGCTTGAACAAGTCTATGAATTTGGTTCCCCTACTAATAGAGAATTTTCATGTCATCTTAGTGAATAGACTAGGTAGAATGGGAAAGATTTTTCAATAATAAGGATATCTGGTGTATACTATATTTGGATGCCTCGTTTCATGTGATTGACACTTTACATTGGTGGTGTGTGTGTGTGAAATATTTCCTCCCCAAATCTAAAATATCCCTAGACATAAAAGAATACCATGATAATTCAATTCTTGATTATTCCATTTTACTTATCTTATGGATCTGTTATATTAAAATTACATTTTTATAGTTTTTAATACATTTTATGAAGTTTACTTTAAAATTCTCAAAATAAACATAACAATAAAAATCTCAACATTGAGAGTTTGAGAATAGAGTCATTTTTAGAGAATCCCCAAACTGACTTCCGTTTCTTGTTTGTTTTAAGTATGTGAAAGGGAGCCTGGTATGGGTGTCAGGAGAGCCTTTATTTGTTTCTTTCTTTATCTTTTACTAATATCATTATTATTTTTATTACTTATTTTTCCAACTTACCAAAATAATTTTCTGGTCATAAGTGGAACACAACACACGCAGATGTATATAAGTAAAATGAAATTTTGTTCTTTTGACATTAAGTTAGATCAAGAGCATTTCTTAAACTACCAGTTTTCTACAGTCAGGCCAGCCCTGAGATGCACACTTGAGCCTGGAAGTGTGTCTGGTTTATCTTCCCTTTCCTTTGTCCACTCACGTCTTGCCCATCCTCACATGTCCAGATCCATCTCCAGGTGTTCCATGCAGCCAGAGACCACTGACTTGGGCCATTTACTGGTTTAGTTTTACAGACTGACTTTACCTGAATTTGAATTTGGCTCAGACTCTTTCCAGTATACTGACCTGAAAGAAACACTTCCATTCTTGATAACTTACTTATCTGTTACAGGGGTATAATGAAAGCACCTTGTTTCTGGATTGTTTTGAGAATTTTTATAAAAAATTATTTATTTACTTGTCAGAGAGAGAGAGATATCACAAGCAAGGGGAGCAGCAGGCAGAGGGACAAGCAGGCTCCCCTCTGAGCGAGGAGCCCAGTGTAGGACTCAATCCCAGGACCCTGGAATCATGACCTGAGCTGAAGACAGTTGCTTAATTGACTAAGCCTCCCAAGTGTCCCTGTTTTGAGACTTAAATGAAAAATAAAATACTCAGTATGGTTTCTGGCACCTATGAAAAACTCAATCATAGCTGTGGATATAAGCCTTTCTTCACCACACATTTCTGCCAGGCTACCATCTTCCTACTGATCTGACTTCCTGATGATTTGGATTCTAGGAAGCAGGTGTGCTGACAGTGCATAAAACATTATACACATCAAGAAGTCTACCTTTCATCATACTTTTGTGAATTTGAAACCTATGACTCAGTCCTTTGAGGCTGATCTATTTCATGCACCAGCTACAAAACTGAGTTTCCGAAAATGCGCACTTAGGACCAGCCTGTGGAATGAAATGACCAAATAAGACACTCACTATACTGTCGAGCAAAGGGTTCAACCTCCCTGGAAAAACTCACTTTCTTGAGCTGTGATAGTTACAGGGGACACAATAGCCAGTTTTATGACTCGTTTATATCTATCATCCTGTGTGCTCAGTGTCCTTCACATGCTGACTGATTTTCATCATAAAGATTCATTCACATGTACCATTGATTCTTTTGCTTTCTAAATATTTTGTATCACTCCATCACAGAAATAAATCAGAAAAAGCTGAATCTCAAACAGTAAAGTGAAATAAACAAACAAATAAAAAACCCCATCAAGGTTAAAAGAAGCACATGGAATCACTATTCACCCTAAATGCTCCAGACAAAACTGTGAACCAAAATTTCCCTCCTTGTGTCCTTCCCCTGTCTCGATAGCCTCCTTTCTGAACCTCTTACATTTCCAACTGGTGATCAAGTTTTCTCTACTTTTCCCCCATCTGCTTTGACCCCCATCAAAGATTGCTTTAAAGGGGAAAAAAATCCAATAACCTCATTCACATTAAGATGTAAATTAGCAATTCCTTGCAAGGCTTAATAGGGTCTCTCCCATGGGGAATTTATATTTTAATGTGAACTAGAGGACCACATCTATAAAAATATAATTTCAGGGATCAGAAAGTGAAGAGGAAGAAGTCACTCAAGGAGGCTATAGGCATTTCTTGAACTTACGTGTGTGAGATCCTGAAGAGTGGAGTACAGCAAGGTCTGGGAAGAGCAGCCAGGGGCTGGGGACTAGCAGAACATTGTGGGTGTTCCTGGGTAAGGCAGGGTAAACTGGGAGGTGGGGCATGGGATGGGAAGGTTCACTGGCAGGTGGAAGTCAGCGACCCAGCTCCTTTAAGGGTCAGAATAGGAGAGGCCCAGCAAGGTAGCACCAAATGGGACTCTTGGAAGACAGGAGGGGAATCTGACAATGGGCAACTTTCAGACGTCCAGACAAGAAGACAGCATTGCTAGGGGGCATAGACTCCCCTGAAGCTTTGGGATTTAAAACTGGTTCAGTGTTTCAGAGGACCAGGGTGAAAAATTCTGAAGTCACAGCCAGGAAACCAGAGTCAGGGGTCACCATTATCCTGGTAGCACCAGGGACCTTAGTGATACATCCTCCCAATTTCTTGGCTCAAGTGCTCACTCAAAAGCAGGGAGTCTTCAGCCCAGAGGGTTTCAGAACAAGTGGACCATGGCTTTGACCTGAGAGACACTTACTTGTCTCCTTTGCCACATACTCTAGGACTCACCCATTCTCCAAGACTGACCTCCACATGCATCTCAAATGGATTTTTTTTTCCCCAGTGTGTGGCCTTGGAGTATCTCACTGCTCTTCTGGACTGAGCTTCCTGGACTCTGCACTTTTAATTCTTGTTCTGGTCTCCCATTCCTGTTCCCCACCAGCTGACTTCTCTCTCTGTTCTGCATATGATGCTCCTTCCAGCTTCTCAGATTTGCTGCCCCTGGAGTAATTTATGTTGCACACAGAGTAAGGAAGCGATGGCTCTGGTGGTGTCCAAACCATTTTCCTCCTTCCAAGTCAGACTTAGCCTACTTCATCTCAACTACCATTACTGGGCTTCCTGAAGAAACCTGCAGTGCAAAGAACCTGCACCATGCCTGGCAAATAAAAGATGTGAAGAGGAGATCTGTCTAGCAGCATGGGCTTTTCACTTCTTAGAACATAATCAGCTGGAGATTCCCAAATCCAATTGTCCAATCAGCATCTTCCACTGTCTGGGGCCTACGCCAGATGTCACGGGTCTTTCTGGACCATGAAACAAATTTGGGGAAGACTTTGAGGTTCTATTTGTTTTTGTTTGTTTGTTTGTTTTTTTAAGATTTTTTATTTATTTGTCAGAGAGAGAGAGGGAGAGAGAGCGAACACAGGCAGAGGCAGAGGGAGAAGCAGACTCCCTGCCAAGCAAGGAGCCCGATGCGGGACTCGATCCCAGGACGCTGGGATCATGACCCGAGCCGAAGGCAGCTGCCTAACCAACTTAGGTTTTTTGTTTGTTTGTTTTGCTGCAATAATGCTACATAATAGACAGCCTCCATATCTCCAGGAGGTATAGGAATACACATTTTGCAGTCAGATTTCCCTCCTGGAGCTTGCCAGACCAGCTTTGGACTGCAGAACAAGTTTAGATCTGCTTCATGTGTCTATTGTTCTGGAACCCAGACTGAAGGAATGGAGAGGACTCGGGCATGTTGTTTTTAGGGCAAATGATAGGAAGACCAGAAAGGGGGTAAAATGAGATGAGAACATTCAAAATCTTCAAACAGACTTGGTTGAGATTATATCTGCTCATATTCCTTTGGCTAAAGTCAAGCTCAAAGTCAGTAAGGTGCACAGAGTAGTCTTTCCTCATAATGAACCAAGGCATAATCCCGTTACAAAGATAGAATTGTGTAAAAACAATACAGTCTACAACACTGGCCTATGTAGTAATACTATATATTAGGAGGAGGGAAAAGAGAAGGATAAAGAAGAGGACAAGGATAAACCCTTTGTTGAATGCTTTCTTTGGACTAGCCAATGGACTAAGCACTCTTATGCATTATCTCATCCATCCTATTGACAAATCTCAAAAGTAAATGTCTTTTTATCCTTCACTTGATAAATGAGGAACCTTTGGGGCATTGAGGTCAAATAAATCAGTAATATTAGAAACAGAAATAAAGATGAGTTCATAATTATTAGGCATGACATCAATTCTGAAACTTTTCTGCTACAAATAATAAAAGAAAACTGAAGTGAACTCACTTCAATGATGCCATTAATTACTGGCAAAAAAAAGTCCAGAGGTAGGGGACTCTATATTTGATTAATTCAGAGGTTCATCAGTATCATCAAAGACCCAGGGACCTCTTTGTTTCTGTCCTATTATTCTCAGCATGCAGATATTGCTCACCAATTGTTACGAAGATGGTGACAGCCAATCGAAGCTTCACATGCAGACGACAACTTCCAAAACCTCCCCTGTCATGTATGCCATGGTTAAAGTTGCTACAAAACACTTCCTCTCACATCAATTTAGCCAGAAGTATATCATATATCTATGCCTAAATCAATCACTTAACAAGAGGGGGATAAGTCAGATTAATTTAGGCAAATTATGATTTACCACCCTTTGAACTTAAGAGAATCCTGGTCTTTTAATGGACATGGCCCTCTGGGGTAGGTAAATAAAGCTGGGGGTTCTGTTAATAAAGGAGAGAGGGAAGCAGCCATTGGGTAGGCACTCGAAACTTCTATCATCATCTCTTTCTATATAGCCGCTTGCTTACATCAACTCATTACACAGTCTCAGTGACTCTGTGATTTATAAACTGTTATTAGCCCCCAATTTAAGGTTTTATTCTGAAAGCTGAAGTAAATTCTCAATATCACTCAACTAACAAATGGCAGAGCCAAAATTTAAACCCTGAATCAAAATTAGCATTCAAAGCCAGAGTTCTTTTTTTTTTGGTTGGTGAACAATGATTTCTATTTAAAACATTTTCCGGTCTTTATTGAAATATAATTGACATATAACATTGTATAAATTTGAGGTAGACAACCTGATGATGTGATACATTTATGTATTGTGCAATGATTATCACAATGGGGTTAGTTAAACACCTCCATTCCTTCATATAATTACTGTTTTTCTCCTGTGGTGAGAACACTTAACATCTACTCTCTTAGCAACTTTCAAGTACATAATACAATATTGTTAACCATAGTCATCGTGCTGCACATTAAACCCAAGATCTTATTCATCTTATAACTGCAAGTTTATATCCTTTCATCAACATCTCCCCATTTCCCACAAATTTGGGCTGGCTTTCTGCACATGCTCACTAGCTATCTGCCAAAAGTTCTTTCTCACTACTGCCAGTGGGAGTGAGCCCAGGTAGCCAACCACAGGGTGGGGGGTGTGTGTGAGTGAGACAAATGGGGTGTTGGGGCCATGGGCCAGTTGAGAGGATCTGAGGGTGATGTGCCTCCAGCAGCTCATGGGTGGGCTTCTTGGTAGAGTCTGTGGCGCAGTTAGTAAAATTTGTGTCCTTTTAATGTCTTCTGAGAGTCCTATCTGCTGAACAGCTGCTCCCTGCCTCCCCCCGCCCCCCAGTCATGATTCCATACTCCTTATGGTGTGACTTAGAAATGGGCCTCTTTGGCAATATCCTGCATGACTGGGGAAGCTGGGCACTCACTCACATGCTCTCACTCTTTCCCCATGGGAGAAATCACAAGTTGAGAAGATCTCTTGACCCTGAGCTGTGCCCCCTTGGGGGAGGGCTGATGTGGATAAAGGCAAGATATACCTTTTACCTTCTCCTATGCATCTGATCCTGTGTTTTGTTTGTTTGTTTGCTTGTTTGTTTGTTTTTTCTCTAACAATGTGCTGGAACTTCTCCACTGGAAACCTGGATTTCCACAAAGACTCTCTCATCTTTGGGGGATTTTCTGGGACAGTGCTCTTCAGGGAGGGGCTCCTGTACCATGGCCAAGAGGGGTTGGAGCTGGTTCATAGGTCACTGCAAAGTCCACAGCTGGGAATGACATATCTCAGCCTACTACCCAGTGCACAGGTGGGTGAGATTCCTCCCCATATTGACAGATTGGGCTGCATTCCACATCTCCCATAAAGGCACTTTTGTCCATGGATGGATGCCAAATCTTTGTTGTTGGTGTTGGGACACAGTCAAAGGATGTCTTATTCTGCTACATTGCTGATGTCACTCCTTCCACCACTCATGTCTCCCAAAGGCAGTGCTCTGAACCAAAGTCTAGAAATTCCTGCATTATATTGGTTATAGGATATATGTCTTTTTATATTTTATTTTCTCTGAAGTTGGAATGCAACTAACGTCCAATGGCATGTTAAAACTTCCCTGCCAGCGTTTCTTTTTTTTTTTTTTTTTTCACTTAAAGGCACATAAAATAATGAAACAAAGTATCTTAAAACCAATGGCATACCTGTGAAGAAGTATTAGATCTCCAGGTTAAGATAATGCTTCAAAAAGTGATACCAAATTGCCCAGCCTATGTCTCCAAATAGCAGTGCCCTGATTCAATAGCACTGGGAATTTGTGGAAGGGGCACTTGAGTTGTACACCGTGAGAGGTAGGATGAAGGCAGTTTCAATTGAAATAAAAAAGAAGAGGTAGATATGAAATATGAAGGGGCTAAAGATGATGCTTTAGGTTAGATTCCTTACTAAGCAGAATCTGAGATGTTCTCCAGGAGAAACCTTCAGGATAGCTCCAGGAAAGAAGCCAGATAGGATTAGTTTCACTGAAAGTCTATACTCAGCCTGATCTAATGGGGTGCTCTGGGGCATGAATGCCACTATGAGGGTATTGTCCCTTAAAGCACAGGGTCTGGGGAACCCAAGTTGGCTCAGTCCATTAAGCATCCAATTCTTGATTTTGGTTCAGGTCATGATCTCAGGGTTGTGAGATCGAGGCCCCATCTTGGGCTCTGCACTAAGTGTGAAAACTGGTTCAGTCTCTTTCTCCCTCTGCCCCTTCCCTTCCCCACTTGTGCATTCTCTCTCTGTGTGTGTCCCTAAAAGAGAAAGAACACAAAACCCCACAGGGTCTGGACTTTAATACCACCTTCTCAGGAACTGACTGGGGGCTCCCTCCAGCAATTCCCAGGCTATTCCAAGTAAAGTGGGTTCCATAGGCCAAGGGCAAGGGTGCATCTGTGAACTATGAACAGCTAACATTTGCATCAGTTAGGCATCTGGGTGAAACACCAAAATCATTGTTAGCACAAAAATTTTGATAAGACTTAGTGGCATACTGGCTATTGGTTTTTTTAAAAATGAGTTTTCTGTGTTTACAATTTTTTTTTACTTATCTATGCAACAAATGCATGTGTTTTAAAGCCATAAAGTAATATAAGAAAAAAAAAAGGGTAGAAACAACTTATTTGCTTCAAACTGAACTACAGCTGCCTTTTCTCTTCCTTTTCGCTCTAGTAGAGATATTATAGATGAATTTCTAGGGCTTGATGATAAGCTACATCAGGAAAGCAGCCAAGCAATTCACCAAGGCTGTATATATCAAGGCTCAATTCAAACTTGCTTGAGAAAAGAGAGACCTTGTTGACTCTGGTTGCTAGAAAGGATGAATTTGGAGCTGACCTGTGAAGTGATTGATGGAAGATGCCAAACAAACTCAAGACTCACTTAATACTTTGACAGAGTTTCTCTGTGCGTTGGGCCCTTGTTCTTACTCTGTAGATGAGGTAGAAGAGAACACCGTTGGACAGACAACTTTAGACTTACCCTAATGACCTTAGAACTAAAAGGAAACCTCTTACACTCCATTTTAGTATATGTAAATCCTAAGGATGAATTCTGATTTGCTGCTTCAGGTCACATGTCCACCACTCGGACCAGTCAGTGTGAGTGGGGTATGTGGCACAGACTGCTATGAATTGACAAAATATCTTTCTCATTTACCACCTGGCACATAGCCAGGCTTCCTTTCCCAGCCTTCTTTGTAGGTGATGTGGTCATCTGACTATGTTCTGAATAATGGAATGTGGAAGGAGGTGATGGGTGTCATGTCTAGGTTTTGCCCATGAACACCTCCCACCCAGTTGTTCATACACGTTCTCTTTTCCTATGTGCTAACCAGATGGAGGAGACACGGCTGTAGACTCTGAAACCAAGGAGATGGATGAAGGCCCAAGTTGGAAGGAGCTTAGGTCCCTGATTGACTGTGTGGAAGGCTGCCTGCCGTCTGGAAACATTCGCCCTGGCTCTGCATGAGCAAGAAATTAATTTATTTGTGTGAAATTTGGGGGTTTGTATATTACAAAAACCAGTATTTCTTGCTTTAGTGAATATGGGGTATTATAAAGAACCAGGCTGGCTTTGTACTTAGGCTGGTGAACAGGTGAACAGACAACTGTGGACTTCAATGCCAAATATTAGTTAGCTACTGGATCTGATTGGTAGAGTCATTGGTGGACTGACTGCTGGAGTCACATAATAATTGCTAATGTCATGTGGGTGCTTTACCAGATGTAGCTGAGCCTGAGTTATAAACTTTCTTTTGTAACCATGGAATTCTACGATTGACAGTACCCTTAAGACCACACGGAGTAGGAAAGGAACTGATCCCTAAAGGAAATGAAAACACTGTATGATGACATCATCTAAAGGGAAACCATTAATGCCAACTGCGTGCACAATGACTGTAGAAGAATAGAATCGTCTTCAGAAGCCTATAATTCTTTGCTTTAAAAAGATTTTGTTTATTTTTTTGAGAAACAGAAAGAGAAAGAGAGAGAATGAGTGGAGGTGGAGGGACCGAGGGAGAGGAAAAGCAGACTCCCCAGTAAGCAGGAAGCCCGATGTAGGACTAGATCCCAGGACCCTGAAATTATGACTGAGCTGAAAGATGCTTGACTGACTGAGCCACCTACGTGTCCCAAAGAATCTGTAATTCTTAATTAAAATTTTTGGTAAAAAAAAAAAAACCGTGTTGACTTTCTCCATATCTGAAAATAATTATCTTAATATAAAAGCTGATTGCTCTTCTTTCCCTATATGATTTTGTGTTATTCTCCCAGCAACATGTAGTCTCTGTTCCAAGCAGCTGATTTCTACCTGCTGTAATCTGGAAGGCCCATCGCTATAGCCACAGACCAGTGGAACTCAGAGTCAGTGTGCATCAGAGTCAGTTGGAGGGTGCGTGAAAACGCGGATTCCTGGGCACCACATCTCAAGCATTTGGTTTAATACATCTGAGCTGAGAATTTGCATCTCTCACAGCTTTCCAGGTGATGCTAATGCTGCTGTTCCTGGGATCAAATTCTGAGGATCACTGCCCTATGGAAAGTGGGTGTAAGGGTCGCCTTATTTGTGTGTTAGCAACTCCAGATGGATTTTAGCTAGGTATCAGAAGATCACTCTAGACTTAGACAAGAAATGGTCAGCTTCAAAGCCAACATCAAAGGAAATCAAGGGTCTCCATTCCAAGGTTGGGCCCTCAGATAGTAATGGATGGAATTGAAAAGACTTCAATTGAGAAAGTTCCAGGAAGGCTTCATGTTTGAACAAAGTGTTTCAGCCAGAGATAAGGATTCCACAAGTGGCTTCCCTTCCTCCCATCTCCACCCACTGCTTCACATGTTCTCAAAGTAGCTGTCATTAGCTAAAGAGAATGACACGGGGGCTAGGGCACAAACTAACAAAAACCAGATTTGAAATCTATGTTTAGGATCAGAACTATGTAATGACGTGAGCATACTAAATTTTTGAAGCCATTGCTTTGCCAAAGAAACTGTGAGCCAGGACTGAAAAAGTTTGGCTTGTTTGAACTTTAAAATAACCTTCAGTCTGTCTCCTTCACTAGATTATAAAATACAAGAAAAGAGGGACCTTTTTTGTCTGTGTCTTAAAACTATGGTGCCCAACTTTCTCACTGCCTCACAGGGACTCACACAGAGTATAAACTTAGTAAATACATGCTGGGAAAAATGAAAGAAAACAGCACAACCTTCAGAGAACTGAAAGCTACACCAACTAGGATCTGGTTATGAAAGCTGTGTGTCCCCAAGTCTAGGAAAAGTATACTCACTGTGCTCCTTGGATATGGCGACTAAGAAAAGTATATTTATTATGCTCCTTGGATACGGCCATGGAGTCTTATGGATAAGACAGAGATGCCTTGAGTGCAGATCTTTGGACTTGGGATCAAGGACAAGGGAACTCTCCCAGACAGCAGAATCAGGATGTATCAAGATACTCCCCCTTGCCTTAGGGTGTTTGTGGAGGAAGGGGGTTCACAATGCCTACTTCCAGGATCTCATAATTGCTCCATACGTGTCTCCCATCATTTCCTTTTATGAACAGAAGATTCATTTAGTCTCTGCTGGATCATGGTGTAGTGTGTGTTGTGGGGGCTTGAAGATAGATACTTTGTCTTTTCAGACAGGGCATTGGGCTCTCAGGAGCCACATCTGAATGGAGTGGTGTCTGCTATCACCTGTGATCCAAGAATCAGGCTAGGTGGAGCTTTGAGTTGTCTCCCTTGGGGAAGTGATATGTTCTTGGATGGGAAAAAAATAGAGAGTATTTGAGAACCAAAAGAATGAACTGTGAGTTCACCAATCCATTTCCTTTTTTTTTTTTTTGGTGGGCTCATGGAGAGCCTGCATTTCTCAAGCTCTTTTGAAGTAAGGTGTGGCCATATGACTGGAATGTAATAGTCTTAGTTTGGGCTGCTATAACGTACCATAGAGTGTAGCTTCTAAACAGCAGACATTTATTCCTCAACATTTATTTCTTATCATTCTGGAGGCTGGAAGTCTGAGATCAGGGTGTCAGCATGGTTGGATTCTGGTGCAAACCCTCTTCCAGGGTATAGACTGCTGACTTCTCTTGTGTCCTCATGTGGCGGAAAGAGAGTGAGCTAGCTCTCTGGTCTCTTCTTATAAGGACACTAATACCATTCATGAGGGTACTACCCTCGTGACCCAAATACTTCCCAAAGGCCCCACCTCCAAATATCAACCCTTGGGGGGTTATGTTTCAACATATGAATTTAGGGGGATACAAACATTCTGTCTATAACAGTAGACAATAGCATATTCACAAAAATTTTCAAGCTTAGGACATGAAGATTTCCTCTGTGTGATTCTCCAGGCTTTTTCATGTGTATATTATGTGAAAGTTAATATCCTGGGCACCCCTCAGAGTCACCTAAGAGCCTATGACTAACTGCATGAAGCACCTACCAGCTACTAACCATGGACTTCGGGTTTTATGAAAGAGAAATAACTTTTTACACTGTTAACCCCATGGATTGGGTTTGTTTGTCATAGCAACGAGAATGACTATAATTTATACACTTATTATTCTCCTTCAGAATTTTAAATTTTGCTAATGTGAAAGCAATCCATCCCTGCCTTAGAATGCCCATTCAACATCCAAACTAACAAAATCTACCAATTACCTCAAGGTCAAGTTCAAAGTCTACCTCTTGCCTGAATCCTTCCTTAATAACTTCCTATTTTATTGATGTATGTTAGTTTCCTGTGGCTTTAGTCAGTATCACTGGTCCAAAATCAACCTGTCGGCAGGGCTGTGCTCTCTCTGGAGCATCTAGAAGAGAATCTGTTTCCTGTATCTTCAACCTTCTGGTAGCTGCTCTTTAGTGTGTGGCCACAGCACCCCAGGCTTCAGGGCCAATGCCTTTAAAATCTCTCTGCTCTGTCTTCACACTGCCTTCTCCTCATGTGGGGGTAACCTCTCTCCGCCTCCCTCTTATAACGATACTTGTGATTGCACTTGGGGCCTCTGCAGATAAGCTAGGATAATCTCCCAATCTCAAAATGCTTAACTTTATTACAGCTGCAAATACTTTCTGCTGTTTTTGTTACTTTTTTGCTTGCTGCACATATTTCTCATAGAATACAAGTTGGAAGATAACTAACTCAGAATTTCATTATATATTGCTTTGTACTGATCTTGGTTTCACATGTTTCCTATCATATGTAACACTGATACCATTCAATGATTAATTCATTCAACAATTATTTGTTGAACTTGTCATCATGACATACACTATGTTACCATCACAAGGGATCATAAAGGAAAACAGTGGCCTATCATACTTACGTATTTTTAGACAAATGATGGTAGCATGGTGTGATGCCAATATGAAGTGAGTGAAAAATACATTATGTAATGGATGCATAACACAGCAATACCAAACTGTAACCTGAAAGAGCTACTCTGGTAAAGTAAGCAGGGGGAAGAAGGTGGACAGGTTGAGTAGAATGTGCAAAGGCACTGAGGTTCCCAAGAAGATGTTTTGTACATGGAAGTGCAAGTGCCTCCTGGTCCAACCAGACTACAGAGTGAAGGGGCTGGAAGGTCACAGGAAATGAGGTGTGTGTGTGTGTGTGTGAGAGAGAGAGAGAGAGAAAGAGAGAGAGAGAGGGGCAAATAGAGGATGGATGGTGAAGGGAGACCCTTATAAACCTTGACAAGGATTTGGACCTTATCTCAAAAAGCAAAGTAAGGGGATGGGTATCTGAAAGATTTCAAAGTGAGGATTAAGCTAGAAATCAGACTGGAGCTTTGGAAACTTCACTGTGGAGTGACTTAAAGGATGGGCTGGACTTAGGCCATGGTGGTCTCAGGAAGAACAGCTTCTTCTCTCTAGTTACTCCTGCCTTATTTCAATAGCAAAATCTTTCTTCAGTACTTCCTTTGGACATTATTTTAAGTGGAATTAAGTTTTTCATTACCAAATATGGCCAAATAGAAAGATCCTTCTGTGATGGAAAAGCATTGGGCTACGTCTGAATTATCTACCAAGAGATAAAATATCAGCACTATCTAGCAGAAACTTCTGGTTTGATGGAAATGCTCTACATCTGGTCTGTCCAACTTGGAAGTCACTAGTCACATGAAACAGCTGTTGTGTGCTGGCCCATTTACTGAGGAGGAGAAGATAAGTCACAGCTAACCTTCATTTAAACTATCCAATGAAAAGGAAGACATACGAGTCCATATACAACTGTTCTTGAGTGTTATTGTGTATTCCAAGGGAGGAGACCAAATAGGCTCAGATGCGGAGACAATGGAGGCTGGTTGAGGGACGCTCATGAGGCCCATTTGGAAGCCAGAGTAGGGAGCCAGATCCGTAAGTCAACCAGTGGACCGACAGGCCTCCTTATGACTCCTTCAAAGCATGGACATGTTTAATGTCCTGTCCAGGTGTGTCAACACCCTCCCTACAGTGGTCGTTCAGATGAAATGTCAGAATATGTATAAACTGTAGAGTGCCATGCAAACTTGAGATAGGTTTTAATTAATTATTGTTGTTATCTTTGAATATGAAAACATTCTTCCACTTGAATTCATTTAGATTTTACTTTTATCATTCAGTTTGAAATTTTCTGATATCCACTGTGATTCTCCTTTGACCTACAGGTTATTTATAAGCATGTCATTTGATTTCCAAATATCTGAAGGTTTTCTGATGTCTTAAGTTATTAATCTAATTCCATCATGGCCGGAGTACATACTTTGTAGGATTTCAAGCTCTTTAAATTTATAGAGAGCTTTTTTTCCCATGCCCCAGCATTTGGCCTATCTTGATGAATCGACTGCTTATACTTGAAAACAATGTGTATTTAGCAATTATTGGATAAGATGGTTATAAATATCAATGAAGTCAATGTGGTTGATATAGATGCTTGTTTTAGAAAAAAATTAAATGTCTAATCATTTGAGGAAAGGAAATTAAATATGGTAAATTCATATAGAAGACAATTTTATTTCTATGTCCTCATGAACAATTTTACTCTGGATATTCAAACTGAGAAAGTTCTTTAACAGCTTAACCTTGCTCCCTGAATTTTCGCTTCAGAAAATTCCCTGAATGGATGAGAAGGACTCACAGTCCCTGACGACCAACTTTTCACAGATCACAAAGAAGTATTTATCATCACAACTTCTGAAGCAACAGAGCCCTTCAAGCCTCAGCTTTCCAAGTATTTCCCCGGAGGGCTTTCCAAAGCTGAGTGACCCAGGAATCTGGAAATGGTTGCATTTTGTTCTTCTTCATTATCGAACACACAATCTATTGAATCAGCTAATTCCTTAAAGGAATGAGAAAGATGGAGGGTCCGAGGAGTCTATCACCATGACTACTGTTCAGCTATAAGCTGTAGCTTCCATGTAAGCTATGGGATGGCCCGATGTTCAAGGTTCTGTGTAAATAGAAACGCAGGAAGCATTCATTTAAAACCAAATGGATTTTAATGTGAATAGTGCATTTTATTAGAGTTTTTAGCTATGAGCAACAGAAATGAACTATGGATAATTTGAGCTCTCCAAATTAGGAATATTAGGAATTGCACATAAACAGGAGGAAGGATAAGTGAGTGGGATTCAAAAAGGGACAGGAAACAAGGTGAGTTCGAGTTGAGGACTGTTCCACTATAGTACAGTTGCTGTGACCAGAGGGAATGAAAGCAGCTGCCAAATTTTTGTCTTGCCCCCATGAAAAGTCCTGGTGAGGAGCATCTGATTAACCAAACGTGCTAAAAAATCTACCACCCACCCACCTACCAGATAAAGGAGGGGGGAAAAATCCATCAGGCTGTTTTCCAACTTCTAAAAAGTTCTACACTTCGCCAAGCCTCCTGCAGGAGGAAATCCCTTCCAAATAGGAAATGGGTTCAGACAATAGCAGAGAAAAAGAGACTAAATAATCCCTTTTTTCTGTCTTTGTAGTTAAATATATTCACATCATAGGGCAAAAAGAAGGCTTTTGGGGGGTTCTTTTGTTTGTTTCATATGTTGATTTGTCAAGAGAAGTAGGCAGTATATTAATAACATGTTTAATTTGCACACTGGACATCAGAAGAATGGGTTTAGTACTGGATTTCTTATGAATGAGCTGTGTAGTCTCGTTCAAGTCCCTGTTTCCTTGAGCCTCAGTTTCCTCACCTGTAAATGGGGTAATTGAAGTAGATGAAAACTAAATTATTTATCACAACACAACATCTCTATCAGCACTATCCAATAGAACTTTCTATGATCATGGAAATACTCTCCATCTGGTCTGTCCAACAGGGAAGCCACATGGGACTCTTGAACACTTGAAGGATGGCTAGTGTGACCTGGAAAGCTGAATCTTCAACTTTAGTTAATTTTACCTAATTTAAGTAGTCACATGTGACTACCCTATTAGAGAGTCCAACTCTAAATTATAAATCCCATAAAAGCAGGGGCCATCTCTGCCTTGTTGATTTATCTACTCATGGGGCCAAGCACACTGACTGGGTATTTGGCAGGTGGCAAGATTCCTTTAAATATTCGTTGAGCCACAAACGTGCCAGACACTGTGCAAGGTCTGGGCATCAACATGTGAGCCCAACAGACATGAATCACTGTTCTCATGGTGCTTACATTCTACTAGGGAAAATATGCAATGAAAATATGAATAAAATTTTTAGTATGTTGGATGGTGGTAAGACCTAAGGGAGAAAAATAAATCAAGAGGTGGATAAGGAGTGTGAGGGCTGGAGCAGGGAGGGTTGTTATTTAAATAGAGAGATTGGGCACTAACAAGGTGACATTTGAGTAAGCACTTGCTGAGGCTAGAAGCTAGCTATGTAGATATCTGGGCCAGCACACTCTAGGCCAAGGCTCTAAAGTGAGATCATGTTAGGAATGCTCCAGAAACTGCTAGAAGCCAGGGTGGCTTTGTTGCAGGAGGGAACAAGTGGAGAGAGGATAAGTAAGGAGGTTAAAAGAGTAATGTGTATATGGGAAGGGTGGGGTGGTAGGAATTAGTCCCTGCAAAACCTGGTAAATTTTTTAAAGATGGATGGGAATTACTGGGGACTTTTGAATAGAGAACTATGACATGATCTGGTTTATGTCGTCAGAGGATCACTCTGGCTGCCCTGTTAAGAAGGCTGTTGGCCGGGACGCCTGGGTGGATCAGTGGGTTAAAGCCTCTGCTTTTGGCTCAGGTCATGATCCCAGGGTCCTCGGATTGAGCCCCACATCGGGCTCTCTGCTCGGCAGGGAGCCTGCTTCCTCCTCTCTCTCTCTGCCTGCCTCTCTGCCTACTTGTCATCTCTGTCTGTCAAATAAATAAATAAATTCTTAAAAAAAAAAAAAAAAAAAGAGTGCTGTTGGCCAAGGGAAGATGTGGAAGATGTGGAAGGACCAGGTAAGGAGAGATATTCCAAAAATCCAGTCAAGAGGTGATTGTGGCTTAGAACACAGTGGCAAACGAGGTGGTATGAATGATCAAATTCTGGTTTCAGAGGTGATGCCAACAGCATTAGCTAATGGATTGGCCATGGCTATAAGGGAAAGAGATGAAGCAAAGATGACTGAAATTGGCCTGAGCAACTGGATAAATGGAGTGGCTGTTCACCAAGCTGGGCAAGACCATGGATCAGGAGGGCTGGAGCACAGAGCAGAAGTTCCATTGGCATCTGTTGAGTCCAAATCCAGAATGAAGAATAAAAGTGTTCTCTGAACCTTCCAGCTATAGGGAAAACAGGAATCTGTCATTGGACCAGAAGGTAGTGACTGCCCACCATACAGGACCTAAAGAAGCTTAGTGGTCTGGGTCCTGCTCTACTGCTGTGTCAAGAAGTGGAGATTGCCCCCAGCCACTCCCCTCCTCCCAGAGCCCTCAGCTATCTGTGACTGCCCATTTCCCAAAGGGCAAAGCATCCAGCCAGGACTGGCCACTGTTTGTTCTGCCTGAAGGAAGCTGTCTAGACAATGTTGCTAATAAAGTTTTGCTTTTTTTCCCCCTTCAATTTTAAGGCAGTCAATAGATTGAATACATTGTGTTAGTTCCCCAAGGTACTTATATTTCAAGACTAGAAATCATCACCCAACTTTAACACAAAAAGAAACTTTCAAAATGTGTATATTCTGAGGACAAACACAGTCTATTGTTAGGACATTTGAGAATAAATTTACCTTTATTTTTACAAAAGTTTGCTTAAGACCAGAAATATGTGATATTGCAAGTAAATGCTATTCACTTCAGAATGCATAGGCACTGGGGTTAAAAAGATATAATTGAAAAGTTTCTTTCTTTCTTTCCTTATTTCTCTTTCTTTCTTCGTTCGTTCGTTCGTTCGTTCGTTCCTTCCTTCCTTCCGCCTTGGAAAGGATATTCTAGGTCTTGGAATCTTTCAGTTAGGAAAGTCTAGAAGTCTGGCATTTGGTTGTTCTTGAGGTGGTTCCAAGAAAATGAGATGTTTGTTATCTGATAAGACTGAAGTCCTCTTTGATTTTCTGGGAGAGCACGGACTTGGAGAAGGAGCAGCTTACAGAAAGGTAACTGGAAAGGAAACACTGCAGAATCACCACATTCTGCTAAGCTGTCTCTTCAGGAAGCGACTGCTGAACAGGGACTGTATTGTGAGGCCAACAAGCTACACAGGACATCTCCCTATTTCCCCCCTGTTGAGTTCCTGGCTGGTGTTGCAGACTTTGCATCTTTAACAAGATTCCCTAGAAAATTTTTATACACGTGGAAGTTCGAGAACATTTGCTCTAAGATGCTCTGCCGGGGAGGTTTGCATGGTAGAAAACTTCAAAAATTGGATGCTGACAGTCCAGAAATACTATAATCAAGGTGGAATCAAAGCTCACTTATATAGAGGTTATTTATTATCTTACTTGAACCTCCCAGAACAAAGCCTGAGCCGGAGGTATAAAAAGATCTCCAAGAAACCAAAGTGGTGGGCACAAAATTCATAAACCAAAATTCACTTGTCTTCCAGAAAATCTCAGACTCTCGTTTAAAGGATGTTTCTTTTAGCTTTATTAAGATCAAGTCATCTGGTTTTAAAGTCTTCTGGAAATTTGAAAGAGCCATTATAAAGGGGAAATGATTTCCTAGAGCAGTGGTTCTTAGTCTGAGTCTGGCACCAGCAGCAATGGAAAAAGGCAAAGCTCTTGTCTAGTTCTTACCTACCTGATTAGAAATTTGGGGGGTGGCATCCACCTTTCTGTAGTTCAATCGGTCCTCCAAGCAATTCTGAGGTAAGTGCTAATTTTGCTTCCACTGTCGCAGAGGAAGCAAAGACCAAAACTGATGACAAGGGAAAGGACAGGAGAAAACAAACATGGGACTGAACAGGTAAAGACAAGCCTTAGGATCCCATAGGCTTGTGTAAGAGAGGGAAGAGGGGGGACATTTCAGGAAGAGGGGCCAGGTTGAGTAAAGACACAGAGTCATGAAACCCTTAATTTTATGGGTGGGCATAGATTTTAAAGGATGGTAGAGAAGTTGCTAGAAAGACAGTGAGGGGGATTGTTATAGGTTATATAAAGAGCTTGGCTTTTTTTACTTCAAAGTAAGGTAGAGCCACTAAATTTCTACATGGTAGAGTAACATGGTTAAAGAAGGGGGAAAAAAAAGTTTTGTAGTTGAAGGGAAGATTTCATTGTTTAAAGATTTAATTTATCCAGAGATGTGGAATAACGAGGCACTATTCTGTTTTGTTAAATGGTGAAAAATGCTCATGGATCACCCTGAAGTCACAGACCCAGAGTTCTGCTGTAACAGGATCTGGTGTGAACAGTTGTGGTGTACCTGGGACTTTATTTTGAGACAGGAATCTTGGCAGAAAATGAAAACAGTCATGTTAACATTTCAGACTACCTTTCAGTGTTACATAAACATAACTGTATCTCCCTTCAAAAAAACCTTCCCTTTCCTTCTAACAATATTTCCACAACGTAACATTTGGTTTCCCACTTTCTCTTCACACCTTTGTGCTTTGACTCACAGCTTTATTATTCATAATAATAAGTACTAAAATGAAATCACAATTTTCATCTTCATACCAACCGCTGTGGAATTAAGCTTATGGAAAACACATCCTGGCCACTGGTCATGGTTTCCTGTCATGTTCTTAAATTTTTTGCATTTTTTTTACATGAATTATGTAGACGGCCACAAAATTACACACCATGTTGCCCCACTGAGTAGAAAGCTGGGTGGAAATACAAAAATGAGACGTTCAAAATGTCCTCCAGAATGGAGAAATGCAGGGGATACATTAAAATATATAATTCCATGAATGGAGTTCAATAGCTGCACGGCTTGGTGCTTTAGGTTTAAATGACCAAGCAGTAAAAAACTTGTGATGATGTCTCAATGGCTTCAGGAAAATAAGACGGCACCTTTCAATGCCAGTGTCAAACGGAATAACATTATTTTCAGAGTCATGTTCATTTAAGGTACATTGCTGTCAGGTTAAATGAACACCTGCTTTGTCATGGGCGAGAGAACCCGTACTTTGGCACCTACAAAACACAGGAAGTGAGGTTTCTGGTTAATGTGTTAGCACCACTGACTTCATACAATGACAGACTCCACCTCTGATGACCAGCACAGCCTCAAATGTTCTTGCTGGTGTGGTCTTTTTGCAGTAGAAAAGGAAGATGCTGGTTGCATTTGATGGCCTCTGCTAAAACTTCTAAAAGCATTCTTTAAACATTTACAAAATGTTCTGTGCAGTTTTTCTATCAATACAGTCTTTAGTTTATTGCAAAATAGAATGTCTACTTACATAATGGAAACAAATAAAAAAAACATTACTGGCATTTTTTGTTCAGTGTTAGTATGTGCCTGTTCAATGATAAGCAAAATTGTGTCTTCAAACGAGATTGCAGTCTACGGCCATACCACCCTGAACGCGCCCGATCTCGTCAAACGAGATTGCATAGAGACATGATGGATGTTTCTTTCATAATATAAAAAAGAATATGTATATGAGTTATGTTGGGGAAGAATATTCTTTATATATATGTATATAAACTGGGTTTTAGTCTCACAGGTTAGCATAGTTTGGGTTGGTGTTAAAATTCCCATAGATCTGGAATTCACTTGTAGTCACACACACACACACACACACACACACACACACTGCACACACACAAACATACACACACACACAGATCTAGTTCACATCTTAAAGTGCTACAGTCTAAAAATAGGGAGGGGGGCCCTGGGGGGCTCAGTCAGTTGAGCCTGAGTGTTCAGCTCTTGATCAGCTCAGATGTTGATTTCAGGGTCCTGAGTTCAACCCCAGCATGAAACTTACTTTAAAAAATTTTGAAAAATAAAACGAAATAAAATAAAATAAAAATAGGTAGGAAAAAAGTAATTGCCATTTCATAATCTTTGATATTCCTGTGTTCCTCCAAAATGAGAAGGTAATAGTTGTTAACTTTATTGAATCCAGTTTAAAGTCATGGGCTCACATATTCAAAATGTTCAAAAATTTTTAACTTTTTTTATGCATGAAGGGAAGTGCCTGATTCATGTGCTCCTTTATTTATCTGGACTTTTTTTTTTAAATAAGATTTTATTTATTTATTTGACAGAAAGAGAACGCAAGTAGGCAGAAGCAGGTGGCTGGGGTGAGGGGGCCAGAAGCAGGCTCCCCGATGAGCAGAGAACCCGATGTGGGGCTCAATCCCAGGACCCTGAGATCATGACCTGAGCTGAAGGCAGAGGCTTACCCCACTGAGCCACCCAGGCACCCCTGAACTATTTTTTTTAAACTTCTCCAGAACTTGCCACCCCTCATCTTCTCTTCCATGAATTAAAGTCTTATCTTCCCGGGATCTCTGATTGGAGGTCACCTCCTCTAAGAAGTCTTCCCTGATTTCCTCCTACCAAAAACTCTGAATCAAGAACCTCTCACTTGATGTCCACCACTCCCATTTTGGTACTTAAGCTGCTTTAATCCTTAGTTTACCTATCCATTCTCCCTGAAAGACTGAGCTCTTTTAAGAGTTGGAAGGAAGTCTTGTTTGCTATGGCATCTTTGGGGCTCAGCACAGTTGTTAAATAAGAATTTAATTATCACATAAATGAATACCTATATTAATAGGAGGCTTTTTTTGGACTTTTTATACTCTGGTCACTGGGTTCAGGCATCCACAAAACATCTACTGAATAATCTGCTGAATGTAGCAGTTCATAATATTCTATCAGTCTGTTTCACAGATTTATAATGAAGATGGTCAACACATCTATAGTGGTTAAGAGAACAAACTCTGGAACCCGAATGCTGGGGTTCAAACCACAGTTCTATGAAACCTTGGGAAATTTACGTAAACACTTCCCATATCATTATTTCCTCAATGGAAGACTGTTTTGAAGAGTTAGTCAATATATATGTGTGCAGGAATTAGAACAGTTCCTGCGCATAGTTAGGACTGTGTAAGTGCACGCTGCTACATTTACTGTTACTATTACTTGTAAAACAACTTAGTAACTAAAAAGACAACTGAATATATTTGGAGAAACCAGTTGTCTAAATAGAGACATTAATTTTCTTTTTCTTTTTTTTAATTTTAATTTTTTAAAAGATTTTATTTATTTATTGAGAGGGAGACAGTGAGAGAGAGCATGAGCGAGGAGAAGGTCAGAGAGCGAAGCAGACTCCCCATGGAGCTGGGAGCCTGATGCGGGACTCGATCCCGGGACTCCGGGATCATGACCTGAGCCGAAGGCAGTCGTCCAACCAACTGAGCCACCCAGTGTCCCTAATTTTAATTTTTAAAGACTATTTATTTGAGATAGAGAGAGAGAATAAGAGAGAGAGAGCATGAGAAGGGGGAGGGTCAGAGGGAGAAGCAGGCTCCACACGGAACCAGGAGCCCAATACGGAACTCGATCCTGGGACTCTGGGATCATGACCTGAGGTGAAGGCCGTCACTCAACCAACTGAGCCACCCAAGCCCCCCAAGACATTAATTTTCTTTATCCATTTTATTCTGTATCAGTTGCAGGATAAAAACATGGGCTCTGAAATCAAATTCATGAGCACCTTTATGTTTCCTACACGCTAAAGGCATTTTTTTCCTGAGTTTTCTGCAACCATAAAATGTAGGCCTTCCCTAGCAATCCCCCTTGTACTGAAAAGGATCTCATGTTTTGACACAATTTGAGATTCAAACTTGACATGGTATCCACTGCCATTGTCTTGGGCCAGAGCTTTGTGGGCTCTGAAGAAAGAGCACATTCTTTGTACCATAGCCTCAAATGAACAGATATCCTTGTCTTAGTCCAGTATTCTGAGAATAAAGTCTATTATTATATGCTGGAAAAAGTTTTATAAGTGCTTTGCACACACGTGGTGTCTACTTAATGTGTGTTGTCTGCCTGTAAGACATTTCCCCTATGCTCTCTTTGGCTTGATATGCATACAAAGAGGTTGGAGATGGTTCATACATCAAAAATATCCATCTTCAAAATTTCTCTATATAGTCCTGTCCTTAAAAACTTAGAGACTTCTGTAGCTTTGCTTTGAAACTTTTATTCACTTTTAACATGTTGCCCATTGACAAAGCATTTAAAACTCTATCTCTTTGGGGCGCCTGGGTGGCTCAGTGGGGTTAAAGCCTCTGCCTTCGGCTCAGGTCATGATCCCAGGGTTCTGGGATCGACCCTGCATCGGGCTCTCTGCTCCGCAGGGAGCCTGCTTCCTCCCCTCTCTCTCTGCCTGCTTCTCTGCCTGCTTGTGACCTCTGTCTGTCAAATAAATAAATAAAATCTTTAAAAAAAAAAAAAAACTCTATCTCCTTAAGCCATAAGAGACTCTTAATCATAGGGAATAAACTGGCAGTTGCTGAAAGCGACGGTGGTGGAGGGATGAGGTAACTGGATGTTGGACATTAAAGAGGGAACGTGATATAATGTGCCCTGGGTATCATAAAAGACTGATGAATCACAGACCTGTACCTCCAAGATATATAATACATTATATGTTAATTTAAATAAATTAACTTATATTATATGTTAATTTAAATAAATTAATAAGACAGCTATCTCCTGATATAGGAAGATAAAAAATAACCTCTCTCCCAGTCATGGACGAAATGTAGTTCCTGCCTTGAGGAACATGACATGTGCGTGTCCCATAAATTGATTACAGAAACACTTACCTTTCTGAAAGCTTTCATCCCATGGTAGCAACGTTAACCTACTTGCTGTAGAGACACCATTGTTCCCATTCGATACGCTAAGAAAACAAAGGCAGGCAAAACAAGGACAGAGGGTTAATTTTTCAAACGCACAGAAAGAACTGGAGGCAGAAATCGGAAGGGGAGGGAAGCTTCTAGGGTTTCTCTTTGTTAAGTAACTTCCTTTGTTCATCTACGTTGTCAGTTTTCAATAGTGGTATTATTTTTGTCTGTACAAGTAGAACAGAACTTCAGCCAAAAAATAAGAAGCAAGCCTTGAAAACAGAGAAAAATCACTTGAAAATGGATTCCACTTGGAGATATGAAGCTATAACCTTACCCAATATCTGTGTATATTGGATCAAAGATTGAATGAACACTCAAGGGGCGTACCATCAATATTCCTACATTCCTCTATTCTCCCGTGGATGCAGAGAAAATTGCTGAGCAAGATAGACCAGGAGTCAGGGCGCCTGGGTGGCTCAGTGGGTTAAAGCCTCTGCCTTCGGCTCAGGTCATGATCCCGGGGTCCTGGGATCGAGCCCCACATTGGGCTCTCTGCTTGGCGGGGAGCCTGTTTCCTCCTCTCTCTCCACCTGCCTCTCTACCTACTTGTGATCTCTGTCTATCAAATAAATAAATAAAATCCTAAAAAAAAAAAAAAAAAAGACCAGAAGACCACTTAAAATCCTAAGCATTGCTTGAGTAGAGGAGGCTTAATAACCTATTCTTAAAGGACAGAGTTCTAAAAATTAGTATTCTGTAGCTCTGATTTCACTAATTTAAGTGAAAGAATTTCACCATGGACATATGCTATGTGCCAGGAACATGAAGATTTTAATGTAATTCTTATTTATTTATTTATTTATTTAACATATAATGTATTATTTGCCCCAGGGGTACAGGTCTGTGATTCATCAGTCTTACACAATTCACAGCACTCACCATAGCACATACCCTCCCCAATGTCCATAACCCAGCCACCCCATCCCTCCACTCCCCATCCCCCAGAAACCCTCAGTTTACTTTGTGAGATTAAGAGTCTCTTATGGTTAGTCTCCCTGGTCCCATCTTGTTTCATTTTTTTCCCTCCCTTCCCCTGATGACCCACCGCCCTGCCTCTCAAATTCCTCATATCAGAAAGATCATATAATTGTCTTTCTCTGATTGACTTACTTCACTTAGCATAATACTCTCTAGTTCCATGCACATCATTGCAAATGGCAAAATTTCAGGTTTTTGATGGCTGCATAGTATTCCTGTGTGTGTGTGTGTGTGTGTGTGTGTGTGTGTGTGTGTGATATCTTCTTGATTGGGTTATTTGCGTGTGATATCTTCTTTATCCATTCATCTGTTGATGGACATTTAGGTTCTGTCCATAGTTTGGCTATTGTAGACATTGCTGTTATAAACTTTGGGGTGCATGTGTCCCTTCAGATCATTACATTTGTATCTTCAGGGTAAATACTCAGTAAGGTAATTGCTGGGCCCATAGGGTAGCTCTATTTTTAACTTTTTGAGGAACCTTCATGCTGTTTTCCAGAGTGGCTGCACCAGCTTGCATTCCCTCCAACAGTGTAGGAGGGTTCCCTTTTCTATGCTTCCTTGTCAACATCTCTAATTTCCTAAGTTGTTAATTTTAACCATTTTGACTAGTGTGAGGTGGTATCTCACTGTGGTTTTGATTTGTATTTCCCAAATACTGAGTGATGTGGAGCACTTTTTCATGCGTCTGTTGGCTATCTGGATGTCTTTGCAGAAATGTCTGTTCATGTCTTCTGCCCATTTCTTGATTGGGTTATTTGTTCTCTGGGTGTTGAGTTTGATAAGATCTTTATAGATTTTAGATGCTAGCCCTTTATCTATTTATCATTTGCAAATATTTTCTCCCATTCTGTTGGTTGTCTTTTGGTTTTGTTGACTGTTTCCTTTGCTGTGGAAAAGCTTTTGATCTTGATGAAATCCCAATAGTTCATTTTTTCCCTTGCTTCCCTTGCCTTTGGCAATATTTCTAGGAAGAAGTTGCTGTGGCTGAGGTTGAAGAGGCTGCTGTCTGTGTTCTCCTCAAGGATTTTGATGGATTCCCATCTCACATTGAGGTCTTTCATCCATTTGGAGTCTACTTTTGTGTGCAGTGTAAGGAAATGGTCTAGTTTCATTCTTCTGTACATGGTTGCCCAATTTTCCCAACATCACTTGTAGAAGATACTGTCTTTTTTCCACTGGACATTCTCTCCCGCTTTGTCGAAGATTAGTTGACTATAGAGTTGAAGGTCCATATCTGGGTTCTCTCTTCTGTTTCACTGATCTATGCGTCTGTTTTTGTGTCAGTACCATACTGTCTTGGTGATTACAACTTTGTAATAGAGCTTGAAGTCTGGTAATTGTGATGCCACCAACTTTGGTTTTCTTTTTCAACATTCCTCTGGCTATTTCAGGTCTTTTCTGGTTCCATACAAATTTTAGGATTATTTGTTCCATTTCTTAAAAAAAAAGTTGATAGTATTTTGATAGGGATTGCATTATATGTGTAGATTGCTTTAGGTAGCACAGACGTTTTCACAATATTTGTTCTTCCAATCCATGAGCATGGAACGTTTTTCCATTTCTTTGTGTCTTCCTCAATTTCTTTCATGAGTACTTTATTATTTTCTGAGTATAGGTTCTTTGCCTCTTTGGTTAGGTTTATTCCTAGGTATCTTGTGGTTTTGACTGCAATTGTAAATGGGATCAAATCCTTAACCTCTCTTCTGTCTTGTTGGTGTATAGAAATGCAACTAATTTCTGAGCATTGATTTTATATCCTGACACTTTACTGAATTCCTGTATGAGTTCTAGCCGTTTTGGAATGGGCTCTTTTGAGTTTTCCACATAAGCTTTGCGCAGTGGCAGTATCGTAGCCAATGAGGTTTATCCGAGGCGCGATTATTGCTAATTGAGTTTTCCACATAAAGTAACATATCATCTGCAAAGAGTGAGAGTTTGACTTCTTCTTTGCTGATTCAGATGCCTTTAATTTCTTTTTGTTGTCTGATTGCTGAGGCTAGGACTTCTAGAACTATGTTGAATAGCAGTGGTGATAGTGGACAGTCCTGCCATCATCCTGATGTTAGAAGAAAAGCTTTCAGTTTTTCCTCATCGAGAATGATATTTGCTGTGCATTTTTCATTGATGGCTTTTATGATATTGAGGTATGTACCTTCTATCCCTACACTCTGAAGAGTTTTGATCAAGAAAGGATGCTGTACTTTGTCAAATGCTTTTTCAACATCTATTGAGAAAATCATATGGTTCTTGTTCTTTCTTTTATTTATGTTTTGTATCACATTGATTGATTTGCAGATGTTGGATGAAACTTGTAGCCCAGGAATAATTCCTACTTGGTCATGGTGAATAATCCTTTTAATGTACTATTGGATCATATTGGCTAGTATTTTGGTGAGAATTTTTGTATACATTCATCAAGGATATTGCTCTGTAATTCTCTTTTTTGATGGGATTTTTGGTTTGGGGATAAAGGTAATGCTGGCCTCATAAAATGAGTTTGGAAGTTTCCATTCCATTTCTATTTTTTGGTACAATTTCAGGAGAATAGGTATTAATTCTTTAAGTGTTGTTTGGTGGAATTCCCATGGGAAGCCATCTGGCCCTGGGTTCTTGTCTGTTGGGAGATTTCTAAAAAAAATTTTATTTATTTATCTGACAGAGGGAGAGATCACAAGCAGGTAGAGAGGCAGGCAGAGAGAGAGGGAGAAACAGGCTTTCTGCTGAGTGGAGAGCCCGATGTGGGGCTCGATCCCAGGACCCCGAGATCATGACCCAAGCTGAAGGCACCCAGTTGCCCCTTGTTGGGAGACTTTTGATAACTTCTTCAATCTCCTTACTGGTTATGGGTCTGTTCATGTTTTCTATTTCTTCCTGGTTCACTTTTGGTAGTCTATATATTTCTAGGAATGAATCCATTTCTTCCAGATTGTCAACTTTGCTGGTGTATAGTTGTTCATAATATGTTCTTATAATTGTTTGTATTTCTTTGGTGTTGGTTGTGATCTCTCCTGTTTCATTTATGATTTTATTAATATGGGTCCTTTCTCTTTTCTTTTTGATAAATCTGGCCAGGACCTTATCAATCTTACTAATTCTTTCAAAGAACAAGCTCCTAGTTTCATTGATCTATTCTATTGTCCTTTTGGTTTCTAGTTCATTAATTTCTGCTCTGATCTTTATTATTTCTCTTCTCCTGCTGGGCTTAGGCTTTCTTTGGTGTTCTTTCTCCAGCTCCTTTAGGTGTAGGGTCAGGCTGTATACTTGAGACTCTTCTTGTTTCTAGTTAAAGGCTTGTGTTGCTATATACTTTCCTCTCAGGATTGCCTTTTCTGTGTCCCAAAGATTTTGAACAGTCATGATTTCATTTCCATTTGTTTCCATAAATTTTAAAAAAATTCTTCTTTAATTTTCTGGTTGACCCATTCATTCTTTAGTAGGATGCTCTTTAGCCTCCATGTATTTGTGTTCTTTCCAACTTTCCTCTTGTGGTTGAGTTCCAGTTTCAAAGCATTGTGGTCAGAAAATATGAAGGAATGATCTTAGTCTTTTGGTACTGGTTGAAACCTGATTTGTGACCTAGGATGTGATCTATTATGGAGAATGTTCCACGTGCACTAGAGAAGAATGTGTATTCTGTTGCTTTGGGATGGAATATTCTGAATATATCTGTGATGTCCACCTGGTCCAGTGTTTCATATAAAGCCTTTATTTCCTTGTTGATCTTTTGCTTAGATGATCTGTCCATTTCGGGGGGGGTGTTAAAGTCCTCTATTATTACTGTATTATTGTTGATGTGTTTCTTTGATTTTGTTATTAATTGGTTTATATAATTGGCTGCTCCCATGTTAGGGGCATAGATATTTAAAATTTAACAATTTTAAATTGTTAAGTCTTCTTGTTGGACAGACCCTTTAAGCATAATATAGTGTCCTTCTTCATCTCTTATTATAGTCTTTGGATTAAAATCTAAATTTATCTGATATAAGGATTGCTGCCCCAGCTTTTTTTTGATGTCTATTAGCATGGTAAATTGTTTTCCACCCCCTCACTTTAAATACGGAGGTGTTTTGGGGTCTAAAATGAGTTTCTTGCAGACAGCACATTGATGGATCTTGGTTTTTGTTTTTGTTTTTTATTTGCAAGTTGGAAGTTTCATTCAAACTCAATGATTAATATCTTCCCCAATTCTTATGCTTTTTCATTTATTTATTTTCAGCATAACAGTATCATTATTTTTTCACCACACTCAGTGCTCCATGCAATCCATGCCCTCTCTAATACCCACCACCTGGTACCCCGACCAAATCCATCAGAATCCTAGAGGAGAACATAGGCAGTAATCTCTTCGATATCAGCCACAGCAACTTCTTTCAAGATATGTCTCCAAAGGCAAAGGAAACAAAAGCAAAGATGAACTTTTGGGACTTCATAAAGATCAAAAGCTTCTGCACAGCAAAGGAAACAGTCAAGAAAACAAAGAGGCAACCCATGGAATGGGAGAAGATATTTGCAAATGACAGTACAGACAAAAGGTTGATATCCAGGATCTATAATGAACTTCTCAAACTCAACACACATAAAACAGACAATCATATCAAAAAATGGGCAGAAGGTATGGACAGACACTTCTCCAATAAAGACATACAAATGGCTATCAGACTCATGAAAAAATGTTCATCATCATTAGCCATCAGGGAGATTCAAATTAAAACTACATTGAGATATCACCTTACACCAGTTAGAATGGCCAAAATTAGCAAGACAGGAAACAACATGTGTTGGAGAGGATGTGGAGAAAGGGGAACCCTCTTACACTGTTGGTGGGAATGCAAGTTGTTTTTGTTTTTTAATCCATTCTCATATCCCGTGTCTTTTGATTGAGGCATTTAGCCCATTTATATTCAGGGTAACTACTAAAAGATATGAATTTGGTGCCATTGTATTGCCTGTAAGGTGACTACTAGTGTATATTGTCTCTGTTGCTTCTGGTTTATGTTACTTTTAGGCTCTCTCTTTGCTCAGAGGACTCCTTTCAATATTTCCTATAGGATTGCTTTGGTACTCACAAATTCTTTTAGTTTTTGTTTGTCCTGGTGGAAGCTTTTTATCTCTTCTATTTTCAATGACATCTTAGCTGGATATAGTATGTTTGGCTCCATATTTTTCTCGTTTAGTGCTCTGAATATATCATGCCAGTCCTTTTTGGTCTGCCAGGTCTCTGTGGATAGGTCCGCTGCCAATCTAATATATCTACTGTTGTATGTTATGGACCTCTTGTTCCAAGCTGCTTTCAGGATTTTCTCTTTGTCACTGAGAATTGTAAATTTGACTTTATTAGATGGCGGGGTGTTGACCTATTATTATTGATTTTTGAGGGGGGTTCTCAGTGCCTCATGGATTTTGATGATTACTCCCTTCACCAAATTTGATGCTTGTTCCCTTTGCCAAATTCTGCTATAATTTGCTCCAATATACCTTCTGCCCTTCTCTGTCTTTCTTCTTCTTCTGGGATCCCAATTATTCCAATATTGTTTTGTCTTATGGTATCACTTATCTCTCGAATTCTCCCCTTGTAGTCCAGTAGTTGTTTATCTCTCTTTTTTCAGCTTCTTTATTATACATCATTTGGTCTTCTATATCACTAATACTCTCTTCTGCCTCATTTATCCTAGCAGTAAGAGCCTCCATTTTTGATTGCTCCTCACTAATAACTTTTTTGATTTCAAGTTGGCTATATTTTAGTTCTTTTATTTCTCCAGAAAGGGATTTTATTTCTCCATAAAGGTATTATCTAGTATCTAGGTCCCTAGCTGTCAGTACTGCCTGTTGTTCTTTTTTGCTGGAGTGAGTTTTTTCTGCCTTGTCATTTTATCCAGATAGGAATAGATGAATGAGAGAATAAAATACCAAAAATATAGCAATGACCCCAGAAAAATATACCCTAACCAAATCAGAAGAGACTTGAAATGGGGAAGGGGGAGGAGAAAAAAATATATATATATTAGGCTGGTGAATAGAACAGAGCCACACACTTGATTTGGGGTATATTTTGGTCTGTTAGAAGAAACTATGTCTCAAAATTTTAAAGAAAGATAAAACATATATGTAAACATGATGAAAGGATGGAATACGATGATAAAGATGAAAATTTTAAAAGATTCTAAAAAAGGAATTGGTAACATAAGAAGTTGGTTGAAAGAAGAAATAAAAGTAAAAAAGGAAAGAATGTGATCAGGCTGGAGATTAGAACAAAGTTGCACACTAGATTTAAGGTATATTTTGATCTTTTAGAAGAAACTATCCCAAAATTTTAAAGAACAAAAAATCTATATGTATACAAAAAATAAGGTTAAATACAATGAAGGGATAGAATATGACTATAATAATGAAAATTTTAAAATATTTTTTAAAAAGGTATTGACAAGATAAAGTAGTTAAAAAGGGTTAAAATAGGAAAGAGGAAAATTTTTAAAAAGTAGAATAAGAAAAAAATAAAATTAAAAAATTAAACTTTGAAAAACTAAAGACTCATGGGGGAAGAAAGCCATGAATTCTGTGTTGCATTTCCCTAGCTCTGGAGTTCCGCAGTTCTCATTGGTCAGTGAACTTGGTCTTGGCTGGATTTCGTGCTAATCTTCTGGGGAAGAAGGCTGTTGCAGTGATTCTCAAATGTCTTTGACCAAGGAGGAATTGCACTGCCTTTGCCAGGCTAAGCAATCTGCTCTGGTTTGCTTTCAGGAGGCTTTGTTCCCTGAATGTTTTCCGTTGAGCTTTGGAGGAGGACAATGAAAATGGTGGCCTCCCAATCTCTGGCCTCGAGGAGCCGAGAGCTCGAGCTTGGGGCCCCACCGCTCAGTACACTCTCAGAGAAAAGCAGTCAATCCCTCCCATCTCCCTGGTCTCCAGCCGCTCTCCAAGCTCACCTGGCCTGTGACTGAGCATGTCTATCTCTGGCACACAGCCCCATTTGGAGTCTGCAAACCCAGCAGATTCCTGCAGTGCTCCCACACCACTCCCCAGGGAAGGAAGGTGAGTCTCCCTGGATCTGCCATTTGTGGGCAGAAGAGCAGAAGCCCTACTGTGCCTCAGATCATGGTTTAAGGTAACCCCAAGCTGACAGCCCACTCCTTGGCTCTGTCTCTGTAGTCGGCTTCCCTGTTCTGGTACCTGGGAGGTTTGCCACATTCAGACATCCCAGGTCTTTCTGTGATCCCATGGGTACTGACCACACTGTCCCAGCAAGGGCTTCATCCCCTGCTTAGCCTCTGGAGTGACGTCCCTCAGTGGAGCAGACTTCTAAAAGTTCCGATTTTGTGCTCCACTGCTCTGACGCTTGCCAGGAGCTGGCCTCTCCCCCCACCGTCTATCTTCCCACATGTCACCTCAGATTCACTTCTCTGCTCATCATACCTTCCAGCAAGTGGTCACTTTTCTGTTCCTAGAATTGCTGCTTTTCTTCTCTTCAATCTCCTATTGAGTTTGAAGGTGCTCAGAATGGTTTGATAACTATCTAGCTAAACCCTTGGGACCCAATGATATTTATGTCTCCTACACCTCTGTCATCTCACTCCTCCCCTTTTAATGTAATTCTCAAAGACCTTAGGAAGTGCTGGAAGAAGAGCTGTTGCCAGAAGAATTAGATACAATGGGAGCACCAGTTTGGGCAACAACAATATTATCTAATAAAAAGGATAATGAAGGGACGCCTGGGTGGCTCAGTTGGTTGGACGACTGCCTTTGGCTCGGATCATGATCCTGGAGTCCCAGGATCGAGTCCCGCATCGGGCTCCCAGCTCCACAGGGAGTCTGCTTCTCTCTCTGCCCTTCTCCTCACTCATGCTCTCTTTCACTGTCTCTCTCTCAAATAAATAAATAAAATCTTTAAAAAAAAAAGGATAATGAAAACATGCTATAGGATGTTAACTGTGACCTTCAGATAACTTGGGCATCTGCAGGCCATTTTATCAAGGACACATTTTCTTTGTGGACTGTAGTCTCCATGTAAGGCTCTCTGATTTAAATTAATGTCTTCTTTGTGAACTGGTCTCATGATTTGGAAGTCCAGTAGCTTTCATTTGCTTGGTTGTAGATTCCCAGGGTCATAATAGCTAGCATTTATCAGGCACCATTTCTCAAGTCATGCACTGCATCAATGTGAATTTTCTAATTATATGCTTATTACAGATGCACTTTCAGAATTCCTGTTTTATGGGAAAATGGAGTATTACAGAAGACAAACAGTTGGTCTAAGGTCTTGTACTTATGAAATAACATAGTTGTTTTGAAACCAAGGGGTTGGTCTGTCCAAAAAAAAAAAAAAAAAAAAAAAATGAGAGCACTAACCACCGGGGTACATTTTCTCACCACTATATTTTAAATCAAATATGCCTAGTTTTAAGTCAAATCTAGTTTATTTACAACAATTTCATATTGCTCCCAACTAATTCTAGTATCATCTTCCTCATCTGTTTTATACATTACACTAAGTTCTGAGATAATGGTGTGAAGTGTGAGATTTATGCTTTAAAGTTGCCATTTACTGACTGCCTTCTGTGTCAATCACTATTCTGATGATCTATAGATTACTCTTTCTTACACCCACTCAAAGTTTGTGTTATCAAACCACAAGTGTTTGGGTTTTGTTTTTTTGTTTTTGTTTTTGTTTTGCCATGATCTTTCCTGGTTCTGGGATCAGTAGAGTGGTTCTTGACGGCAGCCTCTCATGCAGTGGCAGCCATATGGTGGCTAGCTAGACAAGCTGCCTGACACCATGTCTAGAGTTATCCTGAAAAATTCTTCACTCACATGCCCAGTGCCCAGGCTAGAAGGATACAAATAGGACTGGAGTAGGTGGAGCTCTGTGTCTCTTACTCTTGGTGTGATCTCTCTAAGCATGACAGCTTGAGGTAGCCAGACTTCTTAGATGTGGTTCAAGGCCCCAAAGATGTGTGACCCAAGAGAGTCCTGAAAATCATGCAGGTCACTTCTGCCATATTCTGTTCACTAGAAGGGAGTCCCAGAGGCAAACCCATCTCTAGGGGAGGAGAACTAGTCTCCATCTTATAAGAGGAAGAGTGAAAAGGATTCTCAGACATGTTTTTTTTTTTTTAAAGATTTTATTTATTCACCTGACACAGAGAGATCACAAGTAGGCAGAGAGAGAGAGAGGAGGAAGCAGGCTCCCTGCCGAGCAGAGAGCCCGATGCGGGACTCGATCCCAGGACCCTGAGATCATGACCCGAGCCGAAGGCAGCGGCTCAACCCACTGAGCCACCCAGGCGCCCCCTCAGACATGTTTTAAAGCCACCACAGGCACAATCATAAACTCCACATAGTTCCCATATTTAAGAATCAAGTTAAGGATGCAAAGCAGACATTATCTACTAGTCCAGTGAAAGTATCAGACACTCAAATAGGAAGTGACAGAACTCAGATTCAAACTCACATCTGCCTGAATCTACATCCCTATCTTTTATCTGCTGTCTTCCTAGTACCTTAGTCCTAAAAGATAGGAAGTTTCCAGCAGAATTAAAACAGAAAATTTAGGGATAAGAAGCAGGACCATTCTAGAGGAATAGTGTAAATCAATAGTATGGATTATTTATTCATTCAACAAATATATATTAAATATCTACTATGTGCCAGGCACCAGGGATACAAGGATATAAAAATAAGATCCAAGCAGAATAAGGATAAAAATTTCTGGGTGTATGCATAAGTATCAGAGTATTTTCCACTGTCCTATGCTCGTGGATATTAGTGTTGAGAAGAATTGGCATTTAACAGAGAACCAAGACACAGTAAAGTTCTTACCAGTTGTGATGAGTAATTCAGAAGCGAGTAAGGGCAATGGTGAACTTCGTGATAGATGGTCTGCATCCCAGGTGGTTTTCTGGAGTTGACCTCCGCTCTCACATGGAAAATAATGTAGCTCAGGCCAGGCCATGGAGAGTACCCATTGCACTGGCAATAGTGATGGGTCTAAGAAACTGACATGTGATTTAAGAAGGGCCCATTAGAATGCTTTCTGGAACTCACACAAACACAGAGGAAAAGACATGTTCTTTCTGCTAGGGTTGCCAAGCTTGGAAAATATGCCTGTGGGGCGATATGTAGCTGCACTGAGGAAGCATATCTGGCCACAGGTAAAATGATGCTGAAACACAGAGAGGAGGGAAGCACTTGTAGGTTGTGGAAGAGGAGAGTACAAGACAGGAGAGAGAGAGAAAGAAGAGGAAAAGAGAAGAGGAAGGGGAGAGAGAGAATCCATGGCATCCCTGGGCTTTGTTGGGTCACAAGGTACCAAGGTATTCTCCAGAACATGCCTTACTTCCTCTCAGACACTTGGGCTGCCCCTGCCTGTACCCTTTCTGCAAAACACACCCAAGCCTGAGGTTCAACAGTGTCTCTCTTGTCCACCATTTATCTGTACCCCCAGTACAGAAACTGAGACATACTTGAATGAAGGGATGGCGCAGGAGGAAGTGATGAATGGAAAGAATGCCTAGCAAAGCTGAGGAGTTAAGGAATATTTTAGCATCTTCATATTTTATTTTATTTTACTTTTCTAATAAATATTAGAAAATTAGAAAAAATTAGAAAATTATTTTTCTAATAAATATTAGAAAATTAGAAAAATATTTTTCTAATATTTTATTTTATTTTATTTTTCTAAGATTTTATTTATTTGTTTGACAGATCACAAGTAGGCAGAGAGGCAGGCAGAGAGAGAGAGAGAGAGGAGGAAGCAGGCTCCCCGCCAAGCAGAAAGCCTGATGTGGGGCTTGATCCCAGGACCCTGGGATCATGACCTGAGCTAAAGGCAGAGGCTTTAACCCACTGAGCCACCCAGGCACCCCACATTTTCATATTTTAAAAATCATTAATGAATATGAAGTTTACTCAAAAAAATTTAAAATAAAAAAAACAAACAAAAAAACAATTACATGACCCAGCAGTCTCCCTTCCGAGAAAGTATCCAAAGGAAATGAAAACAGGATAATGAAGAGGTATCTGCACCCCCATGTTCCCTGCTGCATTATTCACAATAGCCAAAACAGGAACATAACCCAAGTGTCCACCAATGGATGAATTGATAAAAAAAATGTGGTATACATAAACAATAGAATATTACTGTTGTGAGAAAGAAGGAGATTCTGCCATTTGTGACAATATGGTGGAAATTTGGGTGCATCATGCTAAATGAAATAAGCAACACAGAATGACACATATTGTGGCATCACTTATATGTGGAATCTGGGGGAATAAAGTCAAATTCATAGAGATAGTAGACAAGTGGTTACCAGGGACTGGGGGGTAGGGAGAAATAGGGAGAGGTTTGTAAAAAGGTACTAACTTTGAGTTATAAGATGAATGAGGTCTTAGACCCTAATGTAAAACATGGTAACTGCCTCTGTAACACTGTATTGTATAATTGAACTTTGCTAAGCGAGAGAGAACATTGTTTAATGTTCGTCCTCCCTACCCACCCCAAAGGTAAATCTGTGGGGTGAGGGATGTGTTAATTAACTAGATGGGAAGGAGTCTTTTCATAATGCCTATGTATATCAAATCACCATAAGGTACACTTTAAATATCTTACAGTTCTACGTGTCAATTACACATAACTATATATTAATAAAGCTGAAAAGAAACATTAGTTTAAAAACTATATAGTGCTGATTCAAATACTACATTATCGATAGCAGAGAAGAAGAGTCACAGAAGAAGCTGTAGTTTCTCTTCCACATGGAATGAATATAGTGTAGGCTATAAAATGAAATATCCTAAACCCTTAAAACGCATACAAGTTTTAGGATCACTTGAGTTTAAGGAAACTCCATATTGACAGGTAGAGCACAAAGTCATGAAAAAATTAAGAAGTAGTTAAGACACTCATAATTTCTAGCTTTCAAGGCTTCAAGCCTATAAAAATAATGGAACTTCCTTCAGAATCAAATAACAACTTGAGTTAGTACAATCAGAGGAGACTCAGGAAGCTGGGGCCTTGGGACCAAAACATAACCAGATTGGATGTGTCTCATGAAACCTCAGAGGTATAATTTAAAAATTACTGGGTTAATTTGCTTTTCTATAACAAATGGTCCCTGAAAATGATGGTGTAATTTATCATCCAGGCAGGAGGATGAAAAGTTCCTGGTGGGTAGCCAGGCCTTGTCTAGTCTCATAAATTCTGGCATTGGGAGATTTCCTCCATCCCTCACGAGTTTATGGACACAGTAGATTTCCGTGCTATCACCTTTCATTTCCAGTATGGCAATCCAAGCCTTTTTATTAAAAAGAAATCAAAACAAACATAAAAGCCAATAAACATTGAGCAATAAAAACTCATAAAGAATCCAGACATAGGGGAAATTAGCATCTATTTTTGCTGGTCATTATGTACTAAAGTCTTTCTTCTTTTTCACCCACCTCAAAAGAACACCACCCCCAGAGCCCTACCTCCCCCAACCCTGCCTAGAATGGCCTTCACTCATCTCCAGTAAAGGACAAACCACAGTGAAAGTTTTCTCTTCCAAAGTGCCTTGGTGGCATAGGAGAACAAAGCTTCGAGATAGACCAATTTCTGATGGAGAAAACTCCAGCATTAGTGAGAAAATAGAGGACATATTTTGGGACCCGATGGGTTTCTCCAGACACCTCTCTGGCATTATGGAAGAGGAGGTTTTGCAAATAAGCCCAGATAAATAGACTTGCTAGTTATTCCTATAATAGAGAATAATCTTCCTTCATTGGTCCATTCATCCTTTTATCCATTTACTTTTTCATTTATTCAACGAATTCCTGGGATTCATTCTTCATTTCATCCCTTCTTAGTGAACAAGTTTGGTAATGAATTAACCACTGTATGTTTCAGTTTCCTCTTCTGCAAAGTGGGGATAATAATGGTACTTACTTCACCGTGTATAGTGAGGGTGAATTAAGTTAATACACATAAAATTCTCAGACTTGTGCCTGATACCTGGTAGTAAGTGTTCTGGATTTATATTAATTAATGAGTAGTGACTGTGTGCCAATGAATCCTCCAAGTACTAGGCATATAAAGAAGGAAAGAAGGAAAACAATGTTACTGTACTCAAATCTCTTCCAATCTAGTTAGAAAACAGTCATGTTGACAATGACAAGCGCTTTACAGTGATAAAGGTTGAGCCTGGACACAATGACATTGCATAGGGGCCCATTGCAAGGGTCAAAGAGAGAAATGCTGTAGGTCTGAACTAAACCAATGGATAAAAAAGAGAAAGCTTAGTGGGGTAGAGGAGAGGATGGATACATGAGTCTTTTTGGGAGAAGAAAAATGAGACAGGTAACTGCGTGTAGGAGGTGAAAGAGATAAAGAGTAGATTTAGATTATTGCCTTGGGCAACTGAGTCCATGAGAACTGTTCTCCATAGACACAAATAAAAAAGGAAGAGCGCAGAGAGGTTCAGTTGTGGATACTTTGTATCTGAGATAGAAGTGTTACTAAGGAACAGGATATACAGATCTGGAAAGGTTTAGCTTGATGACTGAGATCTAGAATTGTCAGCTGGTGAGCAGGAGAGAAAACCATTGAATCAGATGAGGTGGCCTGAGGACATTTCCTTCCTTTACTAGGCAGGCTACTATATAATTTTATTTGGTACTTACAACAACCCTGTAAGTTAAAGGCACTCCTTAGAACATAGTTTTAGCCATGTGTAGTAGAGACCAAAAAACAGCGCTGGCTTAAAGAAGATACTCGTTAATTTTTCTCTCATGTAAAAATCTGAATTGAGTGTGGTGGCTCTTTTCTAGGTAGGATGCTCCGTGATAGGAGGAACCAGTGTCCTCTCTTAATGTTCTACTCTGCCTGGACTCACTGCCACGCCCACTCTAAAACCAAACTCATCCAGCCAGCAGAAAGGGAAGAAGGAGGACAGAGGAACAGATCCATTCCCTTAAATCTATGACCCAAAGTTGAATATGCCATAACCACTTACAGCCCATTAATAAGATTTAGCTATGTCAGTACTTACCTCCCTGGAAGGCCCCATTTTCCTCCGGGTGATGTTGTAGCATGCTCCGTAAAAGCATCATTGGAGACAAAAGATGCCCAGTGATGGAGAACATGTACTTCTACAAGAGTACTGTGCAGCCCTAGGAAGCAAGGGAAGATTGGCTCTATAAGCTCTTTAGGAAGAATCTCTGGGATGAATGGGGAAAAGCGCAGTAGAGAAGAGTTTGCTACTTCTTATCTAAGAATCTATCTAAGATTCTTATCTTATCTACTTCTTATTTAAACTTATCTAAAAAGTTTTTTCATGAAAAAAACCTGGAAGACAAACTGTATAGTTTAAAAATTAGTGTCTTGTTTAAACATTTAATTTTTATGTTTTTAAAATTTTTAAAGATTTTGTTTATGTGTGAGAGAGAGAGAATGCACAAGCAAGAGGAGGGAGAGGGAGAAGCAGATCCCTTTGCTGAGCTGGGAGTCTGACCGATCATGGGGCTCAATTCCAGAACACTGGGATCAGAACCTGAGCTGACGGCAGATTCTTAACCCACTGAGCCACCCAGGTGCCCCAAAACTAGTGTATTTTTTTAAAAATTAAATTTATTTATTTTCAGCATAACAGTATTCATTGTTTTTGCACCACACCCGGTGCTCCATGCAATCCGTGCCCTCTCTAATACCCACCACCTGGTTCCCCCAAACTCCCACCCCCCCGCCACTTCAAACCCCTCAGATTGTTTTTTAGAGTCCATAGTCTCTCATGGTTCACCTCCCCTTCCAATTTCCCCCAACTCCCTTCTCCTCTCTAAAGAGCGAAAGGGGAACAGGGTAGAAGAGACTAGAGCAGAGGTCGATTTTTCTGCATTTATTGCATGCCAATTTGAAAACTTGTCAATATTTTATGTAATTATAAAAGAAAACTAAAACTTTAAAGGTCAGTTTCTAAAAAGCAAAAGCAAAAGGAAAGGAATAAGTCTGATTATAAATTCATCTGGCCACATAGTACCCTATTTGAAGAGACTTTAAAACATAGGAATTTGAGGGGTACCTGGGTGGCTCAGAGGGTTAAGCCTCTGCCTTCAGCTTGGGTCATGATCTCAGGGTCCTGGGATCGAGCCCCATATCGGGCTCTTTGCTCAGTGGAGAGCCTGCTTCCCCCCTCTCTCTCTGCCTGCCTCTCTCCTTACTTGTGATCTCTCTGTGTCAAACTAAAAAAAAAATTTTAAACATAGGAATTTGATAGGATCTTCCTAGTGGGCCATACTCTATGGACAAAAACAGAACTGTAATAAATCATTCTCAGCCATCATATATTGCTGGTGGTATGGATATTGTCATTCTGAGTCTATTTGTGGACAGTAAAATAAAGCAGTAAATAGTTTTGTTAAATATTGAGAATCAGCATTTTTAGGTAGAATGAAAGGGTATTGGAATATAAAACCAGTAAGATCAAAAAGTCTTTAGTCCTGAGGCACCTAGGTGGCTCAGTTGGTTGAGTGACTATCTTTGGCTGGGGTCATGGTCCCTGAGTCCCGCATCAGGCTCCACGGGGAGTCTGCTTCTCCCTCTGACCTGATCTTCTCGCCTTTCAAGCTCTCTCTCACTGTCTCTCTCTCTCAAAAAAAAAAAAAAAAAAAAAAAAAAGTCTTTAGTCCCACATTTGCATTAGAAGTTTCATTATGAATTTATGACATAGTTTCTTTTTAAAAAAAGTACACATACACACACACACATGTTTTCTAGATCTCTCCACTGTAAAGGTCTGGATATGGTGACAAACTCAGTAACATGAACCCGTCTTGTGCCAGAGTCTTATCTCTAAATGCCTTTGCATTTAAGGGACCAGGAAAAACTGATTCTGGGTCAAGGGCAGGAAATGTCCTTGATGTGCCTGGAACAAGGAAATTATCAGAGCTACTAAATGCAAGTCAAAAGTTCTCAGGAGTGAACTCAAGAGTCACTGACCAAAAACGGGAAATTCAGACCGCTAATAGCATTAATAACTGTAATGGATCAAAACACATCAGTTGGTTCAAACTCTAAAACCAAATACCAACAGAATAAAAACCACCTCTTGAGTCACCTTTGGAGGATGTTAGGGAACAAATTATTATTCTGAAAACAAGTTATATGAGCTCTATTTCAGGGCCACCAAACAGTTGATTAAAGGAAGTAAGTTTCTTTTTAAAATTTTATTGATTTGGAGGGCATCTGCGTGGCTCAGTGGTTTAAAGCCTATGCCTTCGGCTCAGGTCATGATCTCAGGGTCCTGGGATCGAGCCCCACATTGGGCTCCCTGCTCAGCAGGGAGCCTGCTTCCCCCCCACCTCCCCACCCCTCTGCCTGCCTCTCTGCCTACTTGTGATCTCTGTCTGTCAAATAAATAAATCAAATATTTAAAAAATAAATTTTTATTTATTTTTAATCTTAATTTTTTACTTAATTCATTTATTTGAGAGAGCGGGAGAGAGCACAACCATGGGGTGGGGGAAGGAGGGGCAGAGGGAGATGGAGAAGCAGACTCCTGAGCAGGGAGCCACACTCAGGGCTCTGACCCAGGGCCCGGAGATCATGACCTGAGCTGAAGGCAGATGCTTAACTGACTGAGCCATCAAGAACAGGCAACCCAGGAAGTTTCTCCTTTTAGATGTATTCCCACTAACATACTCTAGCTAACAGCTAAAGAAGAAATGATAGAATCAGAATGCTGCCATTCTGTAATCCCTAAAAATGACAAGATATACTGATCTAGGCAATGATCATCAAGACTTGCTACCATCATAAAGAAAAACAAGTACTGGGGCACCTGGTGGCTCAGTGGGTTAAAGCCTCTGCCTTTGGCTCAGGTCTTGATCCCAGGGTCCTGGGATTGAGCCCCGCATCGGCTCTCTGCTCAGTGGGGAGCCTGCTTCCCCCTCTCTCTCTGCCTGCCTCTCTGCCTACTTAGGATCTCTGTCTGTCAAATAAATAAATAAATATTTTAAAAAAAAGAAAGAAAGAAAAGAAAAGGATTATGTGCTTACTCTTTGAAGCACCCACCGCCCCTGTGAAGTACTCTTTTAAAAACTTAAACCTATTTTTATTTTGACTTCAGATCTAGTAGCAATTCATAGGAAATACAGGGAACAGAGGAGCGTGTTCAACAAACCTAGTCGATACAGACCATCAAAGTAGAGACTGTGGGAAACCAAACGGGACAAAAAACCTGGTTTATTCAATTAAAAATGTCAAGGATTAAAAAAAGTCAAGGAAGAGATTCTGTTGACCAAAGGCAATGTACAAATCTTACCTAGATCTTGATTTAAACAAAGCTAGGAAGCACTGACAGGGAGCCAAACATTGATGGAGTACTAAAAGACATCAACTACGATTACTTTGAAAATGTGACATATTAGCCAAAGTCCTTATTTTTTGGAGGTACTTATGGTTATATTTACGACTAAAAGGACATAATAGATGGTCTGTCTGAGCTTGGCTTCAAAAATAAGATGGTGGGGTTGGGCTGAGGGATGCCACCAGATCTGTCATGAGTTGGTAATTGTTAAAACTGGGTGGTAGGTACCTAGGGGTTGTTATACTAATTCTTATTTTTTCATACATGTAGAGGCCGGTTTTAGGCAACAGGCTTAAGCAATGAAGACCTGAGTGAGGTAGAAGTCCCCACAGTGACCACCAAAATGAATACAACAGGCTCATTAGGCGACCCACCTCAAAACATCCATACGTTGAAACTGACCAATGGGCTTACGACTGGGCACAGGTACCAAAACAGGGAAATTCCGTACATTCCCATACCTCCTCACCTTTCCTGCTCCCCTTAACTATAGCCTCCCACCACTGCCTCCTGGCAGACAATCTCTCCTTTGCTGTCCTTCCCCTCGACCCCTTGCAGGTCTTCGGTAAACTATCTCCTTTGTTCTGCCTTGGGTGAACCCTTCCAGCTCCTGCACCAAGGCCTTCTGCCTGCTGGGGTCACCCCGCAGTACATATTTAAAACTTTTAATATTAAAAAACTTTAATCAAATTTTTGAAGATTGTATGTATTCATTTGAGAGATAGAGAGTGAGATAGAGGGACAGAGAGAGAATTTCAAGCTGACTCCATACTGAGAACAGAGCCTGATGGGCTCTGTCAGGAAATAGCCAGTTTGGGGCGGATGTTGGCCAAGCTTGAGTATCTGAATAATTTTTCTCCAGGAGGTGGGAAGGTTAAAGCTGGGCAAGATGTATTGTTGGTTGTCAGGAGCGGACTATGGTTCATCGTTTGTTGTAGGTGTTAAGTGGCATCATGTCTATCCTGTTTATTTTCTTTTTTTTTTTTTTTTAAAGATTTTATTTATTTATTTGACGGAGAGAGATTACAAGTAGGCAAAGAGGCAGGCAGAGAGAGAGAGGAGGAAGCAGGCTCCCTGCTGAGCAGAGAGCCCGATGCGGGACTCGATCCCAGGACCTTGAGACCATGACCTGAGCCGAAGGCAGCGGCTTAACCCACTGAGCCACCCAGGCGCCCCTGTCCTGTTTATTTTCTGTAAGCATTGTTCATGCTCAGTGAGGAACATTGTGGCCCCCTGTGCAAAGAGGGCCATTCCTCACTTTCTTAGTACTTTGAGGCAGAGTTGCAAGCTGGAATTGCAAAGCTGGGTAGCAAGGCGCTAGCCCATGAGGGTGTCGGTGTCAGTTTGTCCTTCCAAGGCCACTCGGGTGTGCACCAGCATGTCCCACGGTGACGAACTTCAATTTTCCTCTTTAGAGTGCACATACCCATCTTAAATGATAACAGAGAAATGACAGAGACAAACATGGATTCCAAATGGTGTGACCAAGCATAAATTTCACAGCCACAAAGAGGAATAAGAATCACGTAATCAATTACCCAGAAGAGTCCCATGTAGAGAGGAGAGAGAAACCGTGAACCCAAAAATTAAAAGGAGTCTCATTAATGGTTTTACAGCCATCTATCCTAGATTGTTCTGGAAACCGTTTAAAGAAATCCAAGTCGTAGTTCCTTAATGCACTTCACACCATTAACTTTACATAAAGAGCAACTCCATCAAGAGATAAATGAAAACAATTCAACCAGCATTGAGTGCAGGATTATTGAAGAAAATCACCACTTAATAACAAAAACCCTAGGTGCTTTTGCATTTATATGTCGGCATTGGCTATATCAAGCAATTTCAGCTGAAAGAAGAAAGAGCAATGTAATTAAAATAACTTCCCTTGATATCGTGGGGACGTGGGTGCAGCTGCTGGACATCTTTATCTCCTTAAGCAGAAATGTTTTTCAAATCGCTTTTTGTTCTCTACTGCTTGGTCATCAGAATACCGCTTTCATAATGGAACTTTTGTCCCTGGATATTATTGAAATCATTCTAGAAGCCCCAGAAAAGAGAGTCCCTCTTTCTCCACTTGTCACTGCAGCGTGGACCTCGCTGTGAACTCTGCAGCGGGTGGGGTTGGAGGCAGAGGCTAATTCTAATCCTGGAGGGGGCAACAGCCTTTCTAAGGAGGAGGAGGAGCTGAGTTCCAGGGTCCCTGAAGCGTGAGCCCCTGGAGGCAGAGGCAGGAGAGAAGAGTGGCAAACACGAAGAACCACCATGGATTGTAACCTCTATGTGCCAGCCACTTGGCTAGGCACTCCCGACCTGCTAGCCCCGTTCATTCTTACAAACCCCTCTCTGGCCCTCCCCTAAAGTTAGATGCTACCGCTTATCATTTAGAGGCAGTAGAAACAGAGAGGAGTTAAGTAGAAACCTGAGGAGTTGCTCATCTGGTATATGCCTGAGGTTGTTGGGCTAGGGGGTCGGTGGGGAGGGGGCTGGCTGGATTGCAAACCCAGATTCCTAAAAGAAGCCAAACAGGTAACATGAACATGTAATTTGGGTTGGGAGTAAGGTACTGTGGCCAGTTGGAAAATGTTTGCCCTAACTAAAGGCATTGCACTAAAAAAAAAAAAAAAAAAAAAAAAAAAGGCACACTATTGGCTTCCCAGAACCATTCTGGAAGCTCACTGCCAGAACTTCAAGTTAGTACCTGTGGATAAAGCTGCTAATTCTATGTTGATTTCTTGTCATCCTTGTTCTTCAGTTCTCTCCCTCCTTATGGTCCTTCTTAATGCTGTTTCCCCCACCTTGCCTACTCCTTCCGTCTCTCTCTTCCAAGGTTCATTCCCAGTTGGGACAATTCCTTGTCTTCCCTAATCCCCCAGGATGCGTGGGTCACTTATAATTCCTTTTTAAACTTTACCAACATAAATAATAGATTTTAAACTTGTCAAAATAAAAAAAAAAAAGGCCAGTTTATTTAGAATCTGAGGGATAGAGGGAATCTTGGGAATTCATATCTAGCTCAGTGATTTTACCTTGGAAAAATGTAAGGGCCAGAGCACACTTGGCTTTTCCAAGATCATGTAGGTTTCCCAAGGTCACTTGACTTTTCACTGACAAAGCTACAAGTTAAAGCTAAGTGTCCTCCATCTTCCTGCAGAACGGTTTCTTCTATCCTTTATTTGGGTAACAGAAAATCCCTGCTCATTCTTTCATAACAATTAGGAAAAGGAGTTTGGGTAGCAAATATCTAGGAGGAAGGGACCATATATCCTATCCGCATAAAGCTTCATAATTTAAAACCAGCTCATTTGCTCATCACGACAAGCTTAGGAAATAAAAAGAAAAAATATTATTTCTACTTTACAGGTGGGGAAACTGAGACTGAGAGAGTATGAGTTATTTTTTCAAAGTTATATCCTAGAAAAGTTAACACAAGAAATCCTGTCTCTGTTGCTTCATATAATGCCCTACCTACCATGCCACTGTCTTTCTCTTTTTCATAGAGAAATCAATACTTGCAGGACTGTTCCATTTGTTTTGTTTACCTCTAATTTGCTGTTTGCTAATATTATCATCAGAAGAACTACTTGATTTATTTATTGCCGTGTGCTATCTCTCATGGACCCCCAGCACCAATGTGTACACTGTCCTGGGCCAACTTACTACAAGAGAGACCACATGGAAGATAGTCTCCTTTTACCCGCTGAGGCCATCCCACCCCAGCCTGCAGCCACCTGGCCCCCAAATTCATGAGCCATCCTAGCTGAGATCAACACAACTGCCTTCTTAATCTGCAGCTGCCTATAGAAGTATGAGAGGGTCCCACCAAAGCTACAAGTATATCCACTGACCTAGAGAGATAATATCATAAGTGTTTATTATCTTAAGACACTGAATTTGGGGTGCCTGGGTGGCACAGTTGGTTGAGCCACCGACTCTTGGTTTCAGCTCAGATATGATCTCAGGGTCATGAGATCGAGCCCCACATCAGGCTCCACATCGGGCTCCATGCTCAGCAGTGAGTCAGCTTCGATTCTCTCTCCCTCTGCCCCTCCTGCTCATGTTCCTTCTCTCTAAAATAAATAAATAAATCTTTAAAAAAAGATACTGAATTTTGGGGCACCTGGGTGGCTCAGTAGGTTAAAGCCTCTGCCTTTGGCTCAGGTCATGATCTCAGGGTCCTTGGATTGAGTCCCCCATCGGGCTCTCTACTCAGCAGGGAGCCTGCTTCCCTTCCTCTCTCTCTGCCTGCCTCTCTGCCTGCTTGTGATTTCTCTCTGTCAAACAAATAATAAAATAAAATCTTAAAAAAAAAAAGATACTGAATTTTGGGGTAGATTCTTATGCAGCACTAATGAATGGATATCATGCCTTATTTTAGGAGCTGATAGCTGAAATTTGACATAGACAATCCACTGCTATTTCCACCAACAGCACAGTTAGTTTCAGAGGAGGGCGAGTTTGGAATTTGGCTTCCAAATGAAACTCTAACCTCCCCCCCCCCCGAAGTTTCAAAACTGCTTGCCTGCCTGATGAGAGATGAGGTACTTCTGTATATAGGGAAAAGATGAAAAGTGTCAATTGCTAGAGCAATGTCAGTTGGCAGAATATCATTAAACACAAAGCCTGTCTGGTTATTCATATACTGATAGATAACAGTGGATTATTTAAAAAATATCTTGTAATGTCACTCAAACAACTCTTCATTTCTGCCTGGAAGATAATACATTCCATATATTACAAGGAATGCAAAAGTTCTGAAGGAATGGGCCCAGAATATAGAGTGGAATATGGGTTATTATTCTAAGCCATGAATTCTCAATTTGGGCAGGATCGCCCCCAAGGGAGGCAATTGGTTCTTGGGGTGGGTGGTGAAAAAAGTCTTAGATGTTACAATGACTTGTCCTACAGAAAGCTGTAATACACAAACAGATGTGTAGTCTATCTGTTTTTATTAGAATTTTCATGGGGTTGGAGGTGAGATTTATATTTTTAGAAAAGCCTAAAGGGTCTCCTTAGGGAAAGCAATTAAAAAAAAAAAAAGTTGAGCAACACTGCTGTAAGCAGAGGTCAGTACTGCATCGTCATGGTCAATAATTTCTTCATCATATCCTCTCACATTGTTTATTTTTCTCTTAATTTATATCCCTTAACACTTCTGGTTTCTATTTTCCATTTTCATTCAAAATAAAATCCATCTCTCCTCATTTCCGGAATAACTTCCAAGGTAGAATCGTCACTAATATTTCCATCATCACCACCATTATCAATTATTTACTTTTTGTAAGGTGCCACTAGCAAACACTCTCTCTGGACAAATATATTCCATCTGCCACAGAGGTCTCTAACCTTGTTACCATGGAGTCCCCTAAGGTACGAGTCCCTTACACCTGGCTAATTTAGCAGCAGATGTTAGAGAAACCAGCTGATTTGTGTACCTAGACAAGGGGGTAAGAGAGCGCTTTCATATTATGGTCTACTGGGGAGGTGAGGATTTCTACTAGAGTAACATTCTGGCCTCTTTCCACCTTCTTACCAATTTCCCCTCTGAGCAGGAGCAAAGACTCAGCTCCAAGGCTCAAGTCCTACCAGCAAGGAGTATTCACTCTCATCTCTTCCATAATGTATGTTTGTTAAGAGCATGCCTGTATGGAGGAGGCTGGTGCTTCTACTGGAACCTGTAATTCATATGTAAGTTCCTCAAAAAAGCTATACTCTACAGCAGATAGAAAGCACTTTCTCCAAGTAGCATTTTTTTTTTCATTCATAAAGGTGTATTTTGATTTCTATCTGACTGATGCCTGCATCTATCAGTTGGCTCCAAATTTGGCCAAAGAGGTGGGGGCTGAGCATGATCTTCCTTAAATCCCTACATGAATTTTCCGTAGAAGTTCTCCTAGAGTTGAGATAAAGTTCTCAGATCCAAGCTTTATACATAGCCCTTTAATTAAACAACAGAATGGCTGGATTCCATAATTCATACCTCTTACACGGCTGACTCCATGTCCCATAAAAAGTTAAACTCACGAATTCATGGACTTTTTAAGGATTACCACAAATGAGTCAGGACTGACAATCTTCTAAGTAACTGCTATGTTCATAATGTGAGAATCAAGGACTCTTAAAGGGGTCAGTTCAGAATTATCTTTTTTTTTAATGGCAAACGCAGTCCTCTTACATATGCATCCAACAACTACACGTACGGCACACATAGCAAACACTCTGCTACCCTGCACTCTTGCCAAAAAGGATATCCATAACTCACATTGCTAAATTATGAGACCTAAATAGACTTTTCCTGGGGAACTTCTGGAAAGACTTTTGCTTTCATGGAAAAGAAAAGAAAGTTTAAACCTAGTGGCTAATATTTCCTTTTTCCTTTTCCTGACTGAATTGTAGACATGATGTCTGGAAGCACAGCAGCCATCTTGCACCCATGAAAATAATAAGGGTGAAGTGAAATTATTCATGAGGTAACCAAGTTAAAGCAGGAAGACAGAAAGAGTTCCTACTGACAATTAAATGATGATGACTCAAAGTCACCAAGTGCCTTCCTCCAGTTTCCTTTTGATTCTGAGAGGGCAGGGAATAAACCTTTGTTTATGAAGGCTCTGCTAGTCAAGAGCTGTTCTTGTGGTCAGATGCTATCCTAACGTTCAATGTGCACTAGTGGATTAGACACTCCTACTCTGAAGCTGCTCGTATTCTAGAGTCTCCTTAGTAGAGGTGAAAAGCATTATCATGAAGGTAAATACAGGAAGGATATAAATAGAAGAGGGACCACTAACACAGTCTAGTATGGACTTTCAGAATAGTGAGATGCAAGATAAAATCTAAAGATAAAAAGGAGTTGGGTAAAGGCGACCAAAGCAACCAATAGAAACAACAGCAACAAGACAATAGAATTTGAAGAGGGGGGGGCGCCTGGGTGGCTCAGTGGGTTAAGCCGCTGCCTTTGGCTCGGGTCATGATCTCAGGGTCCTGGGATCGAGCCCCGCATCGGGCTCTCTGCTTCCCTCTCTCTCTCTCTCTGCCTGCCTCTCTGCCTCCTTGTGATCTCTGTCTGTCAAATAACTAAATAAATAAATAGGAATTTGAAGAGGGAGGGGAGTAAAGCCAAATGAGTAGAGAAAGATAACTAAGGACAAGATGTTAGTCACATAAGGATAAGATGTTAATCAAAGTAAACTTACCTCCGCAATCCCATACCCCCCTGTTAAAAATAGCATTTTAGCTTATTTTATGCCAAGTGGCAAAAGGGTATTAGAACTATTATATGTTATAGACAAGGGATGATGTTCAGTCATTATTTATTTTCTACTCATCTCCTTTTTAAAAAAAGAAATCCATCTTCTTACATATACTGAAAAATTTTTTGTGATGATTTAATATACAAATCTCATAAGCTTTCCTTAATCTTGGATGGATGTAATCCGGAAACCAAGCTTTATCTCAGATTCTTAACAATAAATATTCTAGTCAATGTTCTTCATTAAAATCATGATTTGGACTCAAATCTGTGTTATATCTTCTTTGAAGTTCTTCAAACTCCTTATGCTTTCATGGTCTGGTTCTCCTTCTCCCTTTAATGGTAGCTAAGTGAATCAAGGTCTTGGAATCAAACTCTGGGAACTGGGCATTCTTACCTGAAAAGAGAAGAAGAAAATTCAGAGCTTTCTGATGAGCTGAGCCAGGCAATCTCAAAGCTACAGGTGTCTGGAATGATCTCCTTGGCTTGATGATTCTCCTTTCAAGAGTCACCATTTTAGGGGCGCCTGGGTGGCTCAGTGGGTTAAGCCTCTGCCTTCGGCTCAGGTCATGATCTCAGGGTCCTGGGATCGAGTCCCATATAAGGCTCTCTGCTCAGTGGAGAGCCTGCTTCCCCCTCTCTCTCTGTCTGCCTCTCTGCCTACTTGTGATCTCTCTCTGTCAAACAAATAAATAAAATCTTTAAAAAAAAAAAAAAAGTCACCATTTTAGTGACTGGAAGCATTATCCTCTATCTGCCCATGATTGCTTAACATACTTCCCTAAAACTTAGTGGCTTAAAACAACCACTATTCATTCAGTCCCTTGTATGGTAGGTCGGTTCTTGGTTTAGGTTTGGCTTATCTTGGTTGGGCTTGCTCATGCTTTTTTAGCAAGTGGGGTGGGACCGGCTGTATTTTTGATGATCATGGTTGTTAAAGCCAGGTCAACTGGGGCATCTCTCTGCATGGTCGCTCATTGGTTCATCCTCTAAGCTGCTTTACATGGCAATTCACTTCCAAAAGCAACAAATGAGTAAATCCCAATGCATTAACACTTTCCAAGTCTCCACTTATGTCATGTTTGTTACCTGTCCCAAGGTCATATTCAAAGGACTGGAGAAACAGAATCCTCTTAATGGGAGGAATAACAAAGACATGTTGCAGAAGGGTATGGCTACTAGGTAGGGCATCATTTGTGGCCATCTTAGGCAAGTAGCCCATCACAGCTGCACATTCAGATCTATTGAGGATGATGACTGGGCAGTACACCGAGCCAATTACATCAGAATTTCTGGAAGTGGGACATGGCATCAGTGTTTATTCTTTATTTATTTTTAGTTTTTATTTTTTCCCAATGGTCTAAGGCTCTATCTCCAATTCCAGGATGCGAGTCCTTAGAAGAGAATTCGGTTCTCTGAGAAACTCACTTTACAGTTAGTACACTTGTCAATAATTCAGGACTTTTTGATATGCAAATGTTATTTTTGCCCTCCTAACTTGGCAGGTCAATTCAGTTAAAACAGTTAAAATGGATTAGTCTTTGTAGATTGGATTCCCTCAAAAGTTAGCGTGCATCGGAATCACTTGCTGGGCTCACTGAACACAAATCTCTAAACCCCATTCCGAGAGATTCTGAATGAATAGGCTGGCTGTGGGGCCTAGGAACATGCATTTCTGAGGAATTCCCAGGTGATGCTGCTGCTGTTGATCAGAGATGATGTTTCAGGAACCACACGTGTTGACACGGTCTCAATTAAATATCGTCAATTAAATACCGCCTTAGTCTCATTGCCCTATGGAAGGGCTGTGGATATCACCGTGAGCTGAAGTGACTTTTGCAGGAATTTTCAAACTCTTTTACTCCAATGCACTTAGGGACAGCCAGAGTAACTAAGTAATCACTACAAGAGGAAGGGGTCCTCTGATGGGATAGACCCGAGACATTTAAAGTGCCTCTACAGGACATTCACAGGCTAACAGTCCAGTTCTCTACACTTCCCAACTTAGTATTAAATCATCAAAAAAGATGAGGATTTGGAATAGCTGCAGCAAAGAAGCCTGAGATCTTTAGTACCCAACAATAAAAGTGTGAGACTTTATTCAACTCATTCATCCAGCTAGCAATTATCAATCGGAACTCACAAAAGATCTTTGATGAATCCCTGGGAGTCTGTGAACCTGACCTTCTACCAACGGGGAACGAGTGATAATAGAAAAAAATTACTTGCTCTATTCTAGATGAGAGCAAATGCTTTTTAAGTACAGTTATTTGCCGTCCATGCCTTGATCATAAGGAACTGAACTCTCTGGTTTATCCAGGATAAACTCTCTGGTTTATCCATAATTGAATGGAGAATGAAGAGGTTCTTATCAGCACTGTCCAGAAAATTATTTTCTATTCTTTACTGTAATCACACATCTATTTATAAAATACACACTCCATCTAAGTATTCCCATCTAATTCTAGGTAACATGAATTCAGCTGTTTGTTAGACACAGCCACTCTCTCTGCGAATCTCCAAAGAGAAGGATGGCTTTATATAACATAGAGGCCATTGCTCAATACTCTGTTTTTCTGCTCAGAGTGATGTTACCAGCTCTGCCAGAGCTTGACTCCTTCACTTTAACCCAATCGAACCAGTGCTCTGCCTGGGCCACTGAGATGCTGTTCCTCTTCCCTTGGCTCTTTAATCACTTCTTCATTTCCCTTCCATTCCCTTCCCTGAGCTCCTGCATTTCCTTATCACATGTGTCCCTCAATCTCCTGTGTTTGTTGCTCTTTGTGGTCAGTCAGGACACACTTTTTCCTAAAGTCCTTCTCTTTGTCTTCTTTTTTAAATTAAATAATTAAATATGATTAACTGTTTGGCTTAATTCCTGTGTTAGTCACATGTTATTGGACTGACATATTTCTTTTCTTTTCTTTTCTTTTTTGGTATATATATACTTTTATTTTTTTATTTATTTTCGGCATGGTATATATATATTTTTAAAGAATTATTTATTTAAGAGAGAGAGCACACATGCGTGAGAGCTTTGGCAGGAAGGACAGAGTGAGAGAGAGAATCTTAGGCAGGCTCCATGCTGGGTGGGGCTCAATCTCAGGATCCTGAGATCATGACATGAGCTGAAGTCAGGAGTTGGCCACTTAACCGACTGAGCCACCCAGGAGCTTATTACTAATATTGACATCATTGACTATACACACTGGCTTTGTGTGGCAGGACCACTTGTAGGGGGAATGAATAAACAAATTCACTATGGGTGAATAAATAAACAAATATGAGCCACACTAAGATGTTTATCTCAAATGGGTCAACTTGGAGCTATCTGAATATTTGAGTTTCGTAGAAGCCACACCACACACCATAAAACACTAAGGTTGGGACAAATTGTTTCAAATTTTCTAGTTCGAACTTTAGCCAATGTCTTTTTTTTTTTTTTTTAAGATTTTATTTATTTATTTGACAGACAGAGATCACAAGTAGGCAGAGAGGCAGACAGAGAGAAAGAGAGAGGGGAGGAAGCAGGCTCTCTGCTGAGCAGAAAGCCCGATGCGGGGCTCGATCCCAAGACCCTGGGATCATGACCTGAGCCGAAGGCAGAGGCTTTAACCCACTGAGCCACCCAGGTGCCCCTAGCCAATGTCTTAATAGAAAATAATTTGCAGGCTCTGACTTTACCACATCTTTCTTTCTAGGATTTCAAATTCCATATTTCTTCTCTTGTCTCAGGCAAAGTCAGATGTGACCAACTGGAACATTTCCTTTAAAAATTTAGTAATCTTTTAAAATGTGTATAGTCTGATCGTATTTGTTGATTTCTTGCAGAGTTAGCTCATTACCTTTACTGCCATTCCTGATATATTTCAACTCATTTATTCCATTTCATTTTGCACTTCCTACTTGACCTATTTTTAGAAGTATAGCTTTCTGTTCTCCTTTCTTATTTTGTTTGGAGTTGGTTTTCACTGAATTCTAACTTTTTCTCCCTACTAAAAAACATAATTAATATTCATTTCTTTTAGGAAATACCCTGGGTGTACCTAGATGGCTCAATCGATTGGGCATCCAACTCTTGGTTTCCGTGATCTCAGGGTCCTGGGAATGAGCCCTGCTTTGGGCTCTGCAATCGAGCCTGCTTGGGACTCTCTATCCCTCTGCCCTTCTCCCTGCTCTCTCTCTCTCAAAGAAATAAACCTTAAAAAAAAATCCTGGAAAATTTAATATCACTGTTTAACAAAATAATAGTGTAAAATAAATATCAGCATATCCACCTGCCTCCTGAACAACACAATTATTTTAAGTTACTTTAAATATAATGACCTACCCAAGTTATATGTAATGTCTAGTATTTTGGGGTCTATCTTGAATTTTTTATTTTATTTTGTTTACACTTTGAAATATATTTGCCTGGTTTCTTCCTAATGCACATTCTTTGTTTTGTTTTAAGATTTTTATTTATTTATTTGACAGAAAGAGAGAGAAGGAGAGCACAAGTACAGGGAGCTGCAGCAGAGGGAGGAGCAGCTCCCCACTGAACAAGGAGCCTGATATGGAACTTGATCCCAGAACCCTGGGAACATGACCTGAGCTGAAGGCAGATCCTTAACTGACTGAGCTACCCAGGTGCCCTGTCTAAAGCACATTCTTTCAAAGCTTTTTATTTTATTTTATTTTTAAAGATTTTATTTATTTACTTGACAGAGAGAGATCACAAGTAGGCAGAGAGGCAGGCAGAAAGAGAGGGAAGCAGGCTCCCTGCCGAGCTGAGAGCCCGATGTGGGACTCGATCCCAGGACCCTGAGATCATGACCTGAGCGGAAGGCAGTGGCTTAACCCACTGAGCCACCCAGGCACCCTCAAAGCTCTTTAGAGAGGAATCATTTGTGTCTGTCTCTCTCTTAAAATATGACAAGAGCATATATAATGAATGTGTAGTTTAAAGGGTATTAGAGAGGGCACGGATTGCATGGAGCACTGGGTGTGGTGCGAAAATAATGAATACTGTTATGCAGAAAATAAATAAAAAATAAATTAAAAAAATATATCAAAACTAACGTCCACCTAGTTTAAGGTTTCCCAGTTTCTCTTTCTTAAGCTTTCATTTACATTCCAGTGAAGTTAACATACAGTGTATGTATGTGAACATATGCAATATTAGTATCAGGTATACAATATAGTGATTGAACACTTACATACAACATCCCATGCTCATCACGAATGACAAGTGAACTCCTGAACCCCTATAACCTATTTCACCCATTCCCCATACACCTCCATTCTAGTAACTATCAGTTGTTCTCTATAGCTAAGAGTTTGTTTCTTTCTCTGTCTCTCTCTCTGTCTTTTTCCCCCCTTTGCTCATTTGTTTTGATTCTTAAAGCCCACATATGACTGAAATCCTATGGTATATGTCTTCCTCTAATTGACTTATTCCACTAAGCATAATACTCTCTAGCTCCATCCATGTTGTTGCAAATGGCAAGATTTCAATCTTTTTTATGGTGAGTAATAGTCCATTGTATATATATACCACATCTTCTTTATCCATTCATCAGTTGATGGACACTTGGGTTGTTTCCATAATTCGCTATTGTAGGTAATGCTGCTATAAACATCTGAGTGCATGTATCCCTTTGAATCAACATTTTTGTATTCTTTGGGTAAATACCTAGGTATTGCTGGGTCCTAGGATGATTCTATTTTTAACTTTTTGAGGAAACTTCATACTGTTTTCCAGAGTGGCTTCACCAGTTTGCATTCCCACTGATAGTGCGGGAAGGTTCCCTTCTCTCCACATTTCCATCAACACCTGTTGTTTCTTACGGTTTTGATTTTAGCCATTCAGATGGGTGTGAGGTGAGATCTCATTGCCCAGTTTCTGTTTGTCTGAAAATGTCCATATTTTGTCCTCGTTCTCAAAAGATTTTTTTAAATTGAGTATAGAATTTTAGATTGGCCAATATCTTCTCACTTAAAAAAAAATCCCAGTGTAGTTAACATACAACATTATATTAATTTCAGGTGTATAGCCTAGTGAGTCAACAATTTCATATATCACTCAGGGCTTACTGATAGATCTTCTCACTTTGAAGGTGTCACACTCTTTTCTCTCTTCCAATATTTTTTTAAGAAGAAATTGGCTGTCTAAAGTTTTTCCTTTGTAGGTAATGTGTTTTTCCTTCTGGCTGCTTTTAAGATCTTCTCTTCTGTACTTATTAAAATATATCTAGGTGCTAGGTTTTTATTGCACTTCATAAAATTCTATCAGTTTTGGAAAATTATAGCCATTTCCTCTCACATATTGTGTCTCCCCATCACTTGGTTTTCTCCTTCTGAAATTGAGTATGTGTGTATTGGAATGTCTCATTCTACCATCCCCAACCCTTAGCCTCTCTTTTATAATTTTCATCTCTTGCCCTATGAGTTGTATTTTGTATAATTTCTTTAGATCTGACTCCTCAGCTGTGTCCAGTCTGCTTAATCTATTCATTAGGTCTCAGATTATTTTTCAAATCTCCCTGGTAAACATTAATAAACTCTTGTTCCCTCATCATTATTTCAGTATCCGTTTGGATTTTTAAAAATATATTAAATGAATTTATTTCCTATTTCTTATATATTGATGTAGACATTAGCTGTTTTTGTAGGTTTTATTCTGGTGACCTTTCATCCAGCTTTGTTCATTAAAACCAAAGATCTGGGATTTTGCTCCCTCCTGCTAAATTCAAGACTTCATGAGAAGTACAGATCTACCTGGTTAACCTTACCAGTCACAGGGCGAAAAGCCAGAGCAGAAAGAGAGTGTGCTAGTGTCCTCAGATAGATTCTGCCTTGTATCCCTGCCACACAGAGACAGAAACCATGGTTCCAGTCATGACTTAAGCTGAGGAGTGAAAGGACCGGCAGGAAGACCAGTCCCAGTTGACTTTAACCAGGCTGGTTAAAGAAAGAAAATACAGATGAGGTTTTTGAGACCCAGTAACTTAACCCACTGGTGAAATCGCTCAATAAAGATCAATACGTGCTCGAATTGATTGGTCAGTATTCCTCGCTGGGGGGAGGCAAATGATGGGTGAGAGGGAGTGGGGAAACCAAAGTGTTGGCAGAAGTCCCCTCCTGAAAGAGACCCATAGAAGACATTTTGGTTTCCCACATCACAGTCTCTAGTCTCAACTTTGATTCCAGCTGTAGCTGTTGTGTGTGGTTCTGTGTGAACGCAGTCATTCTGCTAACATCATTGCATTGGACACAATTGTGTCTAGCTTTCCACTTTTGAGCCTTGATTGACGCCTCAGGAAGCTGCTCAGCCTTCCAGCAAGATGGTATCACTCAACCCACAGAGAGGTGCGGCTGATGGGAAGACTGGCTGTCTCTTTAGGAAACTCCCAGTGATGGTGTCTTTGGGTCTTTTCTCCTGGGTTGCTAATATTCCCCCAAAAGACTGTCTTATCTTCTCCCTCCGTTTCATAGCTGAACTAGGAAGAAGGCAAAGTTCTCCACATTGAATACATGCTTATGTAATTTTCTGTTTGCAATTGGGGAATCAGCCACAGTGATGACAAAAATCTTCCATGTCCTCAATGACGTTCACAAAAACCATCCATGGCCAGAATAGTCATTGAATATTTTCCAGGTAGAAGTCATAGCAATTATCTCTGTTTCTTGTAGAACACCAAGATATGGGTCTTGGTTTTTCATGGCAGGCTGTTTCTTTTGAGCTTAGCTCAATCCTCTGGAAAAAATGAAGCAAATTTATCATAATCATGGTGAAGGGAAGAATCATTTAAATTCAGCCCAGATATATGTGAAAACAGCTTAGTAACTTTTCTCTAGCATCAGAATTAATTGTCAACTGTGTAGTGTTTAAGAATTTTTTTCATTTTGAAAAAATTCAAATACTCAAAAAGTAGTACAATGAACTTGTACTATTTAAATCCACCAATTAACATTTTGTCACATTTGCTTCCCTTCTCTGTCCCTCATTCTGTATCTCTGTTTCTCTATATCCCTTGTCTCCCGGTATGTGTGTCTAAATGGATATACAAATACATACACATGTATATTTGATGAATGGTTTGAGGGTAAGGTGCTGACATCACCTTTATTCCTAAATATCTCTGCTTGCATCTGCACAGACAAGTGTATTTTCTTACATAACCATAGAACTATGATAAAAATCAGGAAATTGAACATTGACACAATGTTGTTATCCAATACAGAACACATATTCAAATTTTGCTAAGTACCTTAATGTCTTTAACAGCAATATTTCTCCCCATCTAGAATCTATTACAGATTCAGGCATTTTATTTAATTGTTATACCTTTCTAGTCTCCTTTAATCTGGAGAAGATCATCAACCCTTTTTCTTTTTTTGTCTCTCATGACATTGATTTTTTGAAGAGTACAGGCCAATTTTTTATGTAATCTGCTGACATATTTAAATAGCTTTTAAAATAGCTGATCTCAGAATGGGTTGTACTTCAAGTCTGTAGACATAATAGCAATCAGATTAAGGCAGTTTGTGGCTTGAATTTTGTAAAACTACTTCCTCCTTTTGCCTTCAAAATACTCTGTACCATATGGGTATATATATAGTTCAATTAGAAGAAAATAATGAACTTAGGGCTTTGAGACACTCCCTGCCATAATTGAGGTCAATCCTGTGGTGCCACAGAGGTGTGGTTAGGAATCAATGGTCTATCGCGAAACACAGACCATACAGATTTTAACACGTTTGGCAGACCAGTTATCTCAATAACTTATCTTAAGAAGCCACACGTCTGGAAATAAACCTTAGAGTAATACATAAAATTAAATTTGTATCAAGAAAATGATTTTTTTTGGATACAAAAATCAAAAAATATTGGCTTGCCTACTTAGAGAATAAGACTGGTGAGTCTATACAGTTCACTCGAACTATGATATATGGTAACCTACTTTTTATATGATTTCCCTTTAGAACTAAAATCCTAGTTATGATGAAGAAAAAGGATATTAATTATTAAAAAAGTGTTCCAATATCCAAAACACAGAAGGTAAGCTGCATTTATATATAGCAGTCCAGCTCCCTGAGCTTTTACCATTGAGTATGTTCCAACTGAGCCAAAGCTCCATTGTTGCAATGCCATTGAGGAACAATCTGCAGAAGGATTTTCCCCTTAAGGATTCTGCTTTTTAGAAGGACATGAAAGACAAACATGAACCCAAAATGGATAAGGAAGACAAAGAACTGTCAGTGATGCTTAATCTCTGGATTCCTACAGGTCAATGGACCGGGAAGCTGGGACTGCTGGAGTTGAGGGGAACCGGTAAGTCATATTTATTCTATTAGCCTTCAAGTGTGGAATTTCCTTATTTGCTCTGTGTTTTGTGTAAATAATCTGATTAGAAAGGAGGTCCAAAGTAATTTTTCAGACACAGGTGATGTTTGCACATTTTCATGATTTCCACCCTACCCCTCAGCCCACACTGTACTTTCTACACTATAATAATTGCCTTATAATTGTGTCTAATTTCAGGACATTTCTGCTTTGTCTTAAATGGATACTGGTTAAAATGATACTGGTTACTCAGAACTCTTCACTGAATGCCTCAAAATTCATTTCAGTTGTTGGTACTAAAGTCAGCCGCTGAACTATCAAAGTGTCTGTCAGACTCAAGGAATTGGAAATAATAATTTGCACAGCATTCCAGATCAAAAGAGGGAAGGAAACTGTTATTCACAGCCACTTCTCTGGGAACATTATTATTCCTTTCGGATTGAAGCCATGGGAATATGCTGTAAAACATATGTTTTTAGAATGTGTAATTTAACATGAGATGTTGTCATAAAAAGAAAATTAGAGTTGTATTTAGCTTGAAATCTTCCTATTAATCTTTTTCACCCTTTCTTTCATTGTTTTGAATGAAGTTGGTTGTCCATTAGGAAGAAAATATAGGTATTTTTGTATTCTTGATTTAAATGGAAGATAGTGAAACTGTTCACAATAATTTAACATTTTTTATGTGCTCCTTTCATGTGGGGACAGTGCACTCAAGTAAGTGACTATGGTCCCATAAATGAATAATTCATTTGATTACCTCATTCCTGTCCTTCCCTTTACAATTGTAATGGAGTTATAGAAACTGAAATGTGACTTCTACCCAGTGGATTTAGTGCCTTTGAGTGAACTAACATGCAAGTCATCTATAAAATATTTTTGGTTTGTCTGTATGAATGAAGGGATTTAGAAATAAAAGGAGGAACTAAAATAGCCCTTTTTTTTTTTTTTTTTTTTTTTTTTTAGATATTGGGAGATGAAACTCAGAAACACTGAAGGACTTCAGATACATTACAGAGACAATATCAGTAACAGAAACTCCATAGCCTCCCTTTGTTTCCCATTAAATGTTCTTATTTTTGGAGCACTTTTCTTCCTGTTACAGCAGCAGCATATAACTTAGGATAAGCTTTTCCCTGAGGTCTGAGAACTGAAGCTTTAGGAAGGTTTTCAGGCACCAAACCCTCAAAACTGCTCTCCTAGAGAGGGTGAGTGATCGGTGGATTAAGAGCAAGGCAGGAACTGGAGGGGGTGTCATGTATAAGAGGTTTTTCAACTCTTTTTAGTTGGGGACTCAGTTTTCTTAGTTAAAATGCTTTCTTTCTTGTTAGTTTCCTTTCCTCCTTTCCCACTAACCTCTTTTCTCTTCCATACCTCTCTGTTCCATGGTCTACTATGTTGACCATGTTCATACACACACACACACACACACACACCCTGGTGGAAGACATAGGCCAGTTGAGTATTGCATGGACACTGTTGTGACTGGAACCCAGTACAGAATGATAATGGGCAATGAGGTTAAGGATACTACCTGAAGACTCTTTCTCCCATAGGGCAGGGGTTGGCAAGCTACAGTCCACTGGCTAAAACTTTTCTCCCCCCCCCCTTTTTTAAACAAAGGCTGATTGGAATACAGTTATCCCCCATTTATTTGCTTATTGTCTCTGGTTGCTTTCAGGATACAGTGGATGGCAGATTTGAGTAATGGTGACAGAGACCATACGGCCTGCCAAGCCTGAAATATTTATTATCTGGCCCATTATGAAAAACATTTGCTGACCCCTACTAAAAGCCAAAACATTATTTCAGAAAGGGTGGTCCCAGACCAGCAGATCCAGCATCATCTAGAAAGTTAACAATGCAAATTCTCTAGCCCCATCTCTAATGTAAAGAATAAAAGTATTTGAGGGTAGGTAGGGCCCACAATCTGTCTTTTTTTTTTTTTTTAAAGAATTTATTTATTTATTTGACAGAGAGAGAGATCACAAGTAGGAAGAGCAGCAGGCAGAGAGTGAAGGGGAAGCAGGCTCCCCTCTGAGCAGAGAGCCCAATGCAGGGCTCAATCCCAGGACCCTGAGATTATGACCTGAGCTGAAGGCATAGGCTTAACCTACTGAGTCAATCAGAAGCCCCCACAATCTGTCTTTTAACAAACCCTTTGGGTAATTGGGATGCACTCTTAAGACTTTCCTGGGTCAGAGCCTCTCAACCAGATGGTGTTAATGGGTTGCAGGTGTGGCAAAGAGATTGGTCTATAGGTTATGGTTGGCATCATGTAGGATCACACAGGATCACAATCTGGGGCAGAGCATAATTCAAATTGTGTTTTAGAAATTCATTTGAACTAAGCAGGTAGATAAAGATTTCCGTACAGAATGGATTTCCTATCAATCTCAGAGGTTATTTTGTAATAACAACAACAAAAATGAACATTTTGATAATATTTTATAGTTTACAAAGTAGTCCATAGTAATCTCAAAAGACATTTCCAGATTGAAAGTGTTACCTTAAGATGCATAAAACCTTAGTTTAGAGGGCACATATCTACATGTATTGTGTTTGTGTGTATTTAACACCTTTTCTTTAAGAAAAAGAAATATCTTTGAGGTAGACTCAGTAAAGGGATATACAAATTTATTTTAAAAATATCCTTAGTACCAACCTGTTATATCAAGCTTTAAACAAATATCATATGATATGAATATCCAGGCTGGATAAATTAGCCCAGGAGATCATTTTGAAGATACTCAGTAAGTGACTTATTTGAAATATTAATCTCCCAGATTGCTTCTAAATAAGACTCTAGTGACAACAATCCATTGCAAGTCATGTTTTTAGAACATTTCTCTTGCTCTTGCTCTCAACAAGGCATGCCTGTAGGCTAACCTGTTCATAACTGACAAGTGCATGCTTGAATGTCAACTAGCCAGTAATAAACAGTGGCCCACTGCCCATCCATCATAAAGATAAAGAATGTTGACTTTTAGTGTTTTGTAGACTAGGGCCAAAACAGAACATTGGCCTTGGGAATTGGGCATGTAGTCTATTGACGCTTGGTCTTCAGATTCCTTTCTGCAAATTTCTGTCCTGGAATTTAGGCTGATTCCAGCTACCCTAGAACTATGTCAGATCAGTTGGGTCCAGGATGCTTTGAAAATTTGCTGTGGTTTTTGTCTATCTAGGGATTTCCGCCATGCTCAGGGTCTTGTCCCATGTGTTGCTATCGGTCCAGTTTGGCCTCAGACAATATTTGGACTGGCATGCTCTGCTAACCCTGTCCTTGCCCACCAAATACACACATATACACACATGTCACAGAAGCACTTGGACATTTAGACCCCCCAAACCTGTGGGGATATGAGATAGTGGTGCAAGCCCTCCATGGGATAACTCAATCAGACTTACTTTGAATCATTGCATGGTTAAAGCAAGATCACAAATGTCACAGAGTGGGGCAAAACCCTTCCCACCTCTGTAAGGGGCTTTGTGTGCATGTGTGCCTGCCTCAGATGGCATGCACCTTATTGGGCCTAGGGGTATATGCACTACCAGAGTGGTTTGCCATGAGAGGCAGAAAGAGGTCTACACTGGTCCTGTGTGGGCATTTCCAGGCTCCTGGGTATGCAAGATGTAATCTGAAAGAGGAGATGGGAACTCTGGGTAGGCTTGTTCTCTGAACCTAGACTTCTTGCTTCATGGGAAACATAACAGCTAGAGGAAGACTAGTGGGGGATGTGGACAGAGGGCTAGGTTGACCAAGTCTGAAAGTGGCTTTAGATAGACCTTCTCAACCTTCTCATATTGACATTGGTGGCCATATAATACTTTGTTAGGGGAGGCACTGTTGTGTATGTGACATCCTCATTGGCCTTTACCCACTAGATGCCAGTAGCATCCCAACTGTGCCACCAAAAACGTTTCCAGACAACTTCTGGCACATTTGGTCAAAAGTCTCTGGAAGATGGAATCATCCCTGGTTGAGAGCCACTGTTCCTCCCCAAATACCACTTAGTTCCAGCATTATGGGTCTTCCTCGATCAACTCAAAACCAGATTCTCCTTCACTAGGCTTTTAAAACAAGAATGAAATGCAAAGTGAGGAAGATCCGTTATAATACATCCTATGTGATCCGTGTGGGGAATGGTGGTTCCTAGCCTTGTGAGATTTGCTCACAATCACATTGGGAGGTAAAGTCAGAAATCTGTGTCCTCAAATTTTATCAGCCTGATATTAGGACCAAATCCATCAGGCAGATGGCTGCTATTTCAGAATCAAACATCCAAGAAAAACTCATCTCTTGCACTGTTTCTATCAAATGCATACAGTGAAAATACAGACTTTGATTCCATTAACTCAGAGGAAAATCTATTTGGTGCTATAAATCCAAGGTTGAGAACAGAATGCAAATGTTCAGAGTAGACATGCTCGCCACCGAAATACATCAAGAATAATGGATATTATATTTCACTTCCATTGTCAATGTGTGTGTGAGTCGCATAGGCTAGGGTCTGCTTGAAATTATGTTTCAATCATTCCCCAAAATAAGAATATAAAAGTAATTAACAGGTTATTTGCTTATTCCAAAACATCCAAATTCATGTTGTTGAGTTTTTCTTCTCCTTTTTGTTTTATTTTTCTGTGTATGTGTGGGAGGCATGCATATTAAAGAAGAAATTTTGTTCCAGTTAGGCAGGAAAATATAGGAAATTATATAGAGCAGTAGTCAGCCTGTGGGCCAAATCCAGCCAGTTTCTGCTTTCTAAATAAAGTTTTATTGGAACACACTTAAGCCTGCTTATTTATTTATTTGTTTGTTTGTTTATCTGAGAGAGAGAGAGAGCCCAGCAGGCAGAGGGAGATGCAGGCTCTCCATTAAGTAAGGAGCCCGAAGCGGAACTCGATGCCAGACCCTGGAATCTTGACCCAAGCATAAGGCAGACGCTTAGTTAACTGGGGCAACCAGGCACCCTTAAGCTCATTTATTTACATATTTTCTATAACTGCTTTCATAATACAATAGCCTACCTGAGTAGTTGCAACCAACTGAGACTCTATAGCCTGCAAAGTTGAAAATACTGATCTGCCTTTTACATGAAATATTTTTTGACCTCTAATACAGGAGATGCAGGTGTCTCTCTCTCTCTCTCTCTCTCTCTCTCTCTCTCTTTTTTTAAAAGATTTTATTTATTTATTTGACAGAGAGAGAAATCACAAGTAGGCAGAGAGGCAGGCAGAGAGAGAGGGAGAAGCAGGCTCCCCACTGAGCAAAGAGCCTGATGCAGGGCCTAATCTCAGGACTCTGAGATCATGACCTGAGCCAAAGGCAGAGGCTTAACCCACTGAGCCACCCAGGTGCCCCCCCCTCTTTTTTAAAAGATTTTATTTATTTGAGATATAAAGAGAGCATGAATTGGGGGCAGAGGCAGAGGGAGAAGCAGGCTCCCCACTGAGCAGGGAGCCTGATGTGGGGCTCAATCCCAGGACCCAGGGATCATGACCTGAGCTGAAGGCAGACACTTAACCCACTGAGCCACCCAGGTGCCCTTGTGGGATGTCTCTCAAGAAAGCTTCCAAATATTTAAATACATGCTTAAGTTGCCTTAAGTTTCAGTCCCTTTTTATGACTGTACACTTAAGCTCATATTTTGTGTTGATGAGGATTTCAATAGCTATTTCCTATAATTTTCTGGACATGCCATAATGCAAGTTATTTAATTTCTGTTTCAGCTTTGGGCATCAACCACTGGTTGATGGGGAAGGATGCATTTCCCAATGAATAAATCTAGGTTCTTTCTACCCTAGATGGTTGTCACAGAGCTTCTTGGTTAAACTTACTGATAAAAGTATCTCAAATCCAATTATACCTCCTTAAATGACTAAACAATGTAGTAAATGTTGGAATGGACTTTGGAATAAGTAATTTTCTTTCTTTTTCTTAAAAGCTTTCCTAATATTTGGACACTGCTCATATTTTCTTCTTAGTACAAGAAATACTTTCAGCTGGGTTCTTTGGTGTTGCTCATGTGGAAAGATGGCAGGCAGCTATTTTGAGGACTACCATTTGTCATTAAGATGATTGTCCTGTTATTTGATGGCATTTTTATATTCTGATTTTTCCTTTCTGATTCAGGGTAAGTCAGGGATAGAATTCCATTATGACGCTTTGTGCACTTGTGTTTTTCTCCAGTTGTCTACAATGCTTTGTGTAAGTTGTGCTTAAGAAGATTGAAGAACCATTGAAAATGCTTAAGAATTAAAAAAAAATCTTAAGGCCCCAGTCTTTCTTATAATAAATATTATATAATACTTATATATCACAGATCTATGGCTCTAGTGTACTTACAATCTATATCTATATCTATATATATGTATATATACATATATATCAACTATTGGTATTATAATATGTAATAAAATATTAAGTCTTACTATATATGTGTGTGTGGAAGTGTGTATAAACTCTATGTTTGTAGGTATATGAAGGTATGTGCCTATCTTACAGTGTGTGAGAAACAATGATCTATGAACAAAATTGAGGGTGGGACCTTGAAGCAGGAAATTGCCTGTCAAGGTCAAATGTTCCTTGATGGAACTGAACTTGTTTATATTGACCTTATTATCTTTGTGCTGCTTAGAAAACGCTGATTATGTAAAAGAAAACATTCTTTACTCTGTCGGCTTTTAACTTTTGGAAGCAGATTCCTTCTTTCCTTCTACATTTTATTCTTTACCGGATTTTCTCTTTGGCTCACTCCCTGAGGTGTTGCCTCCAATCCTTAAGTGTTCCTTCTCCATGGTTTTGGTGGCATCTCCTACAAATCCTGCCTTCGAGGCAGCATTCTTATCTCCTGGTTGGAGATGACAGGACTCAGGGCTCCCCAAAAACACAACATCTTTAGTTCTTAATTCCTTCTTTCTGTTGACTTTTCCTTGCTAAATCACAGCCAGGTGTCCTAGGGTCATAAGGAAAGCAGCTCCACCAGCCCAAACTTACCCCCTGTGATGGAAGGCTCCTTAAACAGAAGCTGAGTGTAGATACCATCTTTGTTGCCCTTTTAGAGGAAGCACTTCCTCAGACTTCTAGTCTACCTTCCTCACCTTGTTGGTTTACCCCCTCCCCAGCTGCCAGACTGTGAGTAGCCTATGGAGAAGAACTAGGTCTTGATTATCTTCCTAGTCCTCCGAGGAGCGTCTCTGGACATCGTCAGTGACACATGATTATTTATTGAGTGAAAAAGATGATAAAAAATTCATTTTAAGCAGTTTCTATCAGAAAGAGAGTTTAAGTAAACAATGGATTCTGTCTCATGCCACTTGAACTGACCCAATTTCTGATACTTACATGTCACAGAGGTCATGGATTTCATAGCTGGGGAGGAAACTGAAGTCATACACAGTCCAGTCATCTCAGCTGACTGTTGAGAAGTGTGAGGCTCAGAGAGGAAAGGAGAAATAAACAATTACAGGGCACCTGCTCTATGTCGGGCAGTGCTTGGCAATGTCTAATCTTCATGGTAACCCCTTGCACACTCATTATTCACTCTAAGAAATAGGAGCGTCCTATGAGAAGTCATGGCATGACAGGCTTCAACGGACAGGCTCAAGTTCCCAGATCCTGAGCAGAGCTGGCCCTGCCGAGCTTTGAAGCCACGGTCACTTCCTCATACCCTGTCAAGACAGTCCCTGAGTACTATAATTTTGCATTGCCTGATATTAACTGAAAATCACATAATAGCTAACTGACAAGAAATACAGAGAGGGGGAGAGAAATATGTTACAAGATATTACAAAGAACCATCAGCCTTATCTAGGATTGAAGAAATCTGATAGGGCAAAAGGACCTGCTTCCTCAACAAATAAATGATATTAACCCACTACCACCACCACAACAGGTTGGAGAGGATTCCGAGAGGGACTTAAGGGACATATTTTCCAAATACAACCCATGGGACCTGGACAGTATCCCGAGTCACAAACCAACTGTAAGTGGGAAAAAACAACAGCAACATTGAGAGCCCTGGGGAAATTGAACATAAGATGATATGAAGAACTATTGTGAATTCTTTTTGATTAGGAAACTACCATTTTGATTATGTGTAAAAAATCCTGGTGTGTTAGAGATTCGTATATAATCAAGGGTGAAGAAATATGATACTGGGATTTATTTAAAATATTCCAGATGAATTCATATACTATTTACTTAATTAAAGGCATGTGTTTAAATAAAAGCTGAAATTCCCAGAGCCATTAATTTGGTCTGGCTGTCAGGGAAGGTACAGTTCTCTTCTGGAGTCTTAGGCGGGATTCAAATTCCTCATATACATTTAAGAAGACTCCATGTTAAAACAAAACCAAATTTCTCTAAAATCAGAGTGTATGCAGAATGATAATCTCAGGTAGAATTGAAACAGTCCACTCTGCCTCTAGGAACAGACAGTCACAGTGAGGATAAGATGGTTCCTGCTCCTTGAAAACCCTCCAAGGTCATCTGACATGTCCAGCTTGGAGGCATCTCTTCAAACCAAAGCAAGGACGTTTCTATCTTAGGGTCCTTGGGGTTAGAAGCTCTGAAGTGAGTAAAACGCATGGGCAAAATAACAGTTATTTTCAAGGATTTTTGAAAAGCTGAGGAATGGGTGAATGCACAGCTCATTTACAAAGGTGTGCCTGCAGCCCCCTAAGAAACCCCATCTTCTTCTTGACAATTCTTCCAAAGAGTACTCCAGAGGAAAGAAAAGAAAGGGCTCAATTCCTGCTGGCCTCTGCCCATGAAATTCCTCTAGCTTCCCAGCTCTGTGTTAAAATTTACAGAGAGGCAAGAATTGAGGGAAGGGAGATAAGACCTCCATGGTTTTAGGGGAGTCTAAAACTTTCTGCGTCAGGGTGAAAAAAGGGAATCCCCAATTTCTGCACCAAGAACAATCTTTTAGAGCTCTAAATACCAGCGCATCTCTCCCTATAGTGTACACACAAAAATACCCTGGAGATTTTGTCAAAATGTAGATTCTGAATCAGCTAGCTGGTCCAGTGGAGGGGTGGGGGTATGGGGTGGGCACCAAGGTTCTGCATTTCTGATAAGCTCCCAGAAGATGTGCTACTGCTGCTGGTTGTCCACTGACCACACTTTGAGTAGTGATCATGTGGCTACTTTTAGAGGTGGGATAGAATTTTCTTGTTTATCTTTTTTCGAGGGTCTTTATTAAGTAGCATTTGTGAAAACTGATCTCTTACCCTATGTGAGTGCTGTCAGAGAGTGAGTCTAATGAAGACTTAATTTTGAATAAATGGTGACCATTTACAACTCGGTAAATCTTCAGAAAGGATTGGAGGAGGAAGCAGTGAATAGGGACTGGGGACAAACATTTCTTTTGTTCTGGGCTTTTTTTCCCATATATTTTTCTCATTTAAGCCTTACAAAACCCCTCTGAGGTGGATGTTATTGTCCCCATTTTATAATAATAAGAAACTGAATCACAAGCTTAAAACCATCCAAAGCAAAATGTGGGAAATTCTACAAGAAAAAATGACCTAGTTTCTTAAAAAATAAATGGCATATAAAAAGGAGGAGGGGCAGGAGCTGTCTCAGATGAAAAGAGACTGGAGAGACATACCAAGCAAATGCAGTATCAGAATCTTGCCTGGGACCTGATGTAGCCAAAAAACCTCCCATCAACAGCATTTTTGAGACATTCGGTAAAACAGATCATGATGTATTATGTATTAAGGAATTGTTACTGATTTTGTGAGGTGTGGTAATGTTACTGCAATTATGCTATAAAACAGAGTTCTTATCAGTCAGAGACTGACTGGTGAAATTATATCCTGTCTGGATTTGCTTTAAAATATTACAGCAGAAAAAAAAAAGGTGGAGTAAAAGTGGGGGTGGGTTGGGGGAGGAATCAAAGAAATTAGGATGAGGCAATGTGGTAAATATTATTTTTTAGAACATTTTTGGAGATAATTTTAGATTTATACAAAAGTTGGGCTATTTTTAGCACAGAGGGTCTGACTGCATATCACCTGACTTCTGCTAATGTTTACATCTTCTATAACCATGGCACCATGATCAAGACTGGAAATTGATATTGATAGACCACTAGTAACTGATGTAGAGATTTTATTATAATTTCTCCTCTTCCTCCCAGCCTCTGCCAATACATGTTCTTTTTCTACTGCAGGTTTTACCTCCAAGTCCCCAAGTGCATTTAATTGTCATGTCTCCTTAGTCTCCTTGAATTTAAAGCAGTCCCTCAGTCTGTCCTGTCTTTCATGCCCTTGACACTTGGGAAGAGTGCTGATGAGTTATTTTGTAGAATGTTTTTCAATTTAGGTTTGCCTGATGTTTCCTCATGATTAGATTGAGGTTATGTTGATAGTGACTGAAGCTGGGTGACATACATACCTATGTTTTAATTTTACTGTTCTTTCTCCTTTGGGGCATGTTTGAAAGTTTCTATACAAAAAACATTTTTCTTTTTACTTTTTTTTTTTTTTTTTACAAAGGAGAATAAGGTTACGTAACTTCTTTACCTTAATTTAGTTATTAGATAAGCAGTTCTGGGATTAGAACCTAGATTAATTTGATTTAAAAAATCTGTGACTCGGGGCGCCTGGGTGGCTCAGTGGGTTAAGCCGCTGCCTTCGGCTCAGGTCATGATCTCAGGGTCCTGGGATCGAGGCCCGAATCGGGCTCTCTGCTCAGCAGGGAGCCTGCTTCCCTCCCTCTCTCTCTGCCTGCCTCTCTGTCTACTTGTGATCTCTCTCTGTCAAATAAATAAATAAAATCTTTTAAAAAAAAATCTGTGACTTTTACATGATAAAAAGTATGACACGAAATAAACGATGTTTAGTTGTCAAGGTTGTGTTCATGGGTGAGCCCTGTGAAACATTTTTTACTGCTCTGAAAATAATTAATGAAGCCCCAGTTAATGGGTACATACCAATAATGGATGTATTAGGTCAAGACTGAATTGTCTTACAGGATGCCTCATTATGTATGAGAAACTAAAACCCACAAAAGTTAGCTAAAATAAATATTGAATATATGATAAAAGGGTGGGACATAGAATTCAAAATCAAGAGAATAGCAGACTTCCCCTGGGACAAGAATTGGGAAAAACAAAACCATAAACACTTTATATGGATCTATTTATCTGTCTGTTTCTCTGGAGACACATGAAATGGATGATTTTCTGCTTCTCTGTGTGTCTGCTTCATTATCTTGCTTCTCTGGGTAATCATTCTTCATTTTATATGCTCATAAAATAGTAGATGTCTGCTTCATCTTGAGTCTGTAGGACCTTAGATATAGGGGTTATTACCAAGAGATTTTCAACTTCTAGGCTTCTTCATTCAAAATCCTCATTCATGTAATCCAGTTTCCCCCATCTTATAGGTTAAATGACCATGCTAGTTCAATGAGCTGTGGCCAGTGAGAGGTGCGGACTTATGGTACCCACAGTAACAGGAACCTGCTGAAATGCTATGGCTAAAAATGAGATCAGGGGATGGTGAGGTCAGGCTAACGTAAGAAGAAACAAGAAAAATAATACTTCATCCCGCGGAATCGGCCATTGATAAACTTTGTCCACTTTTTCTTGATTCCAAACTCTCAGAAGTTATAAGTGCTGATTCCTGATTTTCACCGTTGCCGAAGGAAAAAATTATCTATTAACCCTAGCTGATACGAGTTTCTTGAAAGTCCATGATTTTGTATCAAAGAACGGGCATAGTACTGAATTCTTTGGGTAGGATGGCACCATACTTATCCTTGAGGCGATCAGAAGCTAGAAGAGATAGATGAATGACTTAAAAATGCCAATACCAGGGGCGACTGGGTGGCTTAGCTGGTTGAGCATCCCACTCTTGGTTCCAGCTCAGGTCATGATCTTGGCGTTGTGGGATTGAGCCCCCTGCTGGGCTCCATGCTCAGTGCACTCTGCTTAGGATTCTCACCTTCTACTTCTGCCCCTTCCCACCCTATTCTCTCTTTCTCTCTCAAAATAAAATAAATAAAAATGATGATCCCATGTGATTGATGTGGCAGTGGAAGTATATATAAGATTCATAGGTATAGCATAAAAGGAATTAGTTAACCATGTCTGTAGAGGGTAGGATAAGGAAAGCTTCAGAAAGGGGACATCTGAGCTGGAATTTGAAGGCCAAGTTTGGAGGTGAAACACTTTTCTACAATGACTCTTCTCGTAAGATCAGCTCTCAGTCCATCACCTTGAATCTGTAAGGAAAACCAAACGGGAACCTCCTCCTCAGTTATTGGCCCTCCTGAATAAGCTATATTAGCTTTTAAGTACGAAAATATGGATATTCATATGTGTTCATCTTTCCTGGTAGCTGTTGAATTTGAACTTCTCTCCTTAACTTCTTAGAAAGTGTCTTCAGCCACGAGGCCCTCTTGAAGGGCATCAGTGTTGTACAGTTTAAGGCCGTTGTGAATAGGTTATCTGAAAAATCCCTGCATTTGCAGTGGTGGTAGCGGGAGTTGAAGAAGACTGGTGATCTGTTGTCTCTCTTGCCTGCATTGTGAAATTTGAATGTGTACAGTAGGAAGAGCTCTTTAACAATTAGGTAGTTTCACCAACTATTCTGGTATTAGAAAAGCAGCCACAAGAAGAGAACCAGGTACGAAAAAGTGAAATGAGTGTATCTGAGCTGGTGAATTCTGAGAACCAAAATGGTTGGCATGAATCTTTCATTATGTCTCAAAGTGCCCATTTTAATCACAAAGTTGTTGAATTTAAGGGTGGAGGATGGATTTGGTGACTTACCAGGAGGGTTGGGTGGAGAAGATGCATGTATGTAACCAGATGTCACAACATTTAGAATAACCATATGGGTAAAGCACAGCTGGATTTATTATAGAACAATGTAATGGTCATACTTCCTTCTCTGGAACACGCACAAGCAATGTCAGAAAATGCAAAACAAATTAAGTCAAAATTTAAAATGGGCCTGGTTATTTACTATCCTGGGATCCATTGGCCATCTGGAACATACAATAAAAGGAAATCCATTAGAAGGAAACTTCTGAAACATTCAAATGCTGTAGGTTGGCTTTGGAAAGCTTAAAAGAAGAGGACAGCAGAACCAGTTCCTACTTGGACTGGAGTTTGTTTATTTTGCTTGTTTGAAATCCGAGCCAAAGGCCCTAATGGTTTTGACTAGCTGTACATGTTTGTTTCTGTACTTTTGAGCTGGGCCAGTTTCTGCAGATGAGACTTTGCAGATAGCACGAGACTTTCCCTCTGGTCTTAAGGACCGCCAACATTTCTGGGAAATCATTCCTGAAATTATATCTTCTCCAAGAAGCTGCCTCTGCGTCATGAGAAGAAAAAGTTATTTCCTGTGTTACCATTGACAGAGAAGGTGGAATCATTGTGCTTTGGAGGGGAAAAGACCCATGACCTGTGGGCCAAAGAGTAACCCTTACTCTCAAAACAGCCTGTGCTCCACGTGGGGACACAGGTATCTACCAAAATCCCTTGACATCTCCAAGGGAAAGAGGGGGAGAAGGGCGAGGTGGGAAACCCAGCAGTATAGCAATATTATGCCTGGGAGCATCAGCAGCAGGAAGAGTGCCCTTTTTCCATCTCCTCCTGGGGACATAGTTGGGAACAGACAGTCTTCCCCACCCGAGAGCAGACAACTCCAGCTGGAGGCCTGGGCACGCATTTCATCCCCTCGGTGTGCTCAGCACTGAGGGGTCTTTAGGACTAGGGCTCTGGCCAGACCCTTGCCTGTGAGGGTGGAAGGGCATCCAAGGTGTCTCTGCTAGGCAGTGCTAGAGCTGGGGTTACAAATCCAGAGGAAAGTTATGGTCTATTGGGACAAAGGTATTTTAGTTTAAAAGCTAGAGGATCAGGACGCCTGGGTGGCTCTGTTGGTTGAGCCACAGCTGCCTTCGGCTCAGGTCATGATCCCAGCATCCTGGGATTGAGTCCCGAATCGGGCTTCTTGCTCAGCAGGGAGCCTGCTTCTCCCTCTGCCTCTGCCTGCCATTCTGTCTGCCTGTGCTTGCTCTCTCCCACCCCCTCTCTCTGATAAATAAATAAAATATTTTAAAAAAAAGCTAGAGGATTAATTTTTAAATTCAACAAAAACAATGGCTTCCAATGAGAAGGACCAGTGACTATAACCTGAGGGCTCTATAGTTTTATATGGCTTACAATCCGAACCTGGGTCTATAGCACCTGGAATCCCTACTAGCTGCCGCCCAGATAGATGTTCCAAAGAAATGTGTATGTAGAAGTATAGCCTTTTCTGTTTAACATTTTTTAAAATTATATTTTATTTTATATTTTTTTATTTTATAATTTTTTTTTTTTTAAGATTTTGACAGGCAGAGATCACAAGAAGGCAGAGAGGCAGTCAGAGAGAGAGGAGGAAGCAGGCTCTCTGCCGAGCAGAGAGCCCAATGTGGGGCTCCATCACAGGATCCTGGGATCATGACCTGAGCCAAAGGCAGAGGATTTAACCCACTGAGCCACCCAGGCGCCCCTCTGTTAAACATTTTAAAATTGAATCTTAGACTTGGAATTTTTATTGATGCACATTGTCCCAAACAACTTTGTCTCTAGATATCCATTCTGTTGCTGGAAATTCCTTTCTGGTTCTCTTTCAGCCCTGTGCACTCTTTACTTAGCCTTCAGGAGAAATTTCAAATAGTCAGTACTCCGAGAACCCTCCAGTCACACCTCCGTTTGCAAGGTGGCGCCTGGAGCTTTCCCTTCTCTATGTGCCTCCCTCGACAAATAGACAATGAGCTTCGTCAGGGCAAAAATCAGCTTAGACTCCCAAATAATAATGAGGATAGAGAATAGTTATTGAGCCCTTACTACAAAATACATACTGCCCCGAGGTGGTTACACTACTTCATTTAACTTTCTCGAGCATTTTATTGTCCCTAGTTTGCAAAGGAATAATGAAGCACAGGGAGGTTAGGTAACTTTTCAGAGGCCACAGAGCCAGGAGCTGGCTAAAGCAGATTCCTGACCGCTGCGAGGGTCCATCCTGACTTACAAGTCTGGCTCGTTTGTTTCTTTATTTGTTAGTTTAGATTTTATTTTTAAGTAATCTCTACACTCAATGTGGGTCTTGAACCCACAACACTGAGATCAAGAGTCTCATGCTCCACTGACTGAGCCGGCCAGGCTCCCCACACCCCCACGACCACCCACCCCACCCCCTCCCCACTGCCACCAAGTCCAGCTCTTAATCTTACTGGGACTTCCTCACCTGGGACCCACACATCCCTGAGTCCAAGAATAGAATTCAGGGGGATCCTTTTACGGGGATGGGAAATACATCCCTTCTTTTGGTAATTTTTAGCTGCATTGTAGCACTTCCTATGATTGTGAATGAGGGCAACAGACCGCAGCGACGTCTGTAGCATCTGTGCCGTTGTCGCTAGCAGACATCGCAAACATTTTCTTAGGGCGTGATAGTTGTGGCTGCTCTCTTGAAATTTTGTTTATATTCTTCACTCCATGGTAATAACAGTAGTCATCATACCTACCACTACACATTGTTGTTCAAGCATTCACAAAATATAAACCATAAGTTAGTTTTAAAAATGTTAACTCTTTCAATAAATTGATTTTTTTGTAATCTATGTTTTTAAAAATTTTATTCATTTAAAACATCATTCTGAATGAAGGACTGATACATGTTATAGCATTGTTTTCTTTTTTTTTTCTTTTCTTTTTTGAGAGGTTGAAGGAGAGAGCGAGAGAGAATGGGTGCACTTGTGCACATGGTGGGGGGGATGGGGGGAGAGGGGGAGGGGGAGGGAGAGGGAGAGAAAATCTTACGCAGGCGCCATGTTCAATTGGGAGCCCAATGTGGGGCTCAATCTCATGACCCTGAGACCAGGATCCTGAGGTCATAACCTGAGCTGAAATCAAGAGTCAGACTCCTAATTGACTGATCAACCCAGGTGCCCCTGCTATAGCACTGTATTAAAAAAATTTAAAAAGTACCTAATTGTAGAGGACCACATATTGAGTGATTCCATTTCTATGAGAAATCCAGAAGAGACAGATCTGTAGAGACAGAAAGAAAATTAGTGGTGGCCAGGGACTGGGGGGAAGGGGAGCTAAGTAGTAGTTACTAAATGGGTAGGCACTTTCTTTTTAGGGTGAAGAAACCTGTTCTAGCATTAGATTCCAGTGATGGTTGTATGATTTTATAATAATACTAAAAAAAAAAACTATTGAATTTACACATTCAGTGTATAAATTTTATGGCATGGAAATTATATCTCAGTCAAAGTGTTTAAAAAAACAGTGTTCTGAGAAGGGTCTTGTAGGCTTCCCCAGACTGCTCATGGTCCATCAGCACAAACACAAAGCTTAGAATCTCATGCTTGATAAATACACAGAGAGCTTCTGATTTGAATGGGGGAAAAAAATGGTAACGGCTAAGTATTGTGCGTTTAAGGAACTAAATTTAGATCATGAAATAAAGTAATAGGGAACTGCCAGGATGAAATGTGAGTATCAGGGAAAATTTTTCTGGGTCACTTTCAGAGGACTCTAGTAACAAAACAAGGGGCTTGGAGGTCAACATTTGATCCATGGCTCCTTTTTCTGGGGTATCATATTTATCTTCAATTTTTCCAGTGAAGTCCCTGCTCTCAGGAAACCCCAGAGCAGAAAACAGTAGCAGCAACTTGTTTTCATTCTCTGCTCCCCTCGACCCCACAAAGACGCCTCTGTGATGAGTACAGACAATTCTTCTGCCCCTTTTGCGGAGCCATCATCTCTGCCCATAAAGAGCTCTCTTTTGTTGCTCACTCTCTCTTAGGATGGTTAGTGGTGAGACCTGAAGGACAAATAATGGTTTTCGGGGTGTCTTTGCTTTAGACATCTTTCCCTAGACGTCTCCCCTTCCCCAGCAGGGGCCTTGACTTTTCCACAAAGATTCTCTGATGACTGGGTCCAGCTCGCCATGGTGTGAATGATGACCTCCCCTTCTCCCTCACTGCTCATAGGGACCCCACATGAACCTTACAGTTCAGCACTGGGGCAGGCACAATTGGTGCCCTGCCTGGGCTCCACTGCAACTTTGGGGGGCACCTTTTTGAAAAATTTGAGTACAGTGGACACACAACATCACATTAGTTTCAGGTGTATGAGGCAGTGAAGTGACAAGTTTATACGCTGTCCAATGGTAGCTAATATCTATCATTAGGTAACGCCATTATTGTGCCTTTGACTCGATTCCCTATGCTGTGCCTTTTATTCCTGTGATTTGCTCATCTCATAACTGGAAGCCTATACCGCCCAACCCCCTTCACCCATTTTGCCCAACTGGAAGACACTTTATTCATGCAGGCAGCTTCTTATCTGAAGGACCTGCTACACTTTTGGGGTCTATTCAAAGAGCCAGGGACAAGCTGCAGCCAATGACGGAACAGGAGTTAGTGGATAAATAACTTTGTTTTCTTCATCACTCAAGGGGATTATTCTGGGGGTGTACTCCCAGAAGGATTGAGCCCTAGGTATGCAAGAGGTCACCTGCTCAGTGCTACTCTTCTTTATTACCTCCGTTCCCTGTGTCACTCCCTTGGCTCCTCGCTTGTGCTTGTTGAAATCATCCCCCAAATAAACCTGTGGCACCCATGTTCTTATCTCAGGGTCTGACTTCGGGCAATCTTCCCTTGGGCGGGCATGCATGATGTATGGCTAAAGCAGATCTTTAAATATGATCGACAGCAGAGGGACCCTGCGTGTGACACGCCCAGAGGCGAGCACATCCACTGGGAGTTCCACCCCCTCTGACATTGCTCAGACATTTTCGGAGCTCTTCTTTTTGAACTGCCTTCAGTGCTCATGGAATATTGGATTTAGAGTTCCAATGAGAGTTGAATGAGCAGTAGCAGAATTGTTTTAAATTGCCAAAAACTAACCCAGGTTAAGTTGGGTTATATAAGACTGATTCACGTAGGTGGCGGAACTCTCTTTCCTCCCACTGATCAAAATTCCAAAGGAGCAATTCCAAGAATGTGTTAGCCAATTCACAAGAACCATGAGGTGGGGACTGTCTGAATGTCCCTCAAGTGATGAATGGATAAACAAATGTTGTCTGGCCATGTGATGAGATACCATTCAGCACCCCCCCCCCAAAAAAAGAACATTGTACGTGCTACAACATGGATGAACATTGAAACTGTTAAGTGAAAGCCATCAGTCACAAAAAGCCACACACTGTATGATTCTCTTTATATGACACATCGAAAAGAGATAAGTCCTTAGAGAAAGAAAGCAGACTATGGTTGCCAGAGGGTGGGCAGTGATGGGAATGGGGAATGACTGCTTAATGGATGTGGAGTTTCCTTTCGGGGGCAATGAAAATGTCTTGGAACTCGATAGAAGTCGTGGGTGTGTGATACTGTGAATGTACTAAATGCCACTGAATTGTTGACTTTGAACTGTAATGGTTAATTTAATGTTGTGTGAATTTTACATCAATTCTAACAACAACAACAAAAAGCATGTATTAAAGTATGTATTAGTGAGATAGTAATTCCCTTCTATCTTTTTCCTGGAGGCAGAGATGCTATTCTAAAAATTTGGTCGACTTAATGAGAACCAGCTCTGGTACTGGAGACAAAGTCTGGAACAGGCCAGAGGGGCAGGACGTCTAAGGCTGGATCAGAATGGTTTGGAAAGCTGGGGCCATGAAGGGACACTCTGGGCACTCTGTACCTCCCATCCCCCTTCATCCGTTTTGCTCAATTGGGGCACACTTCCTATTCACGCAGACAGCTTCTTTTTTTTTTTTTTTTTTTTAAGATTTTATTTATTTATTTGACAGAGAGAGATCACAAGTAGGCAGAGAGGCAGGCAGAAAGAGAGGAGGAAGCACACTCTCCACTGAGCAGAGAGCCCGATGCAGGACTCGATCCCAGGACCCTGAGATCATGACCTGAGCCGAAGGTAGCGGCTTAACCCACTGAGCCACCCAGGTGCCCAATGCAGACAGCTTCTTATCTGAAGGACCTGCTACACTGTTGGGGTCTAAAGGGTTTCTTGGCTGGAGCAGGGTATTCCACATGGCTGTGCTCAGCCTGGATAAGCCAGGGCTTCAAGGAGCCAGGGGCAATCTGGGGGTTCAGGGCAGTGGTGGCTCACCATCTGATAGGGAAGTGTCTCAAGATCTTGACAACTGGATAGTCTTTCTGGGCTATGCTGGTTAAGCTCTGCCCGCAGGGGATGATTGGGAGACTGACCTCTGTGTTTGCTCAATAGGATCTCTGTCCAAGAACAAACCCTACTTCCATGGTCCAGAATGGGTGGGGGGGCTAGCATGAGTGAGCCCAGCAGCCTTTTACCTGGCACCCCCCAGGCCCTGATGCCATTAGGACAGATACTCTGGTATAGGATGCTCACCTCTTTTCCATTCCCCTCCCCTTCCTACAGGCTGGGAAAATTCCTATTTTGGAATCCCATGGAAGCACAGATGGGAGGCTGGGCTCTACAGCCTTGCTATTAAAAAAGTGGTCTGGGATCAGCAACTTAGCTGTCACTGGGGAGCTTGTCCGAAATGCAGAAACCTGGAACCTACCCCACTCCTGCTGAATCAGGAACCTCGGGTAATTTCTATGCACATTAAAATTTCAGAAACTGAACTTTAAGAAACAGTGACCTAGGAAGCTCTCTTTTCTCAAAAATGTAGGTTTATGTCTCTCTTCCTTGCAGTTTTCTTACCGGCATCATTTGGAAAAACAAATTAAGACAAAACAAAACTGTCACTGTGCAGGGCTTATCCGGACAAAACCAAAGGTGCCTCATAGAAAGCCCATGATTTCTTTAAAGTCTCTTATTTCATCTTAGAAATTCCTATGAATTTTGCGCTTTATTTCCTGATATATTGATGTTAACCTTAACATAAAATTGTTGTTTTTTTAATTCCCAAATTTCTGAATGGAATTGAGGTTTCAGGAAGGTGCAATGTATTTTTATGCCCAATGGCTTTGTATCACACCATAGACTAAAAAGCAGATGTAAAGCTATTCAGGAAGTTTGTGAGTCCACAGGGAAACTATGTTAGGCTCTGAATATTTGTATAAACACAAGGAGGCAGAAATATGATTGGAAGAGAAGACCTTTCTTTGGATTCTTTGCTCTAGGTACTGACTACAGAATACAAACAAAAATTCATGTGAGGTCTTCAACTAAAGCAGGAGAAAATTAGGATAGCTCCAGGAAAGATTCCTGGACTCAGTGACTGTCTTAGGATGACATCCCTCAAAGCAGAGCCTGAGACAAGGGTTGGGTGTGTATAATTTATTGAGGAGGCTTCACAGGGAGTGCGGCAAGCAGGGTGGGGCTGGGAGCTCAGCAAAGTTGTGGCCTTAGAGAAAGCCCAGACTTGGCTTGATTCACAGGAAGCTCTGAAGCATGAATGATACCCCAGAGTTATCTCACTTGAAGCAAGAGCACTGACATTTTGTTTCCCAGTGTCAGGCAGTCATTGGTGCATCTGGGCAGCCTGGCATCTGTTCCTCTCAGGGCAGTTCTCTGGAGAAAGGGACCGTCTTTGTTAGCAGCAAATCCTGAGGGCAGCCCTGTCCAGAGATCTGGGTAGGCCACCACAGCCTACCATCCCTCACAGGATCTAACATTGACCTTCCCATCATTTGCTTTCACTTAGAGATAGCATCTTGTTTGACTGTATATATGTCACTGTCATTTTCTCTTATAAACAGTTGCCGGGCATGACCGCTAGGGACAGCCACTGGTTTCTGCTCTTTTGAGAATTTCGAAAACAAAATTCCCAAAGGCCCCTGGTGATTCCCACCCAATGCCTCACCCACTTGTCATCTCATTCAGGTGAAGTTCCTGGGGTGGCTCCCTTCCTTCCCACTTTTGATTTCTGTGTAGTCCTGCCCCAACCACACCCATCAGTCCAGGGGAGCTTTTTCCTGAGCACAGAGGCCCAAGGAAATAACAAAAGAGCAGCCCTGGCCTTATCATTCTAGCTGATTATTTAAACAGCTGCCAGAAAATTGCAGCTGCCTTGGCAAGAGTCCAGGGTAAGGAAGGGAGTGAACCAACATCAGTGAGCACAGTCACTGCCGCCACGGTGCAGGAAGGCACCCTTGAGTTTCAAGTGGCCTTTAGACACGGAGATTGCAATCATCTTGCAATCACCTTGAGTGACTGGGAGTTGGGGAAGGTGGCCTCCCTTTAGACTGTGCAAAATCTGGCAACGGCTTCAGGAATGCAAACCTTAATCAGGGTTCTTAGGTCAAAATTATCTGGACGCAGACACAGTGCTTCTCTTCTCTCGTTCACTTCTGTCCCAGCCTATTCCCCTCTCTCTGTACCTGTTCTACTCCCCAGGCAGAGAATGCAGGTGCCATGGCTGGTGGGTTATGCTCCATGAGAGGAGCCCGAAGTGGTCTAAGCAGAAGTGAGGAATTCACTGTAAATATAAATTCCTGAGAATTTACAGTAAAATTTACTCCCAGTGCAATGATTTTATTTTTTACTGTTCCAAGAACTAACTCTAAGTGATAAGTAGTATGTTTGTTATGTATGTAGCACATAGATGTCCTTTCTGGGAATTGTAGGGAATTCCGGGTTCTTTGCTATGTTGACTAATGACGAATAACACTTGGTCGGACCGTTCTTTTCCCATGGGGTCTTTCATCATTCCCACTTCAGAATATATTTTGGGAAATCTAGGGTTTTGAATCCGTCTGGGTTCTCCATAGAAACAGAACCAATGGGAGATAGATAGATACTGTATGGAATTGGCTCATACAATTATGTTGTCCATGATCGCCAGTTGGCAAACAGGAGCCCCAGGAAAGATGATGGTACAGCTCCAGTCTGAGTGCCAGGGCCTGGCACCCAGGAGATCCAGCAGCTCCATTGTGAGCCCAAGTCTCAAGGCAGGAGAAGAAAAATGTCCCGACTTGATGACAGTCAGGCACCCTCCTCAGCCTTATAGTCTACTCAGGCCCACCCATCTAGGGAGAGAATTCTTCCTTACTCAGTCTACCAGTTCAAATCTCATCCAGAAACACCCTGACAAACACATCCAGAACAATGTGGAACCTAATATCTGGACACCCCACGACCACATCAAGTTGACACGTGAAATTAACCATCACTGATCTATGACAACCTCCCCCAGGCTTTAGTATCCCAGGTTGGCTCCTAGTCAGCTCTGTCCTCCATAGATGTGAAAATCCACTTCTGGAGGCCCTAGTTTATTCTTCTGTGAAATGAAAAACCCGAATAAAATAATCTATGATTTAAAATTATCTCATAAAATACCTAAAAAGGCATTCATGATCATATTTGACCTTTCTTTGGGATTTAAGGGTTTGACCCTGCCTTATAATTGGATTTGTATGTATTTATATGTATGAAGGTCTGGGATTATGATGGCAGAGAAAGAAAATTGCCTCTCAATAACTAATTTTAATCCAAGCAAAAGACTGTATTCCTAAATTTCTCTTAACTATGAGTGGCCAAAAAATATATGTAGGAACTGGCAGGTGGGACTTCCAGAAAAATTCCATTAGAAGGATACAAACAGCTAGAGTAGACCCTACCTTCTATTCCCCTTCCTCCTGCTTCTTACCTGGAACACAGGTGTATTATTGGGAGCTCCAGCAACCATTTTGAACCACAAAGACATCTTGAGATTGAAAACCATACATTAAAGATGGCAGAGCAAGAAAATGGAGAGAACCTAAGTTTCCTCTGACACCACAGAGCCTTCATAGTAGCCATGAATATCCACCTCTGAACTTCTTTTGTACGTTGGGGAAATGAACTGCCACCTTGTTTAAGTCACTATTACTTTCAAAGTCTTTAATAGGAGATGAATTTAAATTTGAACAGCTATCTGAGCAAGCCTAGCTTCTGATTTCCTCAAAATAGTATTTCTCAAACTTCAGCCTGTGTCAGAGATCTTGTTCAAACTCAGAATCCTGGGCGCAACCCCCCAGAGTTTCTGATTAAGTAGGTCTGAAATAGAATCAGATAATCTGTATATCTAACAAATTCCCAGATGATGCTATTGCTGCTGGCCCCGGGATTACACTTTGAGAACTACTGTCTCAGTGTATCTCTAACCTATTTGGACAGAGGGAAAGAAACCTTCACCTCTTGCAAAATGATGTCACAACCTGAATTAAAGGGTCAGTAAAATGATATCTTATAAAACACATTTAAATTTTACTTCTGGGGGCACCTGGGTGGCTCAGTGGGTTAAAGCCTCTGCCTTTGGCACAGGTCATGATCTCAGGGTCCTGGGATTGAGCCCCGCATCGGGCTCTCTGCTCAGCAGGGAGCCTGCTCCCTCCTCTCTCTCTGTTTGCCTCTCTGCCTACTTGTGATCTCTGCCTGTCAAATAAATAAATAAACTCTTTAAAAATTTTTTTTTACTTCTGAACTCATGATGAAGGGCACCTGGGTGGCTTAGAGGGTTTAGCGTCCGTCTTCAGCTCAGGTCATGATTTCAGGATCCAGAGACTGAGCCCCAGGGTGTGTTCCATGCTCAGTGGGGAGTCCGCTTGTCCCTTTCCCTCTTCTGCCCCTCCCCTCCTCGTGCTCTTTTTCTCTCTCTCAAATAAATAAATAAACTCTTTATTTTTTTTTTTAAGATTTTATTTATTTATTTGACCCAGAGACAGAGAGAGAGGGAGCACAAGCAGGGGGAATGGGAGAGGGAGAAGCAGGTTCCCCGCTGAGCAAGGAACCTGATGTGGGCCTCGATCCCAGGACCTGGGATCATGACTTGAGCCAAAGACAGCTGCTTAACGACTGAGCCACCCAGGCACCCAATAAATAAACTCTTCGAGAGAAAAACAAACACACAGAAAACCCCCCAAAACAACAAACTCTAATGAATGGCATCCTGGGAAGTTTTCATTTAAATGCATAGGAAATGATGGGTCCCGTGTTCTTTCTCCAGAGCAAAGCGCTGAGCAGCAGAGTTGACATTATTTGGCCTCTAAGTACGTGGCCAAAATATAGAATTTTGTGGGTGTTGCCATTTTAAATGTGTGGTCTTGCTGCTTTCTGTTCTCTCAAAGAAATATCTATTCATGTTTATCATAGTCTCAAATGCTCTCTTCATTGGTATCAGGAGCTGGAACAAGTTTTTTTCCCTGCAGAGAGCTGAAGAAGATAAACAATCAGGCCCAATTTAACCCAGTGTTTTGGAAAAATCACCTCATGATGTCATTTAGCCTGAGGAAATGTCACTTTCCCAAGTCTCCTCAGGGCAGCACCCTGTCCCTTGTTTCCGGAAGGGAACAGTGTGCCTGAGGAGGTTTCCTTCTCCCACTGCTTGGGTTCTCCAGTGACAACTGGAAAACTCAGTAACCTGTGCAGAAATCTTCCAGAACAGCCTCCCGGGGTGGGAGTGCTGCCTGTTGGAGCACAGAGCAGCCTGTTTCCCTGAGAATGGTTTCCCAAGCCCAGCATTACACCAGCATCAGTCATGGGCATCTCTCACCGTGATTGGAGCAGGAAATCCTGTGCTTCAAGACTGTGGTTTTTCTTTTTTTTTTTTTTAAGATTTTATTTATTTATTTGACACAGAGAGAGAGATCACAAGTAGGCAGCGAGGCAGGCAGAGAGAGAAAGGGGGAAGCAGGATCCCTGTTGAGAAAAGAACCTGATGTGGGGCTTGATCCCAGGACCCTGAGATCATGACCTGAACCGAAGGTAGAGGCTTAACCCACTGAGCCACCCAGACACCCCAGGACTGTGGTTTTTGTGTTCAGATTTTTAAGGAGAAAGAAGTTTAAGTCAGGTGGATTCAGGCCTCAGCATTCCTGGTCTTTCCAGCCCATGTGCCCCTGGGCTGCCTCTTCAGACATTTCCCACAAGCATGGCTCCTTGCCTCAGGCAGAAAGAATCCCACCCAGGTCTGAGCTCTGTGTATTGAACCTTTTGCTTCCACTCTTTTGCGCTCTGGCCACTTGGCACAGACTAGGTGCTCAATAAAAGTTTGTGGAACAAGTGGGTAGCTCATGTGCAGTGGGTATGAATCAGTTGTGGCTGCCTGAGGTAACCGACCTCACGTTTTTCTTCTTTTCTTCCTCTCTTCCTCTCATTTTTTTTTTAAGATTTTATTTATTTATTTGACGGAGATCTCAAATAGGCGGAGAGGCAGGCGGAGAGAGAGGGAGGAGGAAGCAGGCTCCCCGCTAAGCAGAGAGCCCGACGTGGGGCTCGATCCCAAGACCCAGAGACTATGACCTGAGCTGAAGGCAGAGGCTTTAACCCACTGAGCCACCCAGGTGCCCTTCCTCTCATTTTTCCTTCTTTTCTTCATGGGATACTATGGGAGCCCCAAGTCACTATTTTATTAAGACATAATCACATACAGTGAGTAGACAAATCTTGGGTGGATTGTCACCTGAATGAAGAACATTTCTATCACCCCAGAATGTCCCACTGAACCCTTCTTTAGTCACTTGTTTTCCACCTCAATCTCCAAAGAAAAATCTCTCTTCTCATCTCTGCCACTATAGATTGGATTTCCTTATCTGTGAACTTCATATAAATGTCTGACTTCTCTCCTAACAACATAGCATTTTTGAGATTCAGATGGCCCCTTTCTTAATTTTCTTAGAAATCAAATTGTGTGACCTTGAGCCTCTGTGATATTGGGCTGCTGGACATTCATCTGTCAGTATAAGGGCCCTCTTGCCCAGCCTCAGCTACAAGGTCATGGCAAATCTGAAGTGGGAAGAAGGGGAAGTATCAGGCCCAGAAGCCTTTGGTGAGGGCCCTCCCTTCCTCTTTCCACATAGGTTGGCCCATTGTCTGAGCCTGCCGTGCACTTGGAAACTAAGACCACTGCGAGCCCTACAATTCTGAGATGAGGGACCTCTGCTGTGGCCCATGGCCTCTGTGCCTGGAGAATGTCTCCTAGAATGTCTTCAAGCAACAGCAGTTGCTTGAAAGTTCTGCCCCACCTCAAGCCTCCATCTTGGATCCTCAGTAGTGGGGGCCTCCAGACCTCCACTTGTTGTTAATCTAGGGTAATCACCTCTCTCTTTCCCTCCTTCCTGTTCTCCCAACAACCCCAAGAGTCTGGCTCTGTGTCCCTTTTTCTTCCTTTTATAAAAGCCAGGAATGAAATTTTTTTCTCCTAGTAGCTTCTCTATATAGCCTTGCCTGGGCCTGAGAAAAAGGAACACAACGGCATCACTGATGGGTACTCCTGGGAATAGTACCCCAGGACTTCACTTTAGCTGCTCTTTGACCTTCCAGAAAAATCTCCAGTCCACAATAAACTATTCACTTTTGTGAGTTATTAAAGTCACTCCCTTGTGAGCTATTTTAATTCCTTCTTCCTTATACTCACCTGGGGGAGGGGAAGAGGCGAGGGCAGGGGTAATAACTTAACACAATACCTCCCATTAAGCTAAATACTTGCCCAATCCACACCAGCATCAGAACCACAGAACGCTTTGCGAGGAAAATGCACAACCATGCTGACTGGGCTTACTTCAAAATCAAGGCCGCAAAACTCAAATGGGTCTGGAATCCTTTAATACTTTCCAAGAGTGTTCAGTTTCTTGATTTCCAAAACAACTCCTCCGAATCTTTTTCTCTCTCCTCAGACTTCCTCCCCAATTCCCTCCCCAGCGCCACACACCATCCATTTCCACCCCCTCAGCCGATAACCTGCCTCAGATTCCTGTGAGAAAAAGGAAGCAGCCAACCACAGCTCTAACAACTTGCTATTTCCAAATCTGCAAGGCACTGGCACCCACTCCCTCGGCCTCCTCGCCTCCTCCCGAGGAGATCTGACATCTTCTGGATCTCTTGTCCTCTTCTTTCCCTTCAAAACTTGACTCCTGAAACGGAGTCTTTTTTCCTCCTGTATCACCAATGTCTCCCTCTTTAGAGGTCTAGTCTCTTCAGCACACCGTGTCTTAACAAACATGTTCTCCTGGAACAATGATATTTGCTCCCCAGAGCTTTTATAACAAAGTCCACTGATGGGGTGGCTTCAAACAACAGAAATGTATTCTCTGACAGTTCTGGAGGCCAGAAGTCTGAAATCGAAGGGTTGGGAAGGCTGTCCTCCCTCCAAAGGCTCTAGGGGAGGCTACTTCCTTGCCTCCTCCAGGTTCTGGCAGCTCCAGGTCCTCCGGGCCTTATGGTAACATAACTCCAATCTCTGCCTCTGTTGTCACGTGGCGTTCTCCCCTAGGGTGTGCCTGTCCTTGTCTCTTCTCCTTTCCTTATGTTTTGTTTTTTAGAAGGTTAATTCCAGTATAATTAACATACAGTATTATATTAGTTTCAGCTGTACAATGCAGTGATTTAACAATTCTCTACATTATTCAGTGCTCATCACGCAGGTGCACTCTTAATCCCCTCCAGCTGTTTCATCCATTGCCCCACCCACAACCCCTCCAGTAACCATCTATCGTTCCCTATAGTTAAGGGGCTCTTTTTTGGTTCGTCTTTTTTTCTCTTTGGTTTGTCTTTTTTTTTTTTTTTTTTTTAATTCCACATATGAGTGAAATCATACAGCATTTGTCTTTCTCTGACTAACCTATTTCACTTAACATTAGACTCTAACTGCATCCATGTGGTTGCAAAGGGCAAGATCTCATTCTTTTTGATAGCTGAGTAATATTCCTCTGTGTGTGTGTGTATGTGTGTGTGTGTGTGTACCACATCTTCTTTAGCCATTCATCTATCAATGGACACTTGGGTTGCTTCCATAATTTGGCTATTGTAAATAATGTTCCAATAAACATAGGGGCGCATATATCTTTTTGAATTTGTGTTTTCATATTCTTTGGGTAAATGTCCAATAATGGAATTACTGGATCATATGGTAGTTCAATTTTTAATTTTTTGAGAAACCTCCATACTGTTTTCCAATAGTGCACAAGGGCTCCTTCTTCTCTACATCCTCACCAGCACTTATTGTTTCCTGTTTTTGATTTTAGCCATTCTGACAGGTATGAGGTGATAATTCACTGTAGTTTTGATTTGCATTTCCCTAATAATCATTGATGTGCATCTTTCTTTTTTAAAGATTTTATTTATTTATTTGAGAGAGAGACAGTAAGAAAGAGCATGAGAGAGGAGAAGGTCAGAGGGAGAAGCAGACTCCCTGTGAAGGTGGAAGCCAAATGTGGGACTTGATCCCGGGACTCCGAGATCATGACCTGAGCTAAAGGCAGTTGCTTGACTAACTGAGCCACCCAGGTGCCCTAATGTGCATCTTTTTATGCATCTGCTAGCCATCGGTAGGTCTTCTTTGCAGAAATGCATATACATACACGTTCTGCCCATTTTTAAACTGGATTTGTTGTTGTTGTTTTTTGGTGTTGTGTAAATTCTTTATATATTTTGGATACTAACTGCTTATCAAATTATCTTTTATAAGTGCCTTCTTTCATTCAGTCGGTCGTGTTTTTGTTTTGTTAATTGGTCTTTCCCTTTTCTTTCTTTTCTTTTTAAGAATTTATTTGTCTGTTTGTTTACTTAGAAAGAGAGAGAGCATGCACAATTTAGGAGCGGCAGAGGGAGAGGGAGAGAGAGAGAGAGAAGCTCAAGCAGATTCTGTGCTGAGCACAGAGCCCAACTTGGGGCTTGATCTCACAATCCCACCATCCTGACCTGAGCTAAAATCAAGAGTTGGTTCCTTAACTAACTGAGCCACCCAGGTGCCCCTGTTCTTACCCTTTTCTTAAAGATACTAGTCATACTGGATTAAGAGTTCACCTTACTCCAATATGATCTCCTCTTGACTAATTACATCTACAAAATCCCATTTCCAAATAAGTTCACATTCAGAGGAATCAGGAATTAAGACTTCAACATGACTTTTTAGAGGGCACAATTCATCCCCAAATAATCACCTATCTTCTTGTAGCTATTGTACAATGCGTCTATAGTGTCCCCGCTTTGTGGAAGAATGGTTCATTGTATCCCCTGGTTGACCTCACTTAACCTTTTCACACAATCCATACTTCTTCCTCATTCCATTCCATGGATACTGCCTTTGTTAAGGCCACCAGTGACTCCAGGTTGCCAAATCCAACTGTCACTCCACTGATCCTGAACTTCAGCTCTCAGCACTATTGTACTATTGGTAACTTGTTTCTCTGGTCTCCATGCATAGCACTCTTTTGATCCTTGCTTCCCAACCTCACCTCTACTACCCAGCCTCCTTTGCTGGCATCCCTTCTTCTATTTTTTTGAGTTTTATACTATGTTTTTTATTTAAGTACTCTTACACCCAATGTGGGGTTTGAACTCACAATCCAGAAATCAAATATCACATGCTCTTTTGACTAAGCCTATCAGGTGCCCCTGGCATCTCTTTTTATTGACTTCTATAGGTTGAAGTCCCCCAGAGGTCATTATTAGTCCCCTTCCCTCTCCTTCAAAACATTCTTCTTAGATGACCCCCCCCATCCATTCCCATGTTTCTAAACCAGCTCCTTATCTATAGCCTAGTCTGTTCTCTGGATATCTGGATCTCTGAGCTTGCATAACATATATATATATGTATATATATAACATATGTGTATATATAACATATATATATATGTAAATATATATATATATATATATTTTTAACATGTCTACCTGGATTTATAATAGGAATCTGAAACTTAACATGGTCAGACTAGAATTCTTTGATTTTTCCTTTCAAACCAGTTCTTGCCCTGTTCTTCAAATAAAAGGTATTACCATTTGCCCAGTTATCCACGTGAAAAAAAAATCTAGATTTGAGGTTTTTTTTCTCTTGCGCCTTTCTCCCCCAACGATCTCTACCCCACCCCCAGTTCTATCTACTCCGTCTTCACAGTTTATATCTTCTCTGTCAGCCTTTCTCTGGTCCAGAACAAGCTGCCATCATCTCTCACCTGATGACTAACATAAACCCCCTAACTGGTCTGCCTATTTCCAGTCTTGCTTCTCAGAATTCACACTCCTTAAGGAAACCAGAGTGATTTTTTTTTTTTTTAAGATGAAAATGAAAGGAATTCCCATGGCATTTGAGTGAAAGCTCATCTTTTTGTTTGGCTTACAAAGCCTCTTATAATCTGGCCTGTCTCCTTTCAGGTCTTATCTTGTGCTTGTCTTTCCTCATTCCTCATACTCCAAGTCCTACAGCCTTTCTCTATTTCTTGAACTCTCCAAGTTTATTCTCTCTTTAGGACTTTGGCACTAGCTAGATCTTCTGTCCAGAATGCTATTTTTCTCTGGTCTTTGGCTGGCTGACCCCATTCAGTTAGACCTTAACCTAAAGGTCACCTCCAAAAAAAGGTCAAAGTCAAGAAGCTGTGCAGACTCTAACTAAGCCTATCTCCTCACCCTGCTTTTAAAATAATTCTCTGATATCACTTACCACCAGCTATTTTTTTCTAGTCCATTTGTTCATTCATTCATTCATTGTCTCTTTCCCCCACTGGAATGTAAGCCCAGGAGAGCAGAGACTTTCTTTCTCAAGTTCATTATGTGTATCTATGATCTTTTGCCACAATAATGTTTTATGACAAATAGCCAAAAAAAAAAAAAAAAAAAAAAACCAACCCCAAAACAAAAACACAACCGATCTTACATTAAACAAATAGCATTTATTTTTCAAACATTTATTTGCATGTTAGCCATTTAGGCTACTCTTGGTGGTTCATTTCTTCTGGCCTCAATTGGGCTTACACATTTGGCCTTTAGCTGCCTGTCAGTTGGGATGATTAGAATAACTGGACTAGCTTGGCTTGCTTATAAGGTGGTGGTAAGGGTACAACAGTGAGAACAAGCCCCAGTGAGCAAGTACTTTTATAAGCTTTGCCTTATGTCATGGTTGTAGATATCCCATTGGCCAAACCAAGTCACATTGAGAAAGCCCAGGGACAGAGCAGATAGGCAGTAGAAGGTTATATAGTAACAGACAAGGACACAGGGGAGGGTATAGTATTGAGACCACTAATATAATCAATCTACCCCGATACGGTATCCTCAGCCCTTGGTATTCACATCTTGCTTAATGAATGACTGAGTTACTCTTTCACAATGTAGAAAAGGAAAAAAAAATTAATGAGAAAAGATTAATGAGAAAAGATAAATATAAATAAATATAAATAAATGTCATTTTTTAAAGGGTAATATGGCTTTCTTTTCTCTCTCTCTCTTTTTTTTTTTTTTAGAATTTATTTATTTATTTGACAGAGAGAGATCACAAGTAGGCAAAGAGGCAGGCAGAGAGAGAGAGGAGGAAGCAGGCTCCCCACTCAGCAGAGAGCCTGATGCGGGACTCAATCCCAGGACCCTGGGATCATGACCTAAGCCGAAGGCAGTGGCTTAACCCACTGAGCCACCCAGGCGCCCCTAAATAAATATCATTTATAAATAAATGACACACATAGTTATAGTACCAGTGAAAGATTCTCAACTGGGGGTTTCTGAATGGGTTTCAGAGGGCTGGGAAATCTCTGAAATAGTATGTAAAATTAGGAAAAGGTTGTTCTTCTGGGCAGACAGCAGCTCATAATCTAATCCAGGCCACACCCACTTCCTTACCTGGGTGCCATTGTGCAGTCCACAGATCGTACAACTGTATGTAGCTGATCTGAGAGCTCGAATCTTAGGATAATTTTGAGCCTTTCTCTTCTATCTTTAGTGTAGTTTACTGGCTTGACTAGGGCTGTGTCTGAGTGTTTGGATGTCCCCATCTGCCTACTTTCAGTGTTGATTCTCACAAGTTGATTATTTCTTGCCATGTCTATTAGAGGAAGAAAGTGAAAGCGCATTCTGTCTGGAAAACACCCAGCCTCCTGGTGTGTCTCCTGGGGCAACTCCTTCTCAATTTCTTTCTTTTTTTTTTTTTTTTTTTTTTAAAGATTTTATTAATTTATTTGACAGAGAGAAAGATCACAAGTAGGTGGAGAGTCAGGCAGAGAGAGAGGAGGAAGCAGGCTCCCGCTGAGCAAAGAGCCCGATGCGGGGCTCGATCCCAGGACACTGAGATCATGACCTGAGCCGAAGGCAGCGGCTTAATCCACTGAGCCACCCAGGCGCCCCTCCTTCTCAATTTCTATCTGGAAATCTATCTACATCTTACTGTGGCCTTTGGGGGAAATTACTCTTTAAACCCTGAACATGGATCAATCTGCCTCATCTTGGGAAGATACCTTTGGACCAACACCAGTCCCAAATGAATCACCAAGACAGACACAACTAAGGTTACTGTAGGTAACACCAATCAAACAAGGTGGCTCACATCGGCCTCCCTAATTATCCCGACTATGTAAAACATTTTTAAAACACACTCAGAAAGTCTCTAAAATTACCGATCCTTGTTTGGATCATGAGAAGTCTCATTACTAGAGAGATAGTATCTAACCTATTTCTGTGGATATCATAAATGATGTAAAAGGATTGTCTTCTCACTTATGATAAATATAGATAAATGTAACTCTTTTCAAGTTTCAAAGGGAAGGAAATCCAAGCCATAGTAATGGGATTAAAAATGGATGTTTCTATGTCTTGGCAGTATGTCTATTTTTCATCTATTTCTTAAATTCAATTATATCATGACATCCTTCTTTTAGAATATTTTCTTAATTTGTTTGGACATTCTGACTTCTTTTAATCACAAATAATCCACAGAACAAGAAAGTGCAAATAAGTAAAAGTAAAGAAAATGTACTATCATTGACAAACATATCAGCTAGATCAGACATCTGATTTTTATAGTATTGAGTATAGAGTTCAATTTCAGAGAAGAATATTTTTCTTGGAGGTCTTACTCTCCCTGAGTTCCTCATGGCCCTAGGATAATTATGGCTATGGATTATGCAGGATGAATCTGAGAAGCTACAGAAAATAGCTGTTTAAAATGCTAAATGAAGCAGCAAACGATGAACTGTGTTCTCTGGGTCAAGTGGTAGATAATGTGTTTTTGGAAAACTTTCCATGAAAGAAGACTGGGGTTTTGCTAAGATGTGACTTCAGAGACACAGCAACTCTATTAAAATTTCCAGTGCTAATCCTGGGATTATCAACCTAAACCCTTTTAGATTATTGTAAGCATCCAGTGGCCTTGAATGCCTTATCTGGAATTACAATGTTGCTGACCTTTGTGATTTATTGGAGAACTGATGCAGAGTGATCTGGAATCAGAGAAAAAATTATCGGGTTTCGCTGGACCACTATCTCACACCGTATGCCAAGATTAACTCGAAATGGATTAAAGACGTGCATATAAAACTGGCAACTGTAAAACTGAAAGAAAACTGGTGGTAAGCTCCTTGGCATTGGTCTTGACAACGAGCTTTTTGGATTTGTTACCAAAAGCAAAAATAAACAAGAGGCCTTCGTCAAACTAAATAACAACAACAACAACAACAACAACAACACACCACTTTTGTGCAGCAAAGGAAACCATCAACAAAATGAAAAGGCAACCTACTGAACAGGAGAAAATATCAGCCAATCGTATACCTGATAAGGACTTAATATTCAAAATATATAAAGAACTCATACAACTCAAGAGCAAAACACCCCAAACAATTTCCATTAAAAATGAGTGGAAGGGGGAGCCTGGGTGGCTCAGTGGGTTAAGCCTTCGGCTCAGGTCATGATCCCAGAGTTCTGGGATAGAGCCCCACATCGGGCTTTCTGCTCAGCAGGGAGCCTGCTTCCCCCCCTCTCTCTGCCTGCCTCTCTGCCTACTTGTGATCTCTGTCTATCAAATGAATAAAAAAATTAAAAAAAAAAAAACAACGAGTGGAGGATCAAAATAGACATTTTTCCAAAGAAGACATGCAAATGGCCAAAGGTTCATGACAAGATGCCCAACATCTTTTATCATAAGGGAAATGCAAATTAGCCCCATATCTGTTAGAAAGGGATATAGCCCCATATCTGTTAGAAAGGCTAAAATCCTAAAGATAGGAGATAGCAAACACTGGCAAGGATGTGGAGAAAAAGGAGGCCCTTACAATGTTGATGGGAAAGTAAATTGGTGCAACCACTTGGAAAACAGTAAGGAGTATATAAAATATGGTATAATATATATATATACACACACAATGGAACATTATTTAGCCATAAATTAAAAAAAAAAAAAGAATGAAATCTTACCATTTGTAACAACATGCATGAATCTTGGAGGTATTATGTTGCAGGAAGCAAATCAGACAAAGACAGACACATATCATATGATCTCACTTATCTTTGGAATCTTAAAAACAAAACAGGTCAACCAGACTCATAGATACAAAGAACAGATACATGGTTGCCAGAGATGAGGCGTGGGTGGTGGCTGAAATGGATAAAGGGAATTAAAAGGTACAAGTCTCTAGCTATGAAATAAGTAAATTCCGAGGCTATGGTGTGCACATGGTGACCATAGTTAATAATGCCATATTACATATTTCAAAGTTGGCGAGATAGTAAATTTAAAAGTTATAATTACCAGGAAAAAAAGGGCTATAACTGTGTATGGTAATGGGTATTAACTGGACTTACTGTGGTGATCATTTTGTAATGTATTCAAATACTGAATCATTACGTTATACGCCTGAAATTAATATAAGGTTGCCGGTCAATTATGCCTCAATAAAAAATGTTTGAAAAATTATCAGGTTTCTGCTTCACGGTTCATTTTTGAAAAGAGCCATAAACAGGGTGGAAAATATTGATAGACTTTGTCCCAGTAAAAGCTTGCTTTCCTATTTCATCTCTCTAGAATTACAGGTCATTGCCAGCAACAATCCATGTGACTGCATTTTCAAAAAGAAACACTTGGTCTGAAAGCTATGCGATTTTCTGAGACAATTTTTCCCAGTGACATAAAGTAATTAAAAGTTATTACAGAAAATCAATCTACCCAGTTACTCTTACCTCTTCTAAACTCAGAACAATCTTCAGGACGGCTTGCTTCTAAACCATGCCAGGAGCTCTTAGAAGCAGATTCTTACCGACTGGGGATTGGCAAAGGTTTTTCGTAAAGGACTTGATAGTAAATATTTTTTGTCTTTCTGGGCCATATGGCCCCTGTCTCAGCTCTTCAGGTCTACCTTTGTGGCCCCAAAGCAGCTGTGAATATTATATAAAAGTGTGGATGTTGTTGTGCTCAAATTTAATTTGACCTAAACTGGGGCAGCCTCAGGCCTCACGCTCTAAGCTGCTAGCATTTCTTTCAGAGTCCTCCAGGCAAACAACCAGACTTAGTGGGTCCTTTGTAGGGAGAGAGAGTTAGAGAATATCTGGGTTGGAAAAGACAAAAGTACAAGTTTTTGGAAAACCCCAAAGCCAAACCAAATAACAACAATAAAACCCCCAAAATGTCAAGTTATTCTGGCTTTACCAGGAAAAGTGACTTTGAAAACTTACGTTTTGAGTCAAGGGAATATATATATATTTTCTAAAATATTTTATTTATTTAACAGAGAGAGAGAGAGAGAGAGAGAGATCACAAGTAGGCAGAGAGAAAGGCAGAGAGAGAAGGGGAAGGAGGCTCCCTGCCCAGCAGAGAGCCTGATGCAGGGCTCAATCCCAGGACCCTGAGACCATGACCTGAGCCGAAGGCAGGGGCTTAACCCACTGGGCCACCCAGGTGACCCAAGGGAATATATTTTTTCCCTCAGTGAATACTTATAGAAAATGCAGTTACAAAAAAAGAGATTAAAAATGAGTATTTGAAAGGGAGGGGACCTGACCCTTCATCTTCTTGTTTGTCCTCACGGCACCTTCGTATTGTATTTCTAGAAAGTTCCAGGTACTCTTGAATGGAATTTAAAATCCACTGTTTCACTATAGTAGAAGATGCATCTTGCCTATAATTAAGGTTATGAGATCTAGCAAATAAAAATATAGGATGCTCAGTTAAATTTGAATTTCAAGTTGACAACATGGACTTTTGAAGTACAGGCACATCACATACAGTATTTGGAACATATTACCTGGCACATGTTAACTGGTGTGGATCTGAAATTCAGATTTAACTGGGCATTCCTACATTTAACTGGCCACCCTACCTCTTCTTTTTAAAATTTAACCTCTCTGTGTCTTCATTTTCTCATCTGTAAAATGGGGGATATGATAGTACCTACATAGCAGGATTTTAAAAAATAAGTTAATATATGTGGAATGTATAGAAGAGTTCTTGGCACATAATGAGTACTCTATTATAACCCATTAACTATTCCTATTGTTGGGGTGCCTGGGTGGCTCAGTGGGTTAAAGCCCCGCATTGGGCTCTCTGCTCAGCGGGGAGCCTGCTTCCTCCTCTCTCTCTCTCTCTGTCTGCCTCTCTGCCTACTTGTGATCTCTCTCTCTCTGTCAAATAAATGAATAAAATCTTAAAAAAATCTATTCCTATTGTTATATTATTAGCTAATTAACTCTTTTTAAACTAGTGGTATTATTTCTAAATGGTTGTAATAAGACTGACTGATATAATTGTAATGAACTGAATTATATTCCCTCTGGATATTCATATGTTGTAGCCCTAACCCCCAATGTGACTGTAAACAGAGATAGGGCCTTTAAAGAAGTAATTAAGGTTAAATGATGTCATAAGGATTGGATCCTAATGCAATATGATTGGCATCCTTATAAGGAGAGAGAGACACCAGGGATGTGGGCACACAATGAAAAAACCATGTGAGAATGTAGCAGTCTACAAGCCAAATAGAGAAATCTAAAGATAAACCAAACCTCCTGACACCTTGATCTTGGACTCCCAGTGTCCAGAATTATGAGAAAATACATTTCTGGTGTTGAAGCCACCCAGCCTGTGGTACCTCGTTATGGCAGCTCTAATAGACTAACAGAGTCACCATGCACATGACCTTTTTCTTTTTTCTGAACCCAGAAAACTTATTTAACGATTTTAACAATATTTATTATTTGAAGGAGGAGTGCATTATGACTGGGGCTAGGAAGATAGGCGATTTTTCTTTTTTTAAAGAAATTAAGCCTTTTAGACATAGAAGAAAGTGTTCGGTTAAATCTCTTCATTTCTAATGGAAAAACAAGGTATCCTACTGGAAAGAGAACCCCAAGACAACCTGACTTCCACTGGAGAATGAGCCTGTTAGACCTATTACTGGACCCATTCCCAAGCCAGTTTTGATGGGTGGAAAGGGTTTCTCAGGATCGCCTTCAGTTCCTTGGTATCTGACTCAAAGAAGCATCTTTGCTACATCTACCTAAAACAGAGAATGACATAGTCACCCATGGATTGGATGTAACCAGGAAGGCTAAGAAGTACTTCATGACTAAACAAGTCAGTCTCCCACTCACTTGAGGGAGATTGTACAGATCCAGGTACTTCATGACAGCCCTGACCTAGTCCACTGGCATCCCGCATAATCTGGACCACCTGCTAGAGAGAATGGTCATCCATACCAAAGAGCGAGTGGTAGGTGTTCAGACAGTACCTCACATCATCTTCATCTTGACACCAATAATGTCCTGAAAACACTCTAAGGCTCTTCTCTTCTATAGGGAGATAGCCTTGTCTTTAATGATCTTCTCACAGGTGTGGGACGGGTTTTTCCAGGGAACATGGCACCAGATATCAGAGAAGTCCCTGTGCAAGGTATCCGTAAGCTCTGGGAAGTCAGGCATTAAGGGCTCAAGGCTAGAGACCAGGAATATGATGTGTTCACACACCCACCTCTTCTGGAGAGTTTCTGGGCTATTTTTGGGATATTCTGCAGCACTTGTTCTTCCCATAGGGCACTTGTGCTGAAGTCCCTGTCTAGCTTGGTCCAGAAGGTGGACCCAGGTCCCAGGGCCCGGTTGGTTTTGGCAAGCTTCACCAGATTTGTGCTGAATGTTTAGAAGAGACCATACTGGCTAAGTGGCGTTTCCTCCAGATTGTTCTCCAGGCTTTGGGCAGTAGCTCTTGTGCTGAGAGGGGTGTGTGTGTGTGTGTGTGTGTGTGTGTGTGTCCCACAATACCACATTGGGAAAGTGGGAGAAGTACAAGTGTGAATCTGGGTGGTCCTCACCATGCCAGTGGGAGCTGAGGCCTCCTCCTCCTGCCCACTTCCCCACACAGTGTGTTGATGAAGGAACACATGCCACCGCCAGAGTCCCCAGTCACAGCAATGCTCACTTGGGCACTGGATGCTGTCTCCGGGTCCCAACCACAGAGATCACCTCCAGCTACTTCCCTTCTCCTAAGGCCTTTACAACATTCAAGGGACATGCCTCATATAAAATGCTCTGGCCCATACAGTATCACACAGCAGAGTTGAAAGATATAGACAATGAAGCACAAGATAACAGGGCTGGCTACACCACATCGCTGACCAGTAACCCCACAGGACTTTAAAAATATATTTCCATTGACCACTTCAGAAATTGAGATATTATTTTATTAATTAATTAATTTATTTATTTAAGGCTAGGGGAAGGGCAGAGGGAGAAGGACAGTGAATCTTAAGCAGACTCCATGCCAGGTGTGGAGCCCACTGAGGGGCTTGATCTTACCACCCTGAAATCACAATCTCAGGGGAAATCAAAAGTTGGGCCCTTAACCAACTGAGCCAACCCGGTGTCCCAAGAGGTTATTCTAAATATGAGTTAAAAGTGATGGTTTGATAAATCGATGTGATGGTTCTTTTCATTAAACACACTCTGAGATATTGATTTTTGTACTCGTTGAAGTTTTGTGCTTCTTTGACATTTGTAACTCCCTTCAAGCTTATTTTTGTAGTGGTCTCATATTGTAAAATGTTCCAATAGATGAAAATAAAGTAGCTCAAGGAAGCCAGGTTTTGGCCAAAGCGATACAATCCTCATGCACACATAAAGTAACTGGTTTGCATCTTAAAAGACTGTTATTTCAATTTTTCTTTTCTTCTTCTTCCTCCTCATCTGTTGCTAGGATTCATGAACTAAAGAGCAGGCATTTACTTTTAGAATTTGGTGGTATTCATTATTTTTGCTAGACCAGGCAGTTAAATATAAAATACATCAATATTCAGTGTAAAGTGCCCAAGACAGCATCTTGGAATTGACTCTCAGTGTTGTTGAATGTGTTCTTATGCTTTACTTCACATCAAGTTAACTTACCAGTTAATCCCTTTCATTGTTTTGTAAATTCTTTGAGATCTAAATAATGTCCCACACCCTGCAAAAATACAGATTTACTTTCTTCCCTTAAAAGACACTCATCCAGGATTTGCTTCAAAATAATGAGGGAGTGAGGGGGAGAGAAGCAAGATTAGCAGTGAGATGACTGTTGTAGCTGCGTGATAGGGATTATTATGACATTCTGTCTACTTTTGGCTATGTTTAAAATTTTCCATATTGTGGTAGATTTCCAATTCTTCATTCCTTTTAAGTAACAGGATTACGTATGCTTGCCCTTGGCTGTTGTGCAGTGCCTCCCACTCTGCTAGGCATAGTATATGTCCCTTCTCCTCAGATGCTGCTGCACGCAGCCCAAGGACATTCTTTGGCCAATGGCTTGCGAGCAGACTTGACATGGGATGTCTGAGCAGAGCCTTTAAATGTATTTGTATTTTTTGTGTGGTTTGCCTTGGCCTCTTACATTCCCACCATCTGTCCTGAGAAGAGGGTGCTCTGGGTTGCTGTTGTTCCTCCAGCCATAAGTCCTGTGCAGAAGAATGTACAGGGATGCCTGGGTGGCTCTGTTGGTGAGATGTCTCCCTTCGGCTGGGATCGTGTCTCGGGGTCCTGGGGTCCTATTGTGCTCTCTGCTCTGCAGGGAGTCTGCTGCTCCCTCTTCCCCTGTGCTCTCCCTCAGGCGCTCTCTCAAGTAAATAAATAAAATCTTAAAAAGAAGATGGAGGAGGAGGAGAAGGAGGAGGTAGAGCAGCCCCAAAACTGATTCATAAATTGGGATCCAGTCCAGCTCAGCTCAGCCCAGCTGAAAATGATCACACCACAGCCAACTAGCAGACCTGCGATAGTAAATCGATGTTTGTTATTTTAAGCTACTGAAATTTTGGACTTGTTTGTTATGGGGTGTTATCACCAGAGAAACCTGACTTTTTACACATAAGTAATTTTTCTAAATAAAGAAAAACACTATTAAAAATCTGTTCTACACTGAGAATTGTATGCTACATTGTAGGTTGGTAGAATTAAAATCAGTTGTTGAGCTGGTTTCCTATCTAGAGTTCCTCAGTATCCATTTAAAAGCAAAATGTAAAGCTAGTAACTGATTTTACCATTGGCCCAGGTGCAGAAAGCATGCTTCAGATTTGTTCCCCGGGATGGTTAATTTCATGTGTCAGGGTGACTAGACCCCAGGATGCCCAGATTTTTGGTTAAGCATGATTATTGGTGTGTCCATGAGGGTGTTTCTGGAAGGGATTAGCATTTGAATCAGTAGACCAAGTGAAGCAGATTGCCTGGCCCATTGTAGATGTGCCTTATCCATCCATCCATACCTGAATAGAACAAACAGGGGGAGGAAGGGATAATTTTTCTTCTCTGCCCGATTTTGTGCTGGGACAGCAGGCAGTCTTTTGCTCTCAACTGAGATTTATAGGGCTCCTGGTTCTCAAGCCTTCAGACTCAGACAGGAATTAAACTACTGACTCTCCTGGCTCTCTAGCTTGCAGACAGCTGATTGTGGAACTTCTTAGCCTCCATGATTGCATGAGCCAATTCCTTACAATAAACAAATATATGTATGTATATATATATATATATATATATATATATATATATATATATATGCATGTATATATAGATTTATGTGTGTGTATATATATGTGTGTATATATATATAAACATAAAAAAATGTCTCTAACTATATCTATATCTCCTATTGGTTCTGTTTCTCTGGAGAACCCTGATGAATATACCCCAGGAAATAAAGAAGCTGAGGTGTTTATCTGCTGATTTCAGGTTCTCGTTGGTTGAAGGCTGCTCCTTGCGGCATTAAATCCCCAACTTCCTGGACACATTGCAGGTGAGCTGAGCTAGTTTCTGAGGTGTTGAAGAAAGCCCTCAAACTGGGGCGCCTGGGTGGCTCAGTGGGTTAAAGCCTCTGCCTTCAGCTCAGGTCATGGGATCGAGCCCCGCGTCGGGTTCTCTGCCCAGCAGGGAGCCTGCTTCCTCCTCTCTCTCTGCCTGCCTCTCTGTCTACTTGTGATCTCTGTCTGTCAAATAAATAAATAAAAATCTTAAAAAAAAAAAAAAAGAAAGAAAGCCCTCAAACTGTTTGAAAGAGAGATGCACCTGCTTCAGGTGGGGAGCAGGTGGGGTGGCCAGGGATGGTCCCCACTGCGGCTGCAGATGACTCAGTGCTGGGCTGAGGTACGTGGGTGGGGGGGAGGCAAACAGCTGCTGTGGTAATTATCTGACTGGACCCAGAATGCATGTAACTTGGGAAAATATTCTTGTACCCAGGGTTTCAGATGACTTAACACTTAGGCTTTATATTCTACCACTGGCAGAGTCTATCTCAAGTCCTGAGGGAAAGAGCAAAAGAACTGAAAGGTCAGAAAAACGAAATGACAGTATTCGTTCCCCTGGTCCTCCTCTCTTTCCCTGGTGCCCTTCTGCCTGGCAGGAGCAAAGAAGCAAAATGCAGGTCTACACAGAGGGAGGCACAGCTGGGAGCACCTTTCACACCACCCCCAAATATATGATAGGAAGGAGTAAACGCAGTATGGGATGTTGCATCAATGAAATGGGTTCCATTGGGCACCCATCATGACATTCCTATCTATCTATCATTGAAGCAGGGGCTGTTATCCATCAACGGGGTTCAGAGATACTTTGAGAACTGTTTCTTAGCCCGTAGGGGAAGAGAACAGTGGAATGGATCTGGGTCAGGTGGGGTGTGGCACTTCCCTGAAATGTCATTGCTGGGGTGAGGTGAGTGTTAGGAAGAAAATGACGGGCAAGGAGCCTCAAGAAGAGGAAGCTGAAGGTATAGTGTTTACAGAGGAAGCTAATGACTAGCCAGGTCAGGCAAGGCCAGAAGCCAAGGGGTGGAATGGAGTGTGGTTACTCGAAGGACCAGACCCAAAGATGAGCCTTACTGAGCAGAAGGTACCCAGGGAATGCCTGTTACCCATATGTCTGCTCCAGCCCCGTACCCCTCTTACTCCAAGTTGATCAAGAACCTACCCTTGGCCGTAATTCTTTCAATTCTTCCTTCTTAGACCTCTGGTTTCTGCCTATGTGTAGATAAATGTGTTGGAAATGAGGTTATAGCCACACGTTCTGCACAGAAACTTTTCGGTTAGGACCAACAGTCAAGCCAGTTGGTCAAGTCAGCTTGATCAGGGGCAGCAGAAAACACAAATACTGAACTCCCCGATGAGACGGCAAGGACGGGAACCTGCTGCCAACTGGTAGGAAAAGAAAGCTGAGTTTGAAGCTGTTCCGTCAGAATGCACAGACATTGCCAAGTGAGCTGTGTTCTTAAGATCCGTTCATTATTCTAGGGTCTGGGCTCTTTCGTTTTCTTTACAGTGCTATATCTGACACATAACACTGCACAAGTTTAAGGTGTACAACCCTGAGTTGATCATTTCTGTTGCAATATGATTGTCACATAGGGTTAGCTAATACCTGTGTAAAGCCATGTAATTATCATTTCTTCAAGCACAGGGAACAATTAAAATCTAGTCTCTTAGCAAGTTCAATGTTTAAAGGCACAATTTGTAATGTGTATTAGGTCTCTAGGACTAGACTCTGTTTTTAATTTAAACGTAATTTACTAGGGGTGCCTTGGTGGCTCAGTCAGCGTCTGCCTTCAGCTCAGGTTATGATCCTGAGGTCCTGGGATCAAGTTCTGCATCAGACTTATTGCTCAGTGGGGAGTCTGCTTCTCCCTCTCCTATTCCCCCTGCTTGTGCTTTCTCTCTTTCTCTCTCTGTCAAATAAATAAAGCCTTTAAAAAAGAGAAGAATATACTAAATATTCATGACGCCCCACAGAGAGCCATGCAAAAGTTCTTTTGATGCTGTTGTATGGGCCCCCATTCTGGCTTCCAATCCAGGTGGCCTGGGACATCCCGCTCTCTAACTTCTTTAGTTAGTAAGGGTACTGCTCTGCAAAATAAATTTACACTCTGAATGCTACCTGTTCTGGAATGCTTGAGCCAAATTTATTTATTTATTTATTTTTAAAGATCTTATTTATTTGAGAGTAGGTGAGTGAGTGAGTGAGCGAGAGAGAGAAAGAGAGAGAGAGGAAGCACACAAGCAGGGGAGGGGCAGAGGGAGAGAGAGAGAGAGAGAGAGAGAGAGAGAAGCAGGCTCCCTGCTGAGGGGCTCGATCCCAAGACCCCAGAATCATGACCTGAGCCAAAGGCAGACCCTTAACCAACTGAGCCACTCAGGCTCCAGACTGAGCCAAATTTCTTAAAAGGCCCTTTTCTCAAAGTCAGGATGACAGAGCCTTAGTTTCTTAATCTGTACAGTGGTTCCCAATAAAGATAGTATCTAGCTCAAAAAACAATTTGGGGGCACCTGGGTGGCTCAGTGGGTTAAAGCCTCTGCCTTCAGCTCAGGTCATGATCTCGGGGTCCTGGAATCGAGTTTTGCATTGGGCTCTCTGCTCAGCAGGAAGCCTGCTTCCCTCTCTCTCTCTCTGCCTTTCTGCCTACTTGTGATCTCTGTCTGTCAAATAAATAAATCTTTAAAAAACAAAACAAAAAAAAATTTTTTTTTTTGAAATTTACATCAGTCAAGAGATTAGAAGACAAAGAGAAAAGCCCAGAGTGCTGTAAGCATATGAGATCTTCTAGGATCTGCTCCCCTGAAGAGTCCTTTTGGGAAGACAGTATTTTCCCCCGAAGTAATTCACTAATCATGGAATTTCGGGTCTGGAAACAGGGCAGCCCCAGTACTTCTTGGGATTGTGCCCTACACCTGAATTAACCGGTTCCATCTCCGCTTATAGCTGAGTGGGCTATTCTCGTGGCTTAAAAGCCGGCAGGGATACTGGTCAGCTCGTTGAGGCAAACCAGCAGCTACACCAGCAATGCATTGGTCAGCTTCCTAACAAAAACTTGCACACTGGCTTTGAGTTCAGCAGACATTTTTTTAGGCACATACTCTATGCCAGATATTATTCAGAGCTATTTGGGCTTGAAAGTCAGGGGTGGTTCTCAATGATCTTTCCTTTCTGGCTTACTGTATGTAGGCTCCTACCAAATCTGTAGGAATAAAAGTGAGTCAGATAATGTCTCATCAGACTGTAGGCGAGGGAAGAGGAGAAGAAGAATGCAAGTGCGGGCCAAGATGGAGGAGATGTCCCCTTCCCCCCATTTCTGAGACCAGCCCACACTCCCTGCCACCGACCCCATAAGGGGTGCTCCCGGCCCGTCTCGTGGTACCCACCCAGCTCTTCACAGCCTCTCTTCCTGGCAAATTTATGTTAGCGCCTCTGACAGCTGGAGAAATACGAGTTCATTTTCTGAGGTTTTGCTAAACCTTTCCCTGCCACAGTCATTGCAGTGACAGTGAGAGCTGAAATGAAAGCAGCTTCCGGTTCACCTCACTTTCAATACCGAAGCCTTGACCGCGGTAGGATAGAACTAACCTGCCCCCACCAATCTTTTTAATAAGAATAGATCAGATGTGCTCTTTGTTATATGAAGCTGTCAATTATCCTTGGCAAGCGTGGTCGAGCTGGGGTGGGATGTGGGTGGCTGGGTTCGGTCGAAGGCTGATTCCTGCCTCTTGCTTGAGTTTGGACTTCTTTCCCTGCCAGACCTCTCACAGCAGATGCTAATGAGTAGTCATATTGGACAGATCTTTCTTGTCACTGTCTTTCATTGCCTCTGCCTTTTTTCTTGTTTCACGGCAGAATGGGGCAGACAGAGGAAGGAGGCTACAGCAAGGGACTTATGTAATTCAGAGCCTTGGAGAAGAGTTGATGGAGTTACATTTCTCCATTCTAATTATTTCCCCCTTGGGCTCCAATTACATGTTAGGAACTTTCAGGCTCTCCACAGATTTATCATCTTCAAATTCCCATGGATTAAAAAAAACCAAAGGGCCTGATCCTGAAGCTTAACATTGTTCCTGGTGCCAGCAGAAGGCTTAAAGGATTAGATCACGAGGAGCCCAGAGTGGATAGTTTCTGTCTTAAGTGGGTAAAAAACAACCTTGAGTTTGGCAGGGGCTCTCTTGTTGGAAACTCTCCCCTTTCTCATCATCGTCAAAGGGCCTGCAGCAATATTACTTCTTACAATGACGCTGTGACTTTTGGACACAAGGCAAAGACTGCAAGGGATCAAAATTATGATTGTTTCACACACATATGGCCACTTGACATTAGCATTTTGCGGAGTCCTAACTTCCTTATCCTCTGTTGACATGCTCTTAAAACATTTGGGGAAAGTCAGGCTATTTCCCATCTCCGTATGTTTTTAGCATGGGGGTCATACACATTTTTTGTGAAATGGCACAAATCAAAACCAAACTCTTACTTGGATCCCATTAGCTTCTGCTTACTGAATGCTTACTTAGGGCCAGACGTTGTTTTAAAGTCATCTGGTGAAGGCACAAGGTATATTCAAAATGGGTAGTTGAGGGATATTTAGTGAAGGGATTATTTGGGTGGGGGGCGGAGGGAGTGAGTGGAAGTTGTCCTGCTAGAAACAGCCTTCACTGTTGACTGGCCTGAAGGAGCTGGGGTTTCATAGCTTGTGAGGATTCTAAGAGGGCCACCAAGGAGGAGAAGTTGACATCTGCCAAACCTTTGGGACTTCCAGTCTCCTGGATGTGCTTCCCATTGGTCAAATCCAATTGGAAGCCAGAGGCAAGGGAACTGGGTGGTACAGTCCTCACAGATCAGCTTCCTGGGGCACGTGGCTGGGCTGGGCTGGATCTCGTATTCACTTTATCGTTATCATCATTGTGCGAAGCAGCAGAGAAGTTATATAACCGGCCTAGGGTCACCCAGGTAGGGAATGGCCGACCCAGGATTTGAACACAGAGAGTCTGTTTCTGGAGCCTGAATTCCTAGTTACCATGTTCACCTGCCGTAAGGTGAGTTGGGGCACAAGACACTTAAAGAAGCCCAAAGTCCTCTAGATCAATGCTGTTCTGCTTATCTATCATTTAGCAATTGTACTTTCATCTGCAGGCATCCCAACAGACCCTGTGTTACAGGAAGTCAGGAAACTTCTGTCCATTTCATTCAGAGTTGGATTTCTTAGCACAGAGCACATAGTAGACACCAACTCAGCATTTTTTCCTAATGTCTTTTCTAATGAATGGATGAATTTCTGGAGAACCTCCCATAGGCCAGATTCTTGCCAGCTGCTGCCCTGCTCCTTTCTTTAGAATGGATTTCAGTAAACACTGCTGTTGACTTGCCTCCAAGAATCATCTTTTCTTCCAGTAGAAGTTTTTCATCTCATTTCTACAGCCTGAATGGGCAGAAGTTTGGAGATTTGACCATGAGGTGGTGGGGTAAAGGGATCCAAGAGGCATGGCGGTCTCTCCACCATCATCCTCTGCTCGCCGCTCACCATGGACGGCCTCTCCTCTCAGGAATGGACAGGGAAGCCCCTGCTGCTTCCAGACAAGAGAGCACAACCCCCTGGAGAGGATTTCTGTGTTCCGTTTCTTCACTTTTGTTTTCTGCCTCTTTCTTTCCACATTTCCCTTTCTTGGCCCCAAATCCACTGCTGAAAAGGGATACTCATGCTTAGGATAGTCCATAACTTGGCTTTTTTTCTCGAATTTTTCCAAACTGGGAAAACCCCAGCTCATTGAATGGCCAGACTTCATTAACTATGGCTCAGAGATGGTGGGTTGTGCTTGTGGGAAGAAGCTGGCCAGGGCAGCACAGAGAGTTTCCAGGGGGCAGATCTATCTGCCATAGAACAGAATACTTGAGTACACAGATGCTTAATCTCTCATTTCCATTAGCATCCTGCATGGATACAGAAGAAATCAGTAATGTGATTCTATCTCCCACTTAGGGAGCTAAGAAAATACTGCAGTTCTTTGACAGGTCCTGGATTATCGATGGTTCCTAAGTACTCCCCCAAAAGAAGAATCCCTTCCTCTTTGTTTTGGGGGAAACCCTTTGGTTTCTGATATAGTACACTATAGCTGAGAAGTATGTACATGTGTGGGGGTGGGGTGGGGTTGGATCTTAAAGTTATTTGGTCCATTTCCCAGTCTCTGGGCCTTTTCACATCATCCAAGATAAGTCTCCTTTTAGTTTTCAAAGAAACAAGCACACCAATACTTTCTTTAGAACATGCATGATGAACTGACATTTTAGAGCCTTTGTCTAAGCCACCTAACATGTTCAAGGCCTAATTATTTTAACAATTTAAAACAATTTTAACATCACCTTTTTTTTAAATGAAGTTTTCTAAAATATACAAGGTAGGATGAATCACACAGTGAACTCTAATATACCCATCTCCTGGATTCAACAACTACCCAGATTTTGCCCCACTTGCTTTATCTACTTATTTTTTCTTCTTAAAAAAGTTTTATTGTGAAACTCTTCTAAAGCAAATCCCAGAAATGTCATTCATGTCTACATAATGCAGCATGCATTGACAAAAACTATGGCCATTGGATATTATAGCAATGGTGTCAATTCCTACTAATTGTTACAGTAATAATAACAGCAACCGCTACATTGTTAAACAACAATTATGCCCCAGGAGCTTTACATTTTGTTTTGCTTAGGGCATGTTTGTGACAAGAGCCTGAAGTCCATTAGAACTAATTTTAAAAAACAGGATTAGCACAGGAATATCTCCCTGAACTATGAGCATCAAGGTAGCAAGGTTAAACCTAAGGGAAAGAAGCCTGGAAATGGAAAGTTGTTGACATTAAGGATTTCCCTAAGCTGCCATGTATTTCTCTACAAATCTGCAGCAAAAGAAATCTCAGGGCCCCTCGTTTCTTTTCTATCTTACACATTCCTGCCCATATCCCACTCTTGCACAGCCGAGGGTAAGACTAGCAGCTAGGGAGCTTGAAGGTCAACTTTGAGCTGAAGTTCCATTTTTTAAAAAATAATTATTTATTTATTTATTTATTTATTTATTTATTTATTTATTTATTTGACGGAGAGTGATCACAAGTAGGCAGAGAGGCAGGCAGAGAGAGAGAGGAAGCAGGCTCCCTGCCGAGTAGAGAGCCCGATGCGGGACTCGATCCCAGGACCCTGAGATCATGACCTGAGCCAAAGGCAGAGGCTTAACCCACTGAGCCACCTAGGTGCCCTAGTTTTTATTTTTTTAATTTGACATAGAGAGAGAGATCATAAGCGGGCAGAGAGGAAGGCAGAGAGAAGGCGGGAGCAGGCTCCCCGCTGAGCAGAGAGCCCGATGCAGGACTCGATCCCAAGACCTTGAGATCATGACCCGAGCCGAAGGCAGAGGATTAACCCACTGACCACCCAGGCACCCCTAAAGCGCCCTTTTAAAAATATATGTCCTCAACAACACTTCCTGAGACTTGCTGGTCTTGATGTTCAAGTTCCAAAGTTCTGATTTAGCAGGAATGGGCTTGCCCATCTCTGTGTATGGCTGATTTCTTTCCCAGTCTCATTCTCAGATGCTGGAGGATTCCAAAGAAAAGCAATCTGCAGCCTTCACTTAGCACATGCAGTGGAAGACAAGGGATCCTTCAACTCCCCTGTCTCTGTGGCTTATCTATTAGGGGATGTGGATGTTTGAGGGACTGGGGTGTGTGTGCAGTTTGGAGGTGGAGGTGAGGTGGGTCAGTGGGCAGGACTTACGACATTAGACCTGTGCTCGCTCATGAGCAGAGAATACCAGCTGCCATAAAGAATAGGTCCAGGAGGGCTCCGTTCCAACAGAGCAGGACTGCTTTTACTCTCTCCACATAAATATCTTGCCATGTGTTCATTATGCTCAGTCTGCAAACCAGTTTCTCCCACCTTTGCTTGTGTTCCAAACAGGTGGCTCAATTCCAAGTGCCTTGCATGCATTAAGTAGTGTTGCCATGTTCCATTTTCAGTATTTCAGGAGGGAAGATCCAGTTGGCTCACAACAGAGTTTGCATCAGTTGTCCCTGCTTTGTCCAGTCAGTTGTGGCCAGAGGAGAAGAGGCCAGGTCTGTGGAGAGATCTGCACAGGTTGCCCCTGGAGTTGAGGGAACCATTCTCAGAAAAAGGATTTTTGGATGGGCAAACACACACAAAACGTGTCTATCATATCTAATTTAATCCTACAGCATCCTCCAAGGAAGAGAATTTCATTCCCATTCTACAGGAAGATTAGTTGAAGCTTAGAGGATTATATTGCCTCTGATTTCACATCTAGAGGATGTGAACCCAGCTCCATATGACTCCAGACCTCAGGCTTGCCAAACCCTGCTCTACATGGCTCTCCTCTTAGTATTTGTTGATTCAGGCAATCATTGTTCCCCTAATTCTGGAGAACAGAGCAGTTCCTTTTTTATAAACCTCATCCTATTAGAAAACAGAATCACTGTTTTGTATGGTTCAATGTAGGGGCCACAAAAATCACTTTTCCCACTAGACTTCAAGCAAAGCTTAGGAATATGTCCCCCATGTAAGGGAACCCAAGAACGATAAAAGTCAGGTCAGTAAATTTTTTCTGTCAAGAGCCCAGTTAGTGAATATTCTAGACTTTGTGGACCCTTTGGTCTCTGTTACATACTCAAAGTTATCATTGTAGCATGAAATCACTAAATCACAAAAGTTACATATTACACAGACACTATGTAAGTGAATGAGCATGGCTGTGTTCCAAGGAAACTTTCTTTGTGGACGCTGAAGCTTGAATTTCATATAGTCTTCACATCACCAAGTACTCTTGTTATTTTGATTTTTTTTAAACCATTTAAAAAAGTAAAAAACAAGACAAAACAAAACAAAACACAATTAGAAAGGTAGAAACCATTCTTAGCTCACAGACCATACAGAAACAAGTAGCAGGCCATGTTTGGCCAGTGAGGCATTGTCTGCTGACCCATAGTTTACATTATTTTCATCTTAGTATTAATTTATTCATTCAATATACATCAAAAGGACAGCAGCCATAAATGAGGTGTAGTGGCAGGTATGACATGTATAATAGAACAAGATCCAGAACTTGCTTTCATGGAACCAAGAGACCATTTGTAGCAGGATGATATTGGTCAAATAATCACACCAAAGTTTTAAAAATTGTCACAGTGATAAAGGCCATAAAGAAAAGACAAAGGAACTCAGAGCATCATTACAAAGACAGATGATCTTGGGGATTCTGAAAAAGTTTCTCTGTATTAAGTGATACTTGGTAGTTGTACAAGCACATGAGCTCCCCAGCTGGAATTAACCTCACTGGCGTGATGCTCACCGGCTCTGATCTGAGTGTCTGCTCTGGCTGTGCCCAGCCAGTCCTACTTACCAGTCCAGACATGTGGATTTTCACTGGGATGAGCCATCCTGCATTTGTTGCCCCTGTGTTTTATCTCCTTTCTAATAAGCTGCCTTTTTAATTTGCTGAGGATCGTACTGAATTCTAGTCTGGTCCCTTGTGCCCTCAGAAACTCCATCTAGTTTCATTTTGCTTGCAATTTTCATCCTTATTAATTCCCAATTCCTGCAGCCGGGTGATTGATAAAGACGGGCTATACCCAGAATAAAAGTGCCTTCCCCTCTGGTGCATGGTTTTGCTGCGGTTCTAGGAATCTAAAGATGGTTGATTCCATTTTCTCTGCCCAGAAGAGCAGCAAATACTCCCTTCATTTGGCTGGTACCATGAGATTAAACAAGTGGGTCAGAACATCTCAGGATATAATTCTAGGATGTAAGATATATTTGTCTCCAACACATCCCAGTACTTGATGCAGAATATGTCACTATTATGATTGAAGTTCATTTAAGCTCTCAGCTCTCAGAGTCATAGTTACAAATATTGGACCTAGAATCAGAAAACAAAGGTTCAAAGTTTAGCCCTGCAACTTGCGCACTTGAGTGACTGCAAGTCCCACTAGCTTTCAGTGTTTTCACATGGAGCAGGTGGTGAACAATGCTTTTCCTACAAAATAATAGGGTCAAGGTGCATAGAAATCTGTTTTAGATGGGAGCTTCTTGTGGCTTCTTCAATAATAAATCTAGCAAAGCAATTTGATGAGTAGGCTTGCATTTCTATGACTACTTATAACATTATAAGTGAAGACCCTAGAGAACTTCAGGATAAGGAAGGAGATCACATTTAATTTGGTTATTATATTGGTCATGGAGTGTGGCAGTTTTTGAAAATGGTTGAAATATCCTTGTTATTCCTCTTATTGAAAGTTGGGGTCTAATCCCCTGTTCTCACATTTGGGCAGGCTTGGGTGTTCCGTATAACAAGTAGAATGCAACAGAGGCCAGGCTACATGACTTGCAAGGCCATATTAGCAGTGTCCCGCATTCTCAGGCGACACTCACTATGGGGAAGCTAGAAGTTAGGCACCTTCCTGTAAGCAAACCAATTACCCTGAGATCACCATGCTGGGAAACACGTGTTAGCACTTCTAGTCATCAGCCCCAGCTGAGCCCAGGGGTTAGTCCACACTACCTACCAGCTGTACCTGGTGAACTAACTTGGATGTCCAGCCCAGTTGAGCCTCCCGGTGACTGCAGCCCAGCCAACACATGATTGCGATTGCATGAGAGACTTCCAGAGGTAACTGTCCAACTGGGCTGTTCCCAAATTTCTGACCCACAAAAAGAAGAGCCAAAAAAAAAAAAAAAAAAAAGAATCTGTTGTGTTCTGGTGTAATTTTTACATAGCAACATTGCCAGCAATAATAACCAGAACCCCAGAACCTGTAGTCACAATAGCAAGTGGCTGTGACTGGCAGACTGGGGTGGCTGGTAAAGATGCTGCTAGTGGTGACATGACACAACCATAAAATGTGAGATTTACACATACTGATTGTGACTCTTTGTGTCACTAGGACAGAGTCAAACAGGTGGCACCATGGAGAATCTGGGTTGAGGTCCAAGACTTGGTTAACTCCCATTCCCACTGAGGTGTTGGCGATGACGTTTTAATTGCAACATTGATTTTTTCGAGCATGTAATAATCATGTCTGCTTAACAGCATCAGGCAAGGTCTGGTTTCACTTCCAGACATTATCTATGAAGGACAGACCACATCTGAATCGTAGCCAGTGCTTTAAAGTGTGTACATTTGCTTATGACAAAAAACAGAAATAGCTGAGAAAGGAAGTCTAATTAGAAATACCTCTGTCCAAACCCCATATTTATCAAACTCTCTTAATCTGGTCGACTTTAATTGGATCCCTATGACAAAATCTGAGAAGGAATTTTTTTCACACTTGTAAGGAGAACAAGGTAACAGGATCTCTAAACTTCGAGGAATCGCTACAGGGGTCTTTAAGTGTTTTGTTTGATTTATAAGTAAATGTTTTATTGAAACATTATACACATGCACAGAAAAGAAAGTGCACTAAAAACAGCTCAGTGAATTTTTTTTTTAGATTTTTATTAACGTATAATGTATTATTTGATCACCAGGCTTACACATTTCACAGCACTCACCATAGCACGTACCCTCAAGAAACACACTGAGGGTTGCTGGAGGTGGTGGGGGTAGGGATAGCCCAGCCACCCTATCCCTACCTCCACCCCCCAGCAACCCTCAGTGTGTTTCTTGAGATTAAGAGTGTCTTAAGGTTTGTCTCCCTCCCTGGTCCCTTCTTGTTTCATTTTTTCCCCTTCCCTTCCCCCCATGACTTCCCCCTCCGCCCTGCCTCTCAAATTCCTCATATCAGAGAGATCATATGATAATTGTCTTTCTCTGATTGACTTATTTCGCTTAGCATAATACCTTTTAGTTCCATCTACATCATTGCAAATGGAAAGATTGCTAGTTTTTTGATGGCTGCACAGTATTCTATTGTATATATAGATCAGATCTTCTTTATCAATTCACCTGTTGATGGACATCTAGGTTCCTTCCATAGTTTGGCTATTGTGGACATTGCTGCTATAAATATTGGGGTGCACGTGCCCCTTCTGATCACTACATTTGTATCTTTAGGGTAAATACCCAATAGTGTGATTGCTATGTTGTAGGGTAGCTCTATTTTCAACTTTTTGAGGAACCTTCATGCTGTTTTCCAGAGTGGTTGCACCTGCTTGCATTCCCACCAACAGTGTAGGAGGTTCCCCTTTCTTCGCATCCAACATCAGTTCAGTGAATTTTTTACAAGCTGAATACACCTGCGGAATAAGAACCCAGGTCTGAAAATGGAACATTGTTACTTCTGTAGGAATGCCTTTATAGTCACTTCTAGTCACAATGTAACCTTCAAAGGTAACCATCATTCTACCTTCTGACACAATACATTAATTTGGCCTGTTTTTTAAACTTTTTAAAAAAATATTGTTTGTATGTATTGTTTTGTCCTGGTGGCTTTTGCTCAGTATTATATTTCTGAAATTTGTACATGTGATCAGAAGTATTTGACATTTGTCCATTCCCACCACCATATAATATTCCATTGTGCCAATATATCATAGATGTACCTATTCATTCTTCCATTGATGGTCTCAGTAATATTTTATTCAAATTAATGAAGAAGTTTCAGCTCTCATTGAAATCAGTCCACTAATGATCTTGAACATCCAATATGGTAGCTTTTTGGAATATGGTCTCGCTGTGATCTTCCTCTACGGAGACTCTCTGAACTGCAACCATTATCTCTGATGAATTTTTTAATTGCAAAAAGAAAAGTAAAGTTGTCTCTGAATCAGGTTAATAACCTCAAGTGAGTCATTAAAGTCCTTCTGGGCTATATCCCTTGGGGTGTAGCTCTAAAAATTGTCAATGTTTCCTGTTGAAGGTAAGTTCACGGAAAGGAAAGTGTTGAGTCAATAACATCATTGTACTCATGAGGTTTCTTTCATAGGAGCAGCCAAACCAATTTTCTAAATGACAGTTTGCAGTTTTTGTGGGCTTGTGAAGGATACTTTCGTGTGAGCTTCAGAAGCCACCACGCAAGGCAACTCTCTTTATGTGAAAATTTCAAATGACATTAGACTCATGAGGAAATTGAATCCATGCACCTGTTTGAAAAAGGCAAGCTCATTAACACTTTCCAACAGCAACGTGAACTGCAGAAAACAAAGGGCATCTTCTGGCATCAAGGAGGGTTTGGGGCAGGAATAGGCTATGACATCTGGCTACCACTTCGATCATTATCTAACTAGGTGATTCTTCTTCATATAAAACTCGGGGATGTGGTGTTAAGCTCAAAGATTCTCTACACAGGATTCTTAGACTCCTTAACACACACCTTTATGCAATGCTATTTTGGAGAGATTTCTTCCCCAGAAACCTCTGATTAATCTAGCATTAACTCTGCACATCGCCTCAAGATAAATTCTTTTTTTCCCCCCACTAGTTAGTTTCTTAAAACCTAGACACTGCTTCTTTTTTTTTTTTTTTTTAAAGATTTTATTTATTTATTTGACAGAGAGAAATCACAAGTAGATGGAGAGGCAGGCAGAGAGAGAGAGGGAAGCAGGCTCCCTGCTGAGCAGAGAGCCCGATGCGGGCCTCGATCCCAGGACCCTGAGATCATGACCTGAGCCGAAGGCAGCGGCTTAACCCACTGAGCCACCCAGGCGCCCTAGACACTGCTTCTTGCTTGCCTTTTTTTGTGTGTGTGTGTGGGGGGGTGCTCTTATATTATTTGAGGTAATATTTACTGAGGTAACAAATAATCTCTCAATAAGACACATTTATTTGTTGCTCTCATAATGGTCTAATGTTGGTCTTCCTGGTGGCCTTCCACATGACATTCAAGAGTTCAGTTACTGTCATTTCACGTTTCTGTCTCCCCAGAGCCTCAGTGTCCCTTGAGATTTAGACAGTAAATGAGGAAAGAAAAAATAGGGAGAAGATACTTAGGTTAGAAAATGACACACATCACCTCCTTTCATTGGGTGGGAACTAATCACATGGGCCTGCCTAGACGCATAGGGTTCTGGGAAATGTAATCTCCTGCTGGGCAGCTGTTTTCCAGTAAGTACCCTATCACACTGCAGGGAACACACATTTTGGTGGAGAACTAACCATCAACTACAGAGAGTGTTGGCTATTACATTTTACCTTATTTTATAACAGACGATTATAACAACAACTAACATTTGTTGGATTTGACATAAAGTGCACAACTCTAAGGCTTCAAAATTGGGTGTGCAAAAATATATAATTTTATTTCCTGTAACTTGAAACCATTTGCGTTTTGAAGCTTCATTCTAGTACGGCAAGATGATTTACTTGGCATCCCTAAGGTATTCCTTTCCCAGGATTTAGGCCAGAGTTCTAGAGTGCCTTTCTGAAATATTGGGGGCAGGATAGGAATCTTGTCATTGATACACCTGTTGACATAGGTCCTCAGAGATGGCCACTATTGCAGAATTTATACCCTTTCATTCTACTAATTTTTTTCATGCTATTCTCAGGGCATGAAGATTTTCCCATGTCTCCCCACCACCCCCAAATGAATCCTCTAGAAAAGAAGTATTGAAGTCATAGAGTGCTGTTCCCCTTTGTTCTGAGATCCCAGATCTCTTCAGAGTACCAGTCTCTGAACCCTAACCTCCCTCCCTACCATGGAGTTTAGCTAGAAATTCTAAGAAGAAAAATCCTTCTTTTTTCATGTTTCTGATCAAGATATTTTGTCTATCCCCAAATCCTCCTTTCTCTTCCCGCCAAGGAATATGACTTGGAATATGAAATCTCCTTGATTTGTTATATTTCTGACTTTGGGAAAATTACTTAATCTCACTATGTCTCACTTTCCCCTTCTGCAGAGTAAAAATAATGACATATCTCTTATAGATGACTAGGAAGTTTAGCTGATGATGAATTGAACACTAAGAAGGTAGGTCATTAGTCAGTTTTCTGTGGTTGTAACAATACAGAACAGTGTATCAGATGACCACTGGACCACAGGGACATATAGCAATAGACTGATCACTCACACATCTGAGGTCAGCTTGGGGTTCAGCTGGGCAGCTCTGCTGATCTTGACTGGACTCTTTTATGTATTTGGGGTTAGGCTGGCTATCAGCTGATCTAGGCTGGCCTTGTCTGGGATGCCTGGGTGATTTAGCTCTGTTCCATCTGTGTCTCATTCTCTAGCAGGTTAATCTGAAAATGTTGTCATGGTGATAACAGAGGCACAAGAGAGCAATGGAAGCACATAAATTCTCTAAAGGCAAGGCTCAGAAGTAGCACACCATCACTTCTCTTGCATTCTGTTAACTGAAGCAAAATCATGTAGCCTAGCCCAGATTTAAGGAATTGACTATTTTTTTTTCATGGAAGAAGTTCAAAGTCAAGAAAGAAGTTCAAGGAACATAGAAATAGATAGGTAAAATAATTGGGCCATTAAACAGTCTTCCATACTAATCGATAAATTTTAGTTCAATATGAAGTATATTTGGGCGTATTAAAACACATAATTCACTTAAAAGCCCTCTGGGATCAATTTCATCAGCTCAGTCTCTTGCTCTTTTTCCCCATAGGATGAGTCTCTCGCTACCTTCTGGAAAGGAAAATGGTGAATGGATAGCTCTTAGTGGAGAAAGGTCTGCTTTCTAGCCAGAGATGGTCCCTCAGTGCCCAAATGCCCATGATTAGTAGATTAGCAAGGTCTAGCTCACCTTCCCTCCCCACCCTCCCGCCAGTGAAAGGAAAGTCACCTTATAGTCTCTAAATGAAGTTTAACATTTCTACATTCAGAGGGACAGGCAAAAAAAAGTTCTATCAGTATAGTGATCTTGCATGCCTGCCAAAGTCCTTCTAATATGGTCTCTTGGTGTGATAGGCATGGCCGGGGTGTTCCCATGACCTTCACTTCCTAATTTTTGTTCATTATGACTCTGAGGATGAATACAGAGTTAGATGAGCTGAGAAGTCATGGTATGATGGGAGAGGCAGTGAGGAGTCTATTGGGACTCCTGTTTGTTCTCTTTCAGAATATCTGAAAGAAAATCTTCCCCACATTAAAAAGCTGATTTCCTTCTGAAATCTCCATGTCAGCTGCCTGTGGTATTCATAATCCTTCTGGAAATATATCTGTGACTGTTTTTCTAATAAACAAATTGCTCTGGTCATGTTTGCTAAAAGAGCATTTACCTTCTACTTGTTCGGAGTTTCAGTATAAAGTTTTTCTTACACTGATTTTCCTACTAGCCTTGAGTTCAATGGGTGAGTGGCCTTGGTGTATAGCCTTCCCATAGAATTCCTTCCTTCCTTCCTTTCTTTCTTTTTTTTTTTTTAATAAGATTTTATTTATTTGACAGACAGAGATCACAAGTAGGCAGAGAGGCAGGTAGAGAGACAGAGGGGGGAAGCAGACTTCCCGCTGAGCAGAGATCCCAATGTGGGGCTCGATCCTAGGACCCTGGGATCATGACCTGAGCCGAATGAAGGCAGAGGCTTTAACCCACTGAGCCACCCAGGCGCCCCTAAATTTCCTTTCCATACAGTAGGACTTCAATAGATATATCTCCCTGTTTAAAACCTAACCTCTTTTTTTCTTTATTTACTTCACCACCTAATTTAGAAAGATGTGTCTTGATGTGCATGTTTTGTTGACTTAACATGTAATGAACAACTTCCCTTTCCATTATGTTTACATTTAAAATGCTATTTTTAGTCCTAACAAAACATCCCAATGCATATATGGACAGAAATTCACTTAATGAAATCATTTTGTTGAGAAACTAGATGTTTTCTGGTTTGTCATGATTGTAAACCAAGGAGAAAGCGCTGGGTGTCCTATTTCTACAACAGATTCTTGCTGTTATGCGACTGTAACTGTATTAGAGATTTCCACCATGCAGGTGACAGAGTTGAGAAGCTATTAGAATAGACACCTGGTTATTACCCCAGAGCCTCAACTCATTCTAACCCTGCTAAGTATAATCCTCTACACAGGGGAATCTTGAAAATCTATATCCATGTGAAGAGAGGGCAGGAGCACCCCAACTTATTTCTGTGGTCAGAACTTTCAATAATTGTACCTTACTGGATTTCCACAGTGGTGTTGTGAAGACAGGAAGACAGATGTGATAAGCACTTGGCTCCCAAGTCCCATTCCTATAAAGTGGGGTCTGAACTCCGGTTCAGGCTTTCTGACTCCTAGGCTGGGATTTTCCACTGCAATATGCTGCAAAAACTAAGAATAATAGTTATAGGTAACTTTCATTGAACTTTTATTATATGTTAGACTGTGTTCTCAGTGCCTTACATGTATTAATTCAGTCAGTCTTCAAAACAACTACAACGTATAGGTGAGTGTTATTATTATCATCACGATCATTGGTGTTTTACTGAGATGGCAACTGAGAGAGATGAAATAATTTGTCAAGGCCACATGACTGGGGAGTAAAAGAGCTGCAATTTGAACTCAATTTGAATTCAATTAAGAGCCCGAGCTCTTGACCCCTGTGATACATGGATAGATATTGACTGATGTGTATAACTTAAGGTAAGCACAGAGTCAACCTGGAAATGCACCTATCATTATCATTGCCATGTTAAATTCTGGTAGATTCACAATCTTCTTGTTTTCTCCATAACCTTCTTTAGTGCATCCTTAGGAGCCCACACGCGTGCGCGCATACACACACACACACACACACACACACACAAAACCTTGCACACGCAGGCACACACAATTGGAGTACTACTCAACCTACCTCCAGATTACAACCCAGAAAATGTTTTTATTAACAAAACAAAGTAATCCCTTCTGCTAATCCTCCTCTTCCCCTACAAATCCCTTCTGTGCCAATCTCCCTCTGTCTCAGCGTCTTCAGCCTTAAACAATAAATTAATTGTTCGTCTGGATTTTATTTCTACTTTAAACTATCACTTATTACTGCCTTCTTATTGCAGAAGTAGTATGCATCTCCCCCAAAATTCAGAAAAACAGAAAAGTATAGAAAATAAAGTAAAACCACCCATAATATCCTTGCTTCCCAGAGATAAGCACTGTTTACATTTTTTCCCTTCTTCCACAATCCTTGATAGAAGGAGATCATACTACAGTTCTAGTCTGAACAGGCTCTTTTCACTATCTGTATCATGAACCTTCTCATGTTTTATTAACTACATTGTGACTTCTCACATCTACATAGTATCCCATTGTATTATTAATATAGTAACTTAATAGACGAGCATCCTTTCACACACATATGTGTTCCATTCCTGGTCATTTCTTTAGGAACAATTCCTAGAAGCGCCATTGCTGGATGGAAAGCGTCTGGTTTTAGGCTCTTAGTGATGGTTGTCAAATTCTACTCTACAAACACCTATTAGTTGACATTTTCATGAGGACTTAATGGGAATGCCCGAACACTTTTGGAACCCACTTCTACAAGGACCACAGCTGCTTCCTCCTCTCCTGGTCCACTTCTAGCTGTTCCAAGCCTTGGAGAAGACATATGGACTCACCATGGGATTCCTGACACCCACCTCCCCAGAGGCAGACAGACTTGCTCACTCTGAAGTTGTTAATCATCTCTTTTTACAACAACAACAGAAGACCCACTATTAAGAAATGATCTCCTTCCCACAGGCTCTGGGAACCAAACCGTCTTTCCTTGCAGCCACCAGACATACTACTTTGGAAGCAGCCAGGTAAGGCTGCCATGTCTGATTTTATCAGCATCTTGCAACGAGGCTTTGGTTTTCCTAAGAACATGTTTCTCCTGACTCGACTTTTTGCAAGTTCAGAAATACCTATGGAATTAGCTCTTCTTAGAACCTGTATCATAAAAACTCAGCTACAGTGATGGGTGTTAAGGAGGGCACATATGGCATGGAGTGCTGGGTGTTATATGCAAACTGTGTGTTACATACTTAGCAGGGTTAGAATGAGTGGAGGCTCTGGGGAAATAACCAGGTGTCTGTTGTAATAGCTTCTCAACTCTGTCACCTGCATGGTGGAAATCTCTAATACAATTACAGTCACGTATCAGCAAGAATCTTTTGTAGAAATATGACACCCAGTGCTTTCTCTTTGGTTTATAATCACGACAAACCAGAAAACATGTCCAATGAGCCATGGAGCACTACATCAAAAAATAAAAAACTAATGATGTAGTGTATGGTGACTAACATGACATAATAAAATACAATTAAAAAAAAGAAAAAAGAAAAATTTGGCTCACATGAAAAGTGGCAGTAAAGATATTAAGGTTAATGAACTTAATCTCAAATAATTTGCTGAAATATTTATGGGCAAGTTAGATGCTAGATGGTAAGACACAGTGTCTGTTTTCAGTGGGGGTCAGTGTCTGGAAGGGGAAGCAGAGAACCAGAATACAAAACACAGAGTACTTGGGACCCATGCAATAAGCAGAAAGTTACTGCATTTTTTTTAAAAGATTTTATTTACTTATTTGACAGACAAAGATCACAAGTAGGCAGAGAGGCAGGCAGACAGAGAGAGGGAAGCAGTCTCCCTGCTGAGCAGAGAGCCTGATGTGGGGCTCGATCCCAGGACCCCAAGATCATGACCTGAGCGGAAGGCAGAGGCTTTAACCCATGGAGCCACACAGGCGCCCTGTGTTGTCCCTGAATGATGGACAGTAGCAGATAAATATGACAGAGAAAAGAAAGTTTTGCCAGACACTTTTCAGGGGGGATAAAACCAGTTTTGCTCCTCCAAGCATCTTACTCTCCTCCTGCCAACCCATATAACAGGACTTAGTGGCATTTGTTGGAGCGTTTGGGATTGAGTTTCAGGTGGAAAGTTACTCCTTCCTGTGGGAAGTGGGAAGGGGGCACTCTCCCTTCTCCCCAGCCAAGTGAGAAGGGCTCACAATCCTGGTTACTGGGAAGACGGAGGGTCACTCTGTGTGTCTGCCCTGTGCATTTGTCATTCTGCTCACAGGACCTTTGGAACAGGGTAAAGTCATGGGTGAAAGATGGCGGAGGGAGTGGAACAGCCCCACCTTCACTGTAGAGAGAGGCAAGTTTCTTGGATTCCTGGGTAGACCAATCGCACAGTAGAGCCTGATCCCAAGCTCCAGGGAAGCAGAGGGACAAAAGCGGCAGGAGTCTGTGAAGTATTCCCTTCGGGCTGGAGATGCAGAGATGGAGGAGTGCTGATGAGGTCCCCCTGGAGCAGAGAGCTTCTTCCTGCCAGACAATTGTGCCCCTGGAAACATCCTCATAGGCACCCCTGGGGAAGTCAGCATTTGGAAACCTGACACATTAGGGCAGGAGCGCAGCTGTGCCAGTTAAGATCCACCATGCCCCCCCTCCCAGTCCTGTGTGCCAATTCCCTAGGTGACTGGATCACTGACTATATTCTCCAACATTCTAAATGACTGAGTAGGGCACCTAGGGGGTTCAATCGATCAAGCCTCTGACTCTTGGTTTTGGCTCAAGTCATGATCTCAGGGTCCTGCGGTTGAGACCAGTGTGAGGCTCCTAGCTCAGTGGGGAGTGTGTTTAAAATTCTCTTCCTCTCCCTTCTCTCTGCCCCTCGCTCCTCTCTCAAATAAATAAATAAACTTTAGGAAAAATAAATGACTGTGCAAGAATGACTCATCTGAACTCTGTATTACTATATCTTGTCCAAAGCTATCGCTGGAGAGTTTGTCTAATCTACAAATATCAAGATAGTAGAGCTGGGGTCCTGGGAAGCCTTTTTTGTCTTAACTGCCAGTAACCTCAGGACCAAGTCTCTGCCCAATGGTGGTAATTAGTCTGCCTCTTGCATCTAAACCTGTCACCCTTTGCTTCCATTAAGTGGCTTCTACTCCTCTAATTGTGCTATTTGACAGTTTCTTTCATTTTGCAAATGGCCCCAGGCCACTTTGTGAGTGTTGAGACAATCTAGGGGGGAGAGGTGTTCCTTCGTGTGATGTGAGGAGTCACATACTGACTATGGTCCTAAAATCTAGATCGAGGATCTGCTGTCCAGCTAAGCAAATGACTATTGCTGAAAGCACAAGTGTAAACAGGACTCTAGTTGGTGAACTGGCTAAGCGGGCATAGTTCCCAGTGTTAGAAAATTAGCCACAGTTTACTCAAATATTTTTATGTTCTGAGATCTCTGTCATTAGAAAGAGCCCTAATTCGGGGTGCTGATATTCACTTTAACCAAAAAAATCACCACTTGAAGCCAGTCAGGGAATATTAGTAAAAATTTATTTATTTCTGAGATTTTTTTAAAAAAGTAAAGATAATTTATTTGGAAGTATCAGAACAATACAGTATTTTTTAAATTTCTTATGGGGCATCATTTTCTTATTGACTCAGTGGGCACCTGCTATGGGCCTGACCCTGAGGATATAAGAGGGAACACAGTGGATGTGGTTTTGCCCTGGCAAAGCTTATTGTCTGGCAGGGCTGTTTGCTTGTCTCACAATGCTTGTTCCTATTACTATTAATTCATGATCAATAATTCCTTTGTTTTGTCCAATACCTCAGGAACAAATGACCACAAAATGTAACAGCCTAAAATGGCTACTTAAAATTTCTGCTCCCAAATTTGTGGCTCAGAAATTTTGGAAGGGCTCTCTTATAGGGTGGACATCAAACCTTAGCTGGGCTACTGTCATCTGGTGGCTTGACTGGGTCTCATGACTGACAGTGAGTACAGGCTGTCAGCTCGGAGCTCAGCACATAGGCTGCTGATGGAAGCCCCTTCCCACCGCCTTTCCAGCATGCTGGTCTCAGGATAGTTGAGTTTCTTACATGATAGTTGGCTTCTCCAGAACAAGCATCCCAACAGAAGCAGCACGAGTCACATGGGCTCTCTGCTTGGCCTTTTGATTCTGTGACCCAGCTTTGGAAGCAACATCACTTCTGCTATATTCTAGCATCTACAATCAAGTCATCAAGATTAGCTCAGATTCAAGTGGAGAGGACAAAGAACCCACTTTTTGACGAGAGCCATCTCAAAGAATTTGAGGTCATGTTTTAAAACCACTAAGAGAGATTTTTCAAGTGGCATCAGGTCCTGCAAGACTTATGTAATTATCTAGGGGTCCTAGAGCAGATAAGGTGGAGGCCATTTTTTAAAATGGCGGGGATTTGAAAATGTGCCAAAAAAGCTTCCTCTGCTCTGCTTCCTCCTACAGTTTCTATAAAGCTAATTGAGGTAATAGTTTCCTTACTCCATTTCCCTATTCCACTGAAGATCAGGCTTCTACCAAGTTGTTTTGGGACAAGAGTGTAGGCTGTCACAAGCAGTGCCATTACTAATACCCAGGGTATGTTGGATTTGGCAATACAACACCCAAAATGAACATACTTACTCTCAGTCCCAGTACAGAATTAAGAGTGGAAAACATTAGATTATTAAGAAAACAGCAGTATCACATACATGTCATACTATAGACAGCACCCCTGAGACATAGTCACTGAGTCATTAATCTATTTCTACCTGTATCCTGAGTTTCTTAAAAAAATTTTTTTTATTTATTTGATAGAGAACACAAGTAGGGGGAGGGACAGGCAGAGGGGGAAGCAGACTCCCCACTGATGTGGGACTCAATCCCAGGACCCTGGGGTCACGAGCCAAAAACAGATGCTTAAACAACTGAGCCACCCAGGTGGCCCCTTTCTGAGTTTCTGAAGTGTAGACTTCCTTGCTGCCCCCTGGTTCTGGACAGAATTTCACCGGGGGAACAAGATGTTCTCTGACATGGTCTTGAGGATTCTGGTTTCTCCTTACAAAGACCTTTAAGAAAAGTTTCTGTAGCTCACATAACCTTGTGAGTAAGCTGAGGGGATCGAGGTTATTCTATCACTTTTGCCATAGTCCTACTGAGCAAGTAATCTCTTGAGGCTTCTTTCTCCTCGCCAAATTGTCCAAAATTCAAATCCAGATACAACATGTTGTAAAATGTATTTCTTCTGAAGGCCTTGGTCAGAATGTTAGAAACCACCTGTTTTTATTTTTGAAAGAGGTTTTTTTTTTTTTTATTCGTTTGAGAGAGACAGAGCGAGTGAGAGCATGAGTAGTGGGGAGGGTCAAAGGGAGAGGGAGAAGCAAACTCCCCTCTGACCAGGGAGCCTGATGCAGGTCTTGATCCCAGGACCCCAGGATTATAACCAGAGCCAAAGATAGACACTTAGCCAACTGAGCCACCCAAGTGCCCCTCAAAACAACCTGCTTTTAAACACTAAACATAATTTACAGGGACTAACCACCAACCATTTTCAGTGCCAATACCGAAAAGATTCAGACCTGCATCCCCCAGCAGTGGGCAGGTGTTTGTGAGGCTGTGTGAAACTCACGTTCAGTGGCCACATCGTATGATAGCTCCAGTCTCCTCATTGCCTGGTGGTTGGACATAGTGTTGATCCTTTTGAACTGTCTATGCTAGGAAATTATACCTCCCCACTTCCTGTCATCTCAGCCCCCAGACTGTGCTGGAGGGAACCTGCTGGCAGAGTAGAAGCTGTCCTTGCTGAACTACTATAAGAGAGAGAAACTTCTGTAAGGCAAGTGTATTCTTGCTCCCTTACCAGCACCAAGGGCCAGTGTCAGCAGTAGTGATTCTGAGTGTGAACCTGTCTCTAAGAGGTGGTGCACTGGGACGATGACTTAGTGTAGGGAACTCTCAGCCAAGCTGACCAAAGTTCATTGGGTTCAACCCAAGACTGGGGAGATGGGCAAGAATGCGGTATTTACTGCCCCATCAGCCAGGATGGATGAAGGCTGTGTTGAGAGCTCAGTGCTCTAAGAACTGGTTGGGGGTAGGTTGTTTGTGAGTTTCACCAGTGAAGGTTGGAACCATGAAACCACCATAAGAACAGGTCTGTGCTAGCCTGCTGGAAGATGGTGTTGTTTAGGCCAAGGACTTTGAACCGTTAGATTTGTTCCAGCACCGAGGGTAATAGCTCCTTTCACACTGGGGCAGAACCAGTCCTTCTTTGGGATCTCAACCATGCCTCCCTTTCATCTCCTACCACAGGGTATACAGAAGTCTCCCCTCACCACCTTTTAAAGTTATTCCTTATAGGGGCACCTGGGTAGCTCAGGTGGTTAAGCAGAGGACTACTTCTCCTTCTCCTTCTGCCCCTCCCCACTCCTGTTCACTCGCATGCACAACTTGCGCACATGTGAGCTCTCCCCTTTTTCTAAGAAACAAATAAAATCTTAAAAAAAAAAAAAAGACTCTCTCTTCCTCTCCTTCTGCCCCTACTCCTCTAAAATAATAAAAAAAAAAAATCTTTAAAAAATAAGTTATTTAAGACATAGTTGGTTTTTTAATCCCCACCTCTATACTCATTACCACTTTGTTCCAATGGTTCCAAGGTGGACAATGTTAAATTTTATCCTTATATGGCTAGTTCTTCTTGTGTTTCCAGGGCTCAGCTACTTCTCTTCTGCCTTTAAATCTTTTCTTTTGATATGTTAATACGTTTCATCAAGTCCTCAAGCCCTCAAGCTAGTCTGTTCAGCTACAGCGCCAGGACATTTCTCTTGGGAGTTTTGACTGTTCAGTAGAGCATAGGAGAAAGTGGAACTCGGTTTTAAAACCTAAGATATCAAGCAGGGTCTATGAATAAGTTTTAGGAACTTAACAGAATTGTATACAAACTTCCAGATTGTCTGAGCTTTTTTTGAAGGACAGAGTCCAGATTTAATTAGGTTCTTAAAAGGGTCAGTGACCACAGACTGGTTAACTTTATAGGATGCTGTTTCTTTCCATTACTCTCCAGCCCAGTGGGTATATTGTGTTGCTTCCTAAGGATTTTGGTTAAAAACAACAGAATCATATGGAATTCATTTATTGGGCTTTTTTTTTTTTAAGTAGGCTCCAGGCCCCGCACAGAGCCCAAACTGGGTCTTGAACTCCCAACCCTGAGATCAAGGCCTGAGCTGAAATTGAGTCAGTTGCCCAACCAACTGAGCCACCAGGGAGCCTCTATTAGACTTTAATTGAGCACATACTGAGTGCCATTCACAGGACTAGTGTTTTAGTCAGTTTCAGGTGTTTTAACAAACTACCATAGACTGAGTGGTTTACAAACAATAGAAAATTATTTCTTACAGTTCTGGAGGCTGGACGTCTCACTTCAGGATGCCAGCAAGGTCAAGATCTAGTGAGAACTAACTTCTGGGTCGTAGACTGACTGCTATTCATGGTATTGTCACATGGCTGAAAGACAGTGAGCTGGCCCTCTGGCCTCTTCTTCCAAGAGCACCAACATGAAGGCTCCACACTCATGGTCTAATTACCTCCCAAGGCCCTACTTCCAGATACTTTCACACTTCGGATTGGATTTCCACATGTGAATTTGGAGAGGTGGGAACACAAATATTTAGAGCATAACAACTAAGCACCGAGGCATAAATGCCTAAAGAGCATGGTTGGTAAAGAGCTTGCATGGGGAGGGAAAAAAAGGCAAGTAAATTAACTGATACTGCCCAGCATACAAGTAGACAGACGTGCCACTAGAGATTAGAGAAATACTGGGTGCGCCGAGGAGAATTGAAATGATAGCACATGATTAAGGGAAGGCTTCAAGGAAGAGTAAACTCTTGTGAAAATTTTTTACAGAGTTACAGGCCATCATTTAGTCGGAGAAATGGGTTTGAGGGATAAAGGTTATTCTGGAAGAGAAAAATAATATAGATGCAAACACAGAGTAGTGAAATGATACTGCATGTTTTGATTAGTGGGAGATAAAGTCACAGAGGTAGTTTGAACTTTGCTTGCAAAACTAAGAATTTGAAGGAATAAAGGAACGCTAAGACTTGTGCTTCAGAAAGCTCATTTGACAGGCACTATTAGACAGACAGGTTGAATGGAAGTGGACCTGCCGTCTTAATCTGTGGTATGGGAGTGGGAAGAAGGAGAATGGAGACAAATGCCATGCTTGAGTGATGGTGATAGAGAAGGGAAAATGGACTTGGAGATTCTTTGTACGTGGGTGAAGGAAGTTTCAGTCCCTGGTGAGCCCCAGTTTCTGTGTGAAATAGCTTGGATGATAGGCAAAGGTCTCACTCACTTAAATCGGTTTGGGAAAACTTTGTGAGTTTAATTATAAATATGTTTAAGGAAGTTGAGGAACCCATGGATATACAGGTGGAGAGATGGTCAGTAGACATTTGCATGTGGATCTGGAACCCAGGAGACAACATAAATATGAATCCTTAACATATATGTTAGAGTTCAGTTTTGGTGAAGGACCCAGTGAAAATGTATAGTGAGAGGGGTGTCTGGGTGGCTCAGTGGGTTAAAGCCTCTACCTTTGGCTCAGGTCATGATCCCAGGGTCCTGGGATCGAGCCCCACATCGGGCTCTCTGCTCAGCGGGGAGACTGCCTCCTCCTCTCTCTCTGCCTGCCTCTCTGCCTACTTGTGATCTCTGTCAAATAAATATAATTTTTTAAATATCTTTAAAAAAATGTATAGTGAGAATAAGAAAGAACCAACAGAGAGTTTTGAGGTGTGCTGGGATTTAGAGTTTGGGGGAGATATAAAGATTCTGAAAACAAAAAATAGAAGATAGCCAAAGATATCTAAGGGGTGATGGGGAACCAAGAGGCCATTGGAAAAGAAGACATCATAAGGGAGTGGTCAGCCATGTCTCACCTGCAGAGATGTCAAGAAAGCCAAAGGCAGAGAAATTGTGGATCAGGTAATTAACCTACTGGGACTTAGCAAGCATTTCCTTTTTCTCTGGTGGCAGCAGAAGCCAGACTAGAGAAGGTTGAGGCATAAATCGCAGATGAGAAAGCAAAGAGAATGAAGAAACTTAGCCAGGAAGGGAAGAAGAAAGCAAGGACCGGTGGGAGAAGTTTGACTTTGGAAGTTTTGTTGTATTTGGAAGGAAAATGTTTTATTGTAAAGATTGTGAGGGATTTAAAGACATCTATTCACAGAGAGGAGCCTGTAGAAGAAATGATGAACAGTGGGATCAACTCTGTGGCAAAGGGTTTATAGAGGGAGGAGGGGCTAGTCAAAAGAAAGAATTCAAGTATTCACCTTAGCCTTGAGAACTTATGCTGGGTGAAAGAAGCCAGACCCAAAAGACCACATGCTGTATGGATCAATTTGTATGAAATGTCCAGAATAGGCAAATCTGTAGAGACAGAAAATAGATTAGTGGTTAATTGGGGGTTGATGGGAGGAGAGAGTATGGGGTGAATGCTAATGGTGATTCTTCTCTGTTTTTTGGAATTAGATCATGATGATGGTTGCACAATTTAATGAATATACTAAAAATTATTTAATTGTACATTTTAGAAAGATGAATTTTATGGTATGTGAATTACATCACCATTAAAACAAATTTTTGGAAAGAAAAAAAGAATGCTTCTTAAGTTGAAGGAGACACCTCTTAATCTCTAAGGTAGAAATGCCAAAAGGAATATAAATGACATGTCACCACTTTGCAGAAGGGCAGTACCAGGAACTATGATTTATGGAGCCTGGTACAAAATGAAAATGTGGAGCTCCATGTTTACAAATTATTAAGAATTTTAAGACAGTGATTGTAGAGTATTAAACCAAACTTGGGGGCCCTGTGTGAGTGAGCAGGTCACACACTTATGAAGCCGGTCCTGCAGAAGGGAGATCTCACAAGATAGATTTTCTCATGAAAGGAGGCACTAGAGGAGCTAAAATAAGAGAATGGGAGAAATTTGGAACTATCCTTGAGGACAAATGTAGAGAGAACAAACCTCAGACTTGAATTACTGGGCAGGGCATTGGTCAGAGACCCTGAACTTGTAGTAATATGATTGTGATTTTTCACTGTTTGATCTCAAAAGACTAGCTATAGGGCTTAAAGCACTTGGAATGGTAGAGGTGAGGTTTTTAAAGGCAAGGGTTATTGAAGATCAAAAAAGCAAAAGAATCAAAGTTAATGATTAGACTCACTGGGATTGCTGGATCCCTGAGGATGGGTTAGGGAAATCACCATGCATAGAAGGTACTCATATAAAGCCTGGAAGTAGACTGGCCTATGAGTCATGGTCTAAATGAAGTGCAGACACAGAAAAGTGAGGAGAAAGAAAGGAACGTTGGAAGATTGTGCACGGAGATGGGGTCATTGGAATTTAAGATTTTAGGTGTGGGGTTTTGAGTTTTGATAAATCCAGGATGCAATTCTGTTGAGTTGATGCAGCTTCACATGGTAATGACTTGACTCACAGAGCTTCAGGCTTCAAAGGGTTTTAATCTTAAGATCTAATTGGGGCATGTTCTCCTCCATGGAAGGAATGTCCTCAACCACACACAGCAAATTGCGCGTTGATAGAAGCTGCTACATATGGCATGACAGATGGGACAAGTGGGGGAACATGTTTTTCCCTTGTCACAGAAGTGTTTTCTCTTGATGGCTTTGCTCCTTTATGGGGGTAGCTGTGCATCTCACAGTTCTCACCTCTACTACAGAGAAAGGACGTGCCAGGCGTAGTGCTCAGAGGGAGACGATGAACCTGGCCAGCAGCAACGTCCAAAGGACCAAAAAACTATCCCTACTCTAATTTCCTTTAAACACTTTTTCATAAAAATACATATGCGTGCAGGAACCAGGAGTTTACACACCATAAAGTTAATCCGGAAGGCCCCAGTGTCCCCCTCTAATCACAGCTCCTCCACAAAGATAATGAAGATCTTGACTTCTAACAATGTCCTTGGTTTTTCAAAGAAAATCATGCACTCTGTAGGCTTCGGTATTTGACTTCTTCTGCTCAACTTTATGTTTTGAGATCTATATTGTTACATTAGCTGAAGTTCATGCGTCCTCATTGCTGTATAATATTTAATCACATGGATACACTACAACTTAACTTATCCATCCTACTTTGGACATTTGAGCTTTTTCTAGTTTGGGGCTACTGTGAATAATGTTCTCTTAAACATTCTCTTAATGTTCAACTTTTGTTGAACTATGTTTGGATTTCTATTGTGACCGTACTTGGAGTTGGAATTGCTGGGTCCTAACGTACACATTTATACTCAGTTTTACTTGGTACTGCCAAAAGGGTTTCCAGGTTATATTCATTGTCATTCTCACCAGCACTGGATGGGAGTCTAGTTGCTCCACATCTTTGCCAACACAGGTATTTTCTGCCTTTTTAAAAATTTTCATTTTAGTCATTGTCTTTGGTTGTGTGGTATCACAACCTGTTTGAATTTATCGTGTATTTATTTAATAACCTGTGGTGGGCCTAGACTTCTGCTACATTCTGAAGGATATGTCTAATGTTTTTGTCAGGACCCTGCTAGCAAGCAAGAGGAACTTGAGTTACAACTTGAACTAGAGTAAGTGAAAAAAAGAAAATTTTTGGTCCATATTATTAAGCTGTGTGAAGGAAGCTGAAGGAGGGACCTGAACATGGTCTGGACTCCTTTGGTGTTTCATCTCTGCTTTGCTCTGCATTTGGGTTTCATCCTTCCTTAATGAAGTCAGGCTTCTTGCCATGGCCAGTCATGTGGGCAGTGACAAGACTGGCCTTAGTGCAAGGACAAGGAAGGAGAAAAGTTCCAAGCATAACAACCCTGGAGAAATATTCTTACTACATTAGCTTGGGTTTGGTGCCCATCTCTGTACCAGTCTTGGAGGTCAGTGGCAGGGGACATGGGAGGGAAGGTAGCAGAGAAATGACTACAATTCCCACATTTGGATCAGGAACTCAAACTTTACCCAATTACTTTGCTCGGGGAGGCATGGTTATGGAAGAAGATCTAATTCCTTTTTTTTTTTTTTTAATATTTTATTTATTTATTTGACACAGAGAGAGAGACCATGAGAGAGGGAATATTAGCAGGGGAAGCGGGAGAGGGAGAAGCAGGCTTCCCACTGAGCAGGGAACCTGATGTGGGGCTCAATCCTAGGACGCTGGGATCATGACCTGAGTCGAAGGCAGACACTTCACAACTGAGTGACCCAGGTGCCCCTATAATTCCTATTCTAATGATATAGCTCAGATTAAGGACAGAGCAGTTCTCCATAATGAGAAGAATAAACACATGTGGTCCTAGAAGAATCCTTAGGGGCCAGGCCAGCATTGTTTGGTAGGTTATTTATAACAATGGGTGCAACTATTCTCTCTGTATCTGTTCTCCTCTGCAATGCAATGCTGTAGTTCCTCCTAGTAATAGATGTCGTCTATATCCTTAGTCCTTGGCTCTAGGCTGGCCTTGTGACTTCCAAAGGATTTCCTTTAGGATGTGATTTCCTTAACATAAGTAGAATGCAAAGAAGTAACAAGGTAATTGTTCTGATCCTACACCCAAGAGGAACTGTGAGCTTTTCCTCATTCTCTTGCTATTCTTCCCAGCTGCCATGTGAACAACCCTGGGCTAGCCTGCTGGAGGAAGAGGGACCAACTAAGGCAAGGACAACTCTCTCAATTTATCCCATTTGAGACCCCAGACACGTGACAGAATACAACAAATTTAGTAAAGCCAGTTAATGGGAGAATTAGCCCAAGACCAGACAGGTTATCCATCTAAGTCTAGCCTAAACTATCAGCCCAATGAAGGGCGAGCTAAATATATAACTATTTTTATTTTTTTTTTACCATGTATTAAGTTACTTAATTAAAGGATTATTATTAAATGATTCAAAATACTATTATTGCTATTGTTCTTGTTAAATTACTTAATTTTGGGATTGGCATTGTGCCACGGTAGTTGGCGATGATATATACCCTAATTTGTGATTACTATGCAAGAAAATTGCATGTGTTTCTTTACCCCCAAAATAGAGTTTTGGTGGGAAAACAAATCATTTACCATATGAAATGGTGCCAAAGTACAACTAAGGAAAAGTTCAGGAAACAAGTGTTAATGTCATGAGTGTTGTGAGGATAAGTTTGGTGCACTCAAAGAATGCTTCATGGAGGGGCACCTGGGTGGCTCAGTGGGTGAAGCCGCTGCCTTCGGCTCAGGTCATGATCTCAGGGTCCTGGGATCGAGTCACGCATCGGGCTCCCTGCTCAGCAGGGAGCCTGCTTCCCTCTCTCTCTCTCTCTGCCTGCCTCTCTGTCTACTGTGATCTCTCTCTGTCAAATAAATAAATAAATAAAATCTTTAAAAAAAAAAAAAAAAGAATGCTTCATGGAGGTACAGGAATGTTCGTTAGTTAACCTTCGAGGAAATGAGAGTGTGAGCTACAGAAATGATGATGAAAGCCATTCTGGATGGATGTTTAGAAATGAACATGAGCAGGGGTTGCGTGGGTGGCTCCACTGGTTAAGTATCACACTCTTGATTTCAGCTCAGGTCACGGTCTCATGATTGTGAGATTGAGCTCCACAGGTTGTGCACCTAGCATGGAGTCTGCTTGAGATTCTCTTCTTCTTCCTCTGCCCCTCCCTTCCCCCTCTCAAATAAATAAATAAAACCATAAAAAAAAAAGTGGAGCAGGACAGGTATGGGGGACAAATGAAAGACTTGCATGGAAGCATGTTTGGGGTCAGTGGGTTAAGAGCAAGAAGAAAGGGGAAGACAAGAGAAAAGCATAGCTGCAAAAGGAAGGGAAGAAGAGGGAAGCACAGGTAGCCAAATGAAGACATAGTTTTGACCCACGTTCTTTTTTTTTTTTTTTTTTAAAGATTTCATTTATTTATTTGTCAGAGAGAGAGCGAGCAAGAGCGAGCATAGGCAGACAGAGTGGAAGGCAGAGTCAGAGGGAGAAGCAGGCTCCCTGCAGAGCAAGGAGCCCGATTCGGGACTCGATCCCAGGACGCTGGGATCATGACCTGAGCCGAAGGCAGCCGCTTAACCAACTGAGCCATCCAGGCGTCCCCACATTCTTTTTTTTTTTAATTTTTAAAATTTATTTTCAGCATAACAGTATTCATTATTTTTGCACCACACCCAGTGCTCCATGCAATCCGTGCCCTCTATAATACCCACCACCTGGTACTCCAACTTCCCATCCCCCCGCCACTTCAGACCCCTCAGATTGTTTTTCAGAGTCCATAGTCTCTCATGGTTCACCTCCCCTTCCAATTTCCCCCAACTCCCTTCTCCTCTCCATCTCCCCTTGTCTTCCATGCTCTTTGTTATGCTCCACAAATAAGTGAAACCATCTGATAATTGACTCTCTCTGCTTGACTTATTTCACTCAGCATAATCTCTTCCAGTCCCATTCATGTTGCTACAAAAGTTGGGTATTCATCCTTTCTGATGGAGGCATAATACTCCATAAGACCCAAGTTCTTTTTAGTATAAACCACATTTCATTTTGTTTCTTTTATAATTTTTATTTATTTATTTAGTTTTTAAAGTTTTTTTTTTTTTTTAATTTATTTATTTGACAGACAGAGATCACAAGTAGGCAGAGGGGCAGGCAGAGAAAGAGAGAGGGGGAAGCAGGCTCCCTGCGGAGCAGAGAGCCTGATGTGGGACTCGATCCCAGGACCCTGGGATCATGACCTGAGCCAAAGGCAGAGGCTTTAATCCAGGGAGCCACCCAGGTGCCCCTATTTTGTTTCCTTTAATTTGAATTTTTATTTTGGGAGGCCACAGAGGGAGAAGAGAGAGAATCTCAAGCAGACTCCATGTTGAGTATGGAGTCTACCTGGGGGCTCTGAGATCATGACCTGAGCCAAAATCAAGAGTCTGACATTTAACAGACCGAGCCACCCAGGTGCCCAGCATTAACAACATTTTAAAGTAAAAAAAACACAACAAAACAAAACAAAACAAAAAAACAGAAACATTTTGGTAAAATGCAGAAGTGGCCCTAATTCTTTTCTCCTTTCTGTATCTATTGCCTTTTGAAATATAAGTTGTATTTCCTCCCATCAGTAGATGCCGTCCGCGTCTTTACTCTGAATCAGAGCTGGCCTTGTGATTTGCCTTGGACAGCAGAAAGCAGAGGAAATGATTGTATGCCAGTTTCAAGCTTGGGCTTCCAAAGGCCTTGCAAGTACTCACTCTTGGAGCCCTGCCTCCATGGTGAGAGAAATCCCGGGCTAGCCTTCCAGAGATGAGAGACACAGGGAGCCAAGGTGGGCCCCTTAGCTGATGCCATCCTAGAGAAACCAAGTCCCCATCCAACCTGGCAGCACAGTGCAAATTCAAAAGGGAGCCCAGGTAAGATCAGAGAAACTGCCTGGATTAACACAACCTAAATTGCTGATTTGTAGAACTGTTAACTTAGTAAAAGACTGTTGCTTTAAGCTACCTAAATCAAATTGGTGATTTTTGATAGAAATCTGAAAAAATGTCCTCCCAAGGGGAAAAAAAAATATGATGTGGAAATATTGGCCTGCGTGCTTGCTTAGCAACAGTTGGGACTTGAGTGGACTTATCTCTATTAGAGGAGAACTGCAAATGCAATTTGCTATGATTCTTACCACTCCCTACTGTCTTACAGCTGGCCTAATCTACTCATTTACAGGACCTGTCTGGTCTCTATCATCATATTCATTTGCAACTCTAGTTTAAGTAATGGGACTATTTTGTGGGGGGTGGGGTGGGGGAGGATTTGGGGGACAACTGAATAGCAGAATAAATGTGATTAAAAAAAAAAAAGAAGAATCTGGTGGCAGCCCATAGGACCAGGAACATGGAGTCAGGAGGCTAAGAAGCTGCAGTTGTTAGAGGAATTTTAGCAAGAGGAAATTTAGAAGACATTGCAAATATAAAGTATCAAAAGATTTTGATAACTGAACGGTTGGTCATGATGAAAATGGAAAAATTAGATTAGTTACAAAGGTAGAATGATGTACGTGGTTTATGAGCAAAAGCCAAACTGTTCTCTTAGGAAGTGAAAGTGACTCCAATATAGCCTAAAATTAATAGTATTGACTTCTAATGATGAATTAATTATTTAGGGCAGAAACTGATCAATCGGTCCACAGAGTTCAATCATAGTTGACACAATGTGTTGAGTATTTTTTCTGTTGCTATTTAATAAATAACCCCAACATTAGCAGATCAAAACAACTGCAGGCATTATCTTATTCACTCTAGGAGGGTTGATTGGGCTTAGCTTGTTGAGAAAAATTTAAAAATTCTTTAAATGGTACCCGTATTGGTATTTCCCTCATTATAACACCTCATGAAATTGCTGAAACCTGGATCTGAAGCTGAAAAATGCTAACAACTTCTACCAGCCCCCATCGGCTGAAAAATATACTTCAAACCAGAATATAGTTTTTCATTCTCTTTCATGTTTCTCTTTCCTTTCCAGAAAAATTTTCATACTAAATATTCTAGGATCTACTAACTTCAGGACCTCAGCAATTATTTGGGTCAAGGGCTGTGTATGAATCTTATGCCTAAAGAAAATTTATATTAAAAATACCATCAGATTCTAATATATAAAAGCAGTCAAAGTAAAGATGGTTAAGTATGTGTCACCCAGGGCACTTGGGTGGCTATTGGTTAAGCATTTGACTTTGGCTAAGGTCATGATCTCAGGGTCCTGGGATCGAGCTTTCACAGTTGGGCTCCTTGCTCAGCAGGGAGTTCTGCTTTTCCTTCTCCCTCTTCCTCTGCCCCTGCTCGTGCTGTCTGTTTCTCAAATAAATAGATAAAGTATTTTTTAAAAAATACGTGTCACCCATCCTCTAGATATTAGCCTCACCCCGTATAGGTACACCAAGTCACTAAACTGCCTCCTCCAACACTCCTCTCCCGCTGCGTTACCTAAAATGGAGGGCTCCACAGAACTTGGTTTGAGAATCACCAGTTAGTTAGAATTCTGAGCAGACTGGGAAGCATGATTAGAAGAGAGCTTTTGCAGTGCTCTTAGCATAACATTACCATCACTGTTGCTATCATAATTTTCAGCATCTTTAGAAAACACAAAAAACCTGAATGTTCATAAACGCTCTGTGCAAGGTCAAGTGTAGAGTAAGCTACATAGTTATTTTATTCTAAGAAAGACAGCCCAGGCAGACAAGGCACAGAAAACAAAGCACAGGTTGAAGTAATTTCACAAATTCAAAAAGTCAATATTTTATGTTGCCCGTTCTATCCAAGCACTTACTTTGCCATAGCCAAGTTTTGAGAAAAGAGGATGGGTTTGGCAACGGACTGCCTCCCATCTTTTTCAAAGTCAAGCAGAAGGATTCAGGAGCCTGGAGGCTATGAAGCGGACCTCCTCTTCATTACAAATACAACTTGCTTGTCTCAGGCATTGGCCACCACTCCAGGTGTAGTTAAATAATTCATCATGGAAGCCTATGGACGTTGGTTTTAGCCTGGTCTTCCAGTGCAGCATTTTGCTAAAATGCAGATTCCGATTTGGCAGGTCTGGAGTAAAGACCTGTCTATTGATCCCCCAGATGGTATTCACAGGCCACCCTTGGGGAAAAAGGGTCTAGAGAAACATCTGTACTGTGCCGAAAGGTGTAGATTTACATCTTCCTGGACAGGAAATATGATATATTTTTTTAAGATTTTATTTATTTGACAGAGAGAGAGAAATCACAAGTAGGCAGAGAGGCAGGCAGAGAGAGAGAGGGGAGGAAGCAGGCTCCCTGCGAGCAGAGACCTGATGTGGAGCTTGATCCCAGAACCCTGGGATCATGACCTGAGCCAAAGGCAGAGGCTTTAACCCACTGAGCCACCCAGGTGCCCCAGGAAAGATGATATTTAAGAACTTCTGGCTCATCATTTGGAAACAATGACAAAATATACCTCTTTCCCAATCCCTAATGGTAACTAGACAAAGCTATTTGTTTGTTATGGATGCTGGTAAAGAAGTGGAAAATATTCTGTATTATATGCATATATAACCCACACACATATATAAAACATATAATATATAATGTATCATGATACATTATATACATCTATATTTACATGAAATATACACATATGAGTACACACATAAAATATTTTCATCCATCAAGAATATATCATTTAAACTTTCTTCTTAGACTACCATAGAGCAATGTTCACATTGAGCTTTGAAAAAAAAGACTGTAATTTCTTAACTTTAGTTTGTTCATTCATTTAATCAACAAAAAATTTGGGGGGATATCTGTTGTATCTCAGGCATTGGAAGAGAAACAAGATAATGTTCCTACCCTGGGATGAGAGATGGTGATTCAGAGTCTACTGCAAGGGACAAACATAAGTATCTAAGCAATGTGGCAAATTTTACAACAGATATCTTTACAGAAGTTCTCTCTCCGTATTGAGGGAAGAATCTTGACTCATTACCAAGCCTAAGAAGACATTTCTGTTTACAAACTTGTTATTGTAACTTTCAACAATGCGAGTGCAAAATGAGAAAGAATTCTTGTCCTGGCAAGCATATGACTCCAACAGATGACTATTTTTTTTTTTTTTAATGGAGGAGATTGTCTGATGGTGAGAAGTCAGAATTCCTGTTATGTTAAATAGCTTAAGTGAATGAAATGAAACCACCAATTCTTGACAACCTGCCAGACTGAACTTCCTGTGTTTCAACTGACTTTGGCATTTTTAAAATGCTGGCTTCCTTTTTTTCTGAAGGCTTCTACTCAATATGTGAGTTTGGTCTTGGTTGTTAATCTTGTCTGGGGCAGGCAGTGGCCTCTATGAGAGTATTGAAAACAATTAAGATCTTGTCCATACAATAGCAATTTTCCTCTAAAGAGTTCTGATAAGTTTCCATCTCATCTTAATATTCTCAGATTAATTGCCAGAAGGTTCATCAAACTCTCCAGGACTGTGGCCAATATCTTTAGAAACTTTGCAAGAATTAAACAAAAAATTCACTTTCTCCATGCAGTTATGAAGATGACATCCCTTCTGCAAACTACACCCTTGTGCTATGACTCAGAACTTAATTTCATCCTCCATTACCCCCTTAGTGGGGTCCACATGCTGCACAAGCCCACGCAGCAGTCCCGAATCTTCCTTAGTTCAGAAGATTTCCCCTTGGATTTGACACCAAGTTAGATAAACAGCAATCTGTTCCATAGTCCAGATAGCTTGGTTAATGCTCTTAGGGGACCAGACATTTCTGGCACTGTTGAAATAGTCAATAAAATTAGGCAGAGACAAACTGAAGCTCAATTAAATTTCTAACAACCACCAACATAGCAAACCTCTGAATGGGACAGAGAGGCGAAGAGCAAGTCTGAGAGACCCAGGTACCTGGTTCTTTGGGGTTTGTTAATCTTTCCTGACAAAGGATGGTGTAGGGCAGTCCAACCCATCCTCTGCCATCTTTTAAAATTTTTTAAAAAAGATTTTATTTACTTATATATTTGAGTGAGAGAGAGAAAGGGGGAGGGAGAGAGAGAGAGAGCATGAGCAGGGCAGGGATGGAGGAGCAGAGGGAGAAACAGATTCTCTGCTGAACAAGGAGCTGATGTGGGGCTTGGTTCCAGAACCCTGAGATCATGACCTGAGCCCAAGGCAGATAGATGCTTAACCAACTGAACACCTAGGTGTCCCCTTATGTAGTTATGTAGTACATAGAAAACAAATCTCTAATACTGGGTACACTGCCCATAGAAACTGTACCATTACCCAAAGACCACATCAATGAGTGGACTGATACTGTATGAGTCAGGAAGCCTTCATATCTTCCTAAGAGACAGAGCATAAATGAGGGAAATGGCCTCTGTAAGGGATTAGTCCTCTCTCAAACTGACTGCCTCTCAGAATTGGCACAGTCTATATGAGTACCCATTTGTTTCCAGATTTGATTCAATTGTGTCATTGAATCTTGACAATAGTACTGTGAAGTTAGATTTCTTATTTTTCTTTGATAGTTAGAAAACAGGTTCATACAAACAAAGTAACTTTCAACATTCAAACAACTAGTTAAGTGATGGGACTGAATTTTGAACCTAGATCTTCAGGTCTTAGTTCTGTTTTGTTAATCCCACAGTGTGACTTTGAATATAACACCCGACCAGGAGAGCTCTAGATCTGGTGCAAGAGCCCACACCTGTCTCAGGTATTGAAATTGATTGAAGCAACTGTGACCAGGATATAAATTCTCCTGGTATACATCCACTATATGTGTATCTTCCGGGGAATTCCTTGTTTGATTGCTTCAGTTCAAGGTCTTTTTTTGTGATTTTTGGAGAAACGAAAGGGAGGAACTGGAAGAAATTATTTTGGTTCAGTAGTTGGTGTGATATGCAGGACTCTGAGGAGATAGATGGAGAAGATGAATGTTTCATGTTAGGCAATAAAATTTACCTCCACTTCCAGCATCTTTCTGAGTCTTCTTGGAAGATTTTTTTTTTTTTTTAAGATTTTATTTATTTATTTATTTGAGGGACACAGAGAGCAGGGGGAAGGGCAGAGGGTGAGGAAGAGAGAGAGATAGAGAGAGAGAATCTTAAGCAGACTCTGCACTGAGCTCAGAGCCTATGCAGGGCTGGATCTCATGACCCTGATATCATGACCTGACCCAAAGATCAAGGGTCTGATGCTTAACTGACTGAGCCTCCCAGGAACCCCTGAATCTTCCTGGAAGATTTAAATTACCTGACTTTTTTTTTTTTTAAATGAAGGATTTTATTCCTTTGGAATGTGACACATACCAAGATTGGCCCTGAAATGGCTCAATTATCTTTGGATTCTACAGTAAATAGGGAATCGGAGACCCTGGGAAGTTCTCTCCTGTCAATCCACTCCTGACTATGATTTCCCAGGTGTTTCATACACTTAGGTTTTTAGGTGTGCTACAATACATCTGTGTGTGTGTTTGTGTGTGTATGAGAGAGAGAGATATTCTACTCAGGCTTGAGTTGGCAACAGGTTTACCTTGCTTTATAGTTTCTTTCGTTTTTTTTTTTTAAAAGATTTTATTTACTTATTTGACAAAGAGAGAGAGAGAGATCACAAGCAGGCAGAGATACAGGCTCAGGTGGGGGGAAGCAGGCTCCCCACCAAGCAAAGAGCCCAATAGGGCTTGACCCCAGGACCCCAAGACCATGACTGAGCCGAAGGCAGAGTCCTAACCCACTGAGCCACCCAGGCGCCCCTGCTTTATAGTTTCTTCAGAAAAGGATATTTTAACAGAATTTGTGCTGTATCCCCTGGTCCTTTGGCTCAGCCTTAAAGAAATAACTCACCACAGCAGTGGTTGGCTTTTATCCTTACAAGGCATCAAGACAGCAGAGTCAATAAGCAGTATTCCTAGCAAGGAACCCCCCTTCCCCTACCCCAGGCACCACCTACTGCAGATTTCTTACATTAGATTGGTATCTGTTCATATGCTTGAGAAGTTTGCTTCACACGTGACCACAGCAGAACTGGCCTGAGGAATGTGTTCTGTGCAGTCCAGCCTGTATGGGAATAGGGACCATAGATAAGGGCAAAGAGGGACCTCAGAGGCAGGGCACAGATGGAATGGAAAAACCTTATGGTAACTGCACCCAAGTAATTACTTGAACATCTTAAATGAGGCATTTTGAATGTCTTCACCAAGGTCATTAGCTGTGTATGGAGCAAAGGCTTATTTTTAAAGTTTGACGTAGCCCAAGGAATGCTTTGTTCCTAATTTAGAGCACTTGTACTGAGAGATTCCAAGACTTCGGCATCTGCTGCCACCCACCACGTGCTTTGCAGCAGGCCAAAGTCCACTTGTGGTGAAGTCCCAGAGTCGGCCAGCTCCATAGGGAGCCAGCAAGGCCTGGGAGAGAGCTTGTTTCGGGAATTATTTAGAAAGAAAACTAGCTTTTTAAAAAAGGACATCTTGGGTATGAGAGTTTGGATTCTATTTCAGTAAGTCTTCCCTTCTCTGACCTTTCTATTGTGGGAGGGGGTATATTTCCTGGTCCTTTTGATTTAGGGTTTGGCCATGTTACTTGTTCTGGCCAATAAAATATTAGCAGACATGAAGTGGACAGAGGCCTTAACTGAACTTTGGCCGCTGATCTTGTTCTTGCGCTCTGGTGATCTGCTGTGAGTTCTGGGTAGCGGCCACTCCTTGGAAGAGCAAACCTGAATTCAAGTCACAGTCTAGCTAGCCCACAGTTCAAAGCAGTACAATTCAGCTGAACCCCACCTAGATCGGCCAACCCCCAGAACTGTGATTGTGAGAGTCATCTGTGATTCTTATAAGCTGCTTGAATACTTGTTACACAGCATGATTATAACAATAGTTGACTAGTACATGGAGCTAATGAATTTTATGTTTTTTTTGTGCACCTGGGTGGCATTTATTTTAATTGTGATAGAGTTAAGATTCCTTTAGCACAGAATATAGAAAGGGAGTTCAATCAGCTTTAGTGTGGAATTCTGACAAAAGAGAAAGGAGTGGTCCATTCTCAACAAAGATGACAGCTGCCCCCAAAGTGAGCCTGCAGAGATCCAGAATTAACAGGTATCTAATGGTGGAAGTATTTAAGTTAATTTTGATCCATAACCCTGAAGAAGTCATTAAAATTCCCTAGCCCATAGAAACTACTCGAAGAGTTGTCTACAGAGTTTTGAATTTTATTGAAGATTTTAACTTATTTAAGCTAAATTTAAGTGAAAAAATTAAACTTAAAAAAATTAAACTTAGATTTTCAGATTTCTAGCTTTTTTGAAAAAAATCAGAATGTCAGAAAATGTTGAGCTCACATTTCTTTCTGATAATAAGTATGGGCACTGACTTCCCTTTAGACTAGGTATATGCCTTTCAGTTTGCTGAGGTGTCTGCCATGTTCTTTACTCACCCTCAGATATCTGTGTGTTTTTATCACCTCCCAAATCCTTAGGCACTGGGGTTTCTAACATCTATGATCTCTTCCTATGTTAAAGAAATTCACAGAGGTAAAGAGAGGACCTGGTGCCCAGAGTAGATGCTCAATAGGGTAATCATACATCACGTTTGCCCAGGACGGTCCTGGTTTGATGTCTATTGTCCTGGGCAGATTTATCACTTTGCATGAAAAAAATGACAGGGTCCTACATGGCAGTTGATACTGGCTTTCAGTACCCCAGGAGCACCTCCCATGGCCTCACCATATGGTCTGGGTTTGCTCACAACATGGTGACCTCTGGTAGTTAGACATCTTGTGCTGTGGCTCAAGGTATCCCATGTTACAAGGCAGAAGCTATATTATCGAACTGACTTGGCCTTAGAAGTCCCATAGCAGTACTACCATCTCATTCTATTGGTCACAATGCTGCCCAAATTCAGGGCAGGGGACATGGATATCACCTAGGGCTGAATGACTAAGTAGTAACAAAGTGAAAACTAGAGCCAAGTCTATTTACTTCACTCAATATTTATTCTTCTGGCTCAAGAAGCCCTGTCTCCATTTTACATCCATTTTTAACCTCTCCACCTATATTATATCATTATATACATTACATTATTAATATGTAAGCTCCTATGTATTCTAAGAGAGCCAAGCTACAAATGGTCTTCAGATGGTCTTACAAAATCTAGAAATCACATGCAAAATCTGTTTTTTATGCAGGCATCAATCAGAATTCTCTGTTGAAAACATGGTTTAAGAATTTATTAAAGGCATTAGATAGTTCACAGCATCCCTGAAAGGGTCTGGGAATCAGGTGTGGAACAAATCCAGAGTTAGACTGTGGACTGTTCCAGAACTGCTGCTTCTGCCCCTCCCCAGTGTGCCAGATCGTCCAACCACTCTTGCTTCTGGAATCCCAGCGTCTTCACCTCTGACCTATCCAGAAAGTATCAGTGCAGTGCCTGCTTCCAAATGTCTTGTGCATTTGTACCTAAGCCACACGTCCTAATCCACATGTCTGTGCCATAGCTGCAATTAAAGGAAGTGATTTCTAATGTCTACTCCAGGGATATGCAGATTAATAAGGTGGAAAAATTCTCAAACATGAGGATAGCATTTATAAGACGCTAAGAAGGCAAAATCATGAGAAAGTCTTCTATGTGAGTGTGGCACATATATGTGCTTTTCTGAACCATGGGTTCCTAGTTTTCATCAGATTTTCAAAGAGGTCTCTAATATCCACATATCAAGAATCACTGATACACCAGTTCTTATATTAACACAAATCTACATGTTTGAGCCCATTTTCATATATAGAAGTCTGATATACTTTTCAGAATTGAGGAGTGTGAGGTCCAATGGTGTCTATCTTGCTACTCCAGTAATGTAATCCATTAATAGAAGTTAGATGAATACTGAAATGGTATTTTTGTTGTTTTATTCAATCTGTTTTTTGTCCCTTTTGGGATGATGGAAAAGTACAAAGTTCACTAAAGCATGGATTAATAAGGACACTTATTTTAATAGATTTTATTTGTTTGACTTTTACTTTGGGGACAGGATGGTAAAAACAAAAGAAAACAAAAACCATAGAAAGCTCCCAATAAAAAATTGTTTTAAAAATATACTTTGAGGGATGGCTTAGACTGAGACACATTTAGCTTAACTTTCTACAATTTCCAGTACTTGATGTACAAGCAAATTCTCTGGAGATTTAATAAATGCTCAACTATTTAAAAGAACAAACTTTTGTCAGAAATGTAGAGCAAATCATCTTGGGGGATTCCACACATCTAGCTAAAGGAATCTCAAATTGGGTGCAGAGAGAGAGTTAAGTGTTTTGTGCAAGATTAGCAAGTTCATGGCAGAGACTTAACTGGAACTGAGAACTTAGTTCCAACTTGGCATCCTTTCCTCCAAAACACCCTCAGGAAGGCTTGCAATGAAGATTTTGTATAAGTTAGTTACTGCTGTGTAATAAGACCACCCCAAAACTGAATAGCTGAAACCAAAACCAATTCATTAATGCTTACAAGTTGGCAGGTTGATTTGGGGACAGTCCTGCCACCTCAGCTGGGCTCCCTCAAGCTCTGTGGTCAGTTCCTGGTTGGCTGGGTGGCTTAGCTAAATTGGTTGGGGTCTATCTTACATATGGCACTTCAGTTGGGGAAATGAGGTCTATTCTCATGAGGTTTCTCATCCTTCAGCAAGCTAGCACAGAACTGCTTTCATGGTGGTGTCAGGGTTCCAAAAGGTAGAATTTTAGTCTGGGAACTAGAATAATGGAGTCATCTCACTCTCTTGGTTAAAATCCATCATATAAAAAATAATGATAATAAAATAAAAATAAAAATAAAACCCATCATAAGAGCAGTCCAGATTCAAGGTGGGAAAGAGACATGACCTCTTGATGGAAGAATCTACAAAGTCACATTACAAAAATATAGAGAAGCTGTGAAGAATTAGTGCCATTTTTCAATCAACCAAGGGTTAATTAATTCATTCAACCTCTGTCGATTGTTGCATCTGGCTCAGTGCATCTGGCTCAGTGTTACAATAAGCTCTGGGGAGGAAGTAAGGAATAAGAATCAATCTTGTACTTATTTCTTAGTGAATAGTATCATGTAACCAAAACATCCTTTCCTCAGGCAAAGCTAAAGGTGACTCTAGGTTTTATATCATTGTTCTGAAAGCCATTAGTCCTTAAATTTTGATATTACACCTTCTATTAAAAAATCATATAAGAAATTCAGAAGTAATTTAGCATACATAAATTAAAATTGGCTTTGGTGAGAATAATTGACTTCTCAGAAGTGCAGCCAATAGGGAACTGTCAGGCTGGATGAGTTTTTACACATTTCAGAGAGAAATTGGAGCTCTAAATGCTAAATTTAGCTTATAAGTATATCATACATACATTTGAAAACTTGAAGGTCTTTAGATTATAGGGAGAGTTTTTTGACATCTCTATTAGACATTTTCCTATCTAGTTGCTATTTCAGCTGAAATATTTGATTGAGGTTATACAATGTCTCCAATACAAATTAACCAATTCCTTTTTAGACTATCATTGCCTACTTTCACAGATTATTGACAGTAATATATTCATGTTATCTAGATGAAGGGTCTGGTCTAATATGCATCAAAGGTGTTTTTTTGGGAAAATAGTTTTAAAAATTTCAAAATACACCCAATAAAAATTGAGTAACTGTCCTGCAGAAAACAACTAAAATGGTAGATAGAATAGAAACCTAAATATTTTCTTAAAGGTAATGAAGAGATGACAAGATAGCAAGTAATTAATGGCCAAAATCTAAGGGAAAGATGGAATCCAGTGAAGTAAGCACAGTACTCAAGCCAATTTTATTCTGAGAAAATTTACCTATTTGGGCAAATTTGAACTTCAATTTTGATGGCCTTACTGACTGAGACAGATAAAAATGAAAATCTAAGAGCTTGTTTAAACTAGAGAATCTGCCCAAAGGTTTGGTATTTGAATAAACAAAAACCAGATCTAATCCTAATACTGTGTTTATTATAAGTGCTTAAAAATTTTTTTTGAGTCTCGATTGGAAGAAAAATGTCCCAAAGAGGTCATACCTTCAAATAAGCCTAACAATAATTTTCATCTTTAAGTGGGCTATCACATACACTAGTGGTTCAAATCATTAAAAAGAACACTAAATATATCTGGTTTGGATACTCTCCTACACATCATGCAGAAAGAAACACCAGATCTTTCTGTCAAAAAGTGTTTCCTTCCCAGGTTTCTGAGAATTCCCATAAATAATTTTCTCAAGAAAAATAAGCATTATACAGTAAAAAAATCATTAAGTGCACAAGAAAATGAAGTACCAACAGAAGAATCAGCAGAAACAGAACTGTGAAATTGGCAGATATAAAGCATTTACTATACATAAAGGGGAAAAAATAGAAGCAATCTTCAGAGAACAGACACTGTAAAAAGTATCCTTAACAGTTTTACAAGAGTACAAAGTAAAATGTCTAGATATTAAAAAAAAAAATTCAATAGCTGGAATAAACAAACAACTCAACAGACAGATTTAGCAGCAGGTTAGACCCAGCTGAAGAGAGAATCAATTAATTGGAAAATGGGTCAGAAAAACTGTGATAAACTAGAAAGTTAGTTGAAAATGATAGTTTTCTCAGAAGCCATTATAATAAGACTAATGTGCCTAATGGGACAGGAAGGATCTCAGAAAGAGCAAAGGGGATTTGGGAGGATGCAGACAGCTGAAACAGCTAAATTTAGCTATGTGGCTTTTCAAACTCCCTTTGAGTTATATGGGGCTTAAGCAAATAATAAGCCAGATAAATAGCATAGAGGATAGCTTTATATCCCAGAATTAAAATCCCTGCACAGGGTAAGATCGAATAACCCAATATATTGAACCACAGACTACCATGGACCATTGGAATTGAAAAGGCAGTGTGTGACATCAAACATATTTAAGTGAAAATTCAGATATGGCTGGTCTGAGAAGCAGAGAAGAGCAAATTTGGAGATTAAAGGAGACATTATCACCAAATTTTCAAGCAATGAGATCAGAATGGATGGTGAACACAGGAATCTCTAAGGGAATACTTTCTTCACCATGGTTGGCCAGTCAAATAAAATTTGTCTTGCATATCATAAATGTAATGTAGTCCCCGGGTCTTAAAACATTTTAGATGAGCTTAGGCCTTTTGGAAATAAAGAATTATCTACATTAATTCAGAAGTCTTTGTAGGGTATGCATTATTTTTATATAGCTCAAATTGGTTCATTTTTTTGAGCACCCATCTGCTAAAAAAAATCTCAGTTAATTGTTTTCAGTTGCAGCTATGTTCCAGAAGGCTTGTATAGTGCCAAGATATGCCAGAGGGAGGACCCACCTGATCTTCAGTTCATCTTTCTATGCAGGCATCCTCTGAGTCATCTGTTGTCTTGCTTTGTTCTTGTGCTCCTGGTCCATTTATATCTAATGGTTCTGCTTCATCTGTTCCATCCTTGGGAGTCATGGAATTCTTTTGTTGTTTTTATGTTACTCTAGGATATAGGAATTTCTTGAAGCTTTCAAAGTACAATTGCATAAAACTGACTGTGCCCCCTCCAGGGTCTTGTTATTTCTTAGGTATTTTGCATGGGAGACAAAATTCCTCCCTTGGGCATCTATCCCTTTGGCATCTATATTCTTAATATATCTCCTATATTTCTGTATTTCTTCCAGCTCAAGGTAAAGCTACTTTGTCTCATAATTTCTCCCAAATGTTTTCTCCATAACTGAAATCTTTTCCATTCTGCTGAAGGTAGAGGCTTTTGAATAACAAAACCTAGGAGAACAGAATGACAGACTTCTAGCTTTCCATCTTGCTAACTCCCTTTCCTGATTTATGAAACACAGAAAGGCTTAAACTTTCTAAATAAAGGGAAGAGCTGTTGGGGAAAGTATTGGGGGGGGGGGAGACTACATTATTTTACATTTAAAAAATTATCCAGTTGCTTATGTTTGAAAGCAATACTTTCCTAGATCCAGCTAAAGAGTGTCCCTGCCTTGAGCTCTGTGATTTTGTTCTGGTTGTGCCCTGCCCTCTACTACCGCCATAGAAGACATTTGCTGAGCCTAGGGTACCTGCCAAACTGGAGACCACAACCCCTTTTTGGCCAAGCTTGGTATTTCAGAATTCCTGACCCAAATACCCTCAAGCCCAATTGTAGGCCAACACAGGACTCTTTCCTGGGTCCATCCCTTTGAGGGTGGACCACCTTGAGATTATGTTCATTTAGAGTCCTAAGACATGGAGAAGGGGCAATTCAAAGTTAACCATTTAAAAACTGTTATAATTCTGATTTCAGAGGTAGCTTTATAGGAATCAGTTTACCGTCTCTTCTATGTATGTTACTTACAGATAGAAGGGGGCCTATCTTGATGTGTTGGGTGTTAGGATATAGTTCTTAGCTTGCCCCATATCACCTGAGATCATTCTCTATCCATCTAAGAAATTGTCTCTCTGTCAGAGGATGCTTTCTGGCCAAAGGAGCATGTTTGGCCAATGGATAAGATGGTTGGAAGTGCTAGAGAGCTCTAATGTTCCCCAAGAGAAACTCAACCAATGAGAGATGGGCATTTGTGGGTAAATATCTCAGATGATTCATGCCTAGTGGTTCAATTCTGAGCAATGCTTATGGGGAGCGATCCCAGTTGCTCACAGTGGTAACCTGCTTATCTAAAATAACTCCTTGCCTTTCCTCATATCCTTGTCTCACTTTAAAAAAATAGAAAAAAGAAAGAAAGAAAATAGAATGAATCAAGTGGGAATTGGGAGATATTTTGGGGGCAGATATTTTATCTGTGACAATCACATACAGGGAGAGAAAAAAATGGGAAAAGTATTTTTAAGACACTTTGTACTGTCCTGTGAATCAAAAACCACTTCGCCATTTTTAATAGAGATTTCAGCAAAGTTTGTCTCCCAGGTAAACTTCTTGGATTCATCCATTTCCTCTCAGTGGCCTATGGACCATATCTTCGGTTTAATAAGTTGGGGTTGCTTCTTGTTGCTGATAAGGGGTGAATCGCTTAGGGAGACTACTCTTAGAGGATGCAAAGGTGTGTATTTTGGTATGGAAGAATATTTTGGTATTGAAGACCCTCTGTCTAGGCTAGGTGTGTGTGTGCACATGCGTGCACGTGCGTAATGGTAACGTTGTCACAATAAAAGGGAAATAGACCTTTCCTCTTAAATGTGTTGGGGTAGAGACATGAAATATAAATCATTTTGAGGGATAGTCTTAAAGACATATTCCATCTGGGTGTGGTTATGACTGTAAAACCTGAACTTCTAAATTGATTGAGCTTGTGGTAGAACCAGTGCCTGGAACATAGTAGGTATTTATTAAACATATGTTGACTGGATGTATTACTGGAAAAATGTTGACAAGGGAATATTTATAGCATCTACCAGGAAAAGAATAATTCTGCTCTGCCTGCTTAGCTTGTGAGCCATTTGGGGGTGAATTGGGCAATACTAGAGCATTCAGGAAGGTAGAATGATTTACTTTGGAAAAGTTAAAGAATTTAAAGAAAATACAATACATCCAGAAATGAAGATGAAGGGGAGAGAAGGCAGGATTCTGTACACATTGGGATTTAAGGGAGGTTGGGGGTGGGGAGGAGGAGTCTCTGTGACATACAGAGAGAGGAAGAGAGGGGAAAAAGCAGTTTTAATAGACTTTGTAATATGTTATGAATCAAATTCTATTTTGGCACATTTTATAGAAATTTCTGTACAAGTTTCCCTCTCATTTTCAACCTACTTGTTGGTCTTGAACTGGTGTTAGTGCTTCCTAGAGATTGGGCTTTCTATTGGTTTTAAATAAATGAATATATAACCCTAGGTTCTCTTGAAAGAGGTATTTCTTTGAAATTAAAAAGGGGGAAATTAGGATATTTCATTGATGGTAAGATATACTTTTAGGCTGTCTGAAATTAGAATGTGTCTTTATGTTTGATGAGGAGTCAAAGTTTAATTGGTAAGTTTTTTTCCTTTGTTACTGATACATCCTTTTTTGGCACGTTAAACTTTTTGACAGCTTAAGTTCAATAACATGCTCTGAAATTCACTTCAACTTTTTTTTTTTAAAGATTTTATTTATTTATTTGAAAGACAGAGATCACACGTAGGTAGAGAGGCAAGCAGACAGAGGGGGTGGGAGGGAATCCCCCTGCTGAGCAGAGAGCCTTATGCGGGGCTCAATCCCAGGACCCTGGGATCATGACCTGAGCCAAAGGTAGAGGCTTTAACCCACTGAGCCACCCCGGTGCCCCCACTTCAACTTTTAAAGGCATGAGAGACTGTGGACTCTGAGAAACAAACTGCGAGTTTTGGAGGGGAAGGGGGTCGGGGAATGGGTGAGCCTGGTGGTGAGTATTAAAGAAGGCCTGTATTGCATGGAGCACTGGATGTGGCACATAACCAATGAATCTTGGAACACTGAAAAAATAAAATTATAAAAAATGGTAAAAAAAAAATAAAATAAAGGCTATGTGATGAATAGTTCCATGATAATATTCAGTATTTCACTAGTCTTTAATAAGTTTCTTTCCATAGAAAATACACTGGATTCCAATGAATTCAGCCTAATTATGAGACTTATTTTGCACCCTGTTTTTAGGAGGAAGAGAGAAATCTGGGAAGATAAACAAATATTTGACATTTGGTAAAAATAAGCAAATGATTTTTTAGATTCACATAGAAAATAACCAGTACCATTTTCTAAACAATCCCCAAATATTCAGTGACCCAGGGGAAAATGATAATTGTGAGAGACTTTGTAAGACAGAGATTTGGGGTAGAGAGGCACAAAGGGGACTAAAGAACAAAAATCAAGAAAGGGGGCCCAGATTTTAAAATAAATATTTACCCAATTTAAAAAGGGGCCAAAGATTTAAATAGACATTTCTCCAGAGAAGATATACATATGGTCAGGATACACAACATCATTAATTAGGGAAATGCACATCATAATCACAATGACATACTACTTCCTACTCACAAAAAAACAAAAAAACAGAACAAAACCCCCCCAAAACCAAACCAAACCAACCAACCAAACAAACAAAAAAAAAAACAAGTGTTGGCAAGAATGTGGAGAAGTGGGAACATTTAGGCTTTGCTGGGAATGTAAAATGGTGCAGCCACTTTGGAAAACCATTTGATAGTTCTTCGAAAAGTTAAATGTGAAGATTCCATGTGAACCAGCAATTCTACCCCTAGTATGTACCCTTAGAAAACTGAAAATACATTTCCAAGCAAGAACGTGTACACGAGTATTAGGGCGCCTGGGTGGCTCAGTGGGTTAAAGCCTCTGCCTTTGGCTCAGGTCATGATTCCAGGGTCCTGGAATTGAGCCCCATGTCCGGCTCTTTGCTCTGTGGGGAGCCTGCTTCCCCTTCTCTCTCTGCCTGCCTCTCTGCAAACTTGTGATCTCAGTCTGTCAAATAAATAAATAAAATCTTTAAAAAAAAAAAAAACTTGTACATGAGTATTTATAGCAGTATTATTCATAGTTATCAAAAAGTGGGAACAACCCAAATGTTCATCAAGTAATGAATGAATAAATAAAATGTATTGAAAATAGCATATTATCCAGCCACTAAAAGGAGTGAAGTACTGATACATGCTACAGCATAGATAGACCTTGAAAATTTTATGTGAAGTGAAAGAGGCCAGACCCATAAGGCCACATATTATGTAAATCTAATCATATAAAATGTCCCAAGTAGATAAATCTACAGAGACAGAAAATCGATGCATAGTTTCTACGGGCAAGGGAGAGAGAGAGGAAGTGGGGCACTGGGCAGAGAATGGGGAGTGCCTGCTAATGAATATGGGGTTCCTTTTTGGGCAGATGAAAATGTTCTGGAATTAGAGAGTAGTGACTGATGAGCAACTTAGGACTCTATCAAAAAATCACTGACATGTGTACTTTGAAAGGATGAACTTTACAGTATGTGAATTATAGCTTGATAAAAGTGTTAGGAAAAGTGTATACACAGAATGTTCAAAGTAACAGCTGGACTGTGCGTGGATTCCAGGGGGGAAGAATGGCTCCTGAGTTCTCTTTTGTGGGCAAAATAGGCTCTTGTGACCCATGGAATGCAAGGTGACCTCGTCTTCTCTACCTGTGTCCCAGAACCTAAGATTTGGTGACTGACCTACTTTAATCACTCACTCGCTGTTTTATGTTTTGGGGATGGTGCCATACATGAGAGGTCAAGCGTGTGGGTCCTGTGTGGTGTCACTTACTATTACAGAGTTCTAGACTCATGAGGTCCTCAAACAAGACTGTGGTTTTGAGTTAATGACATTTATTATGTTTATATCAATTGCTTCTTTTTCTCTATCTTAGAATTGATATCTTGATGAGCAAGTATTAGCATTAATAGGCAGATGAGCAAACAAATTTATTCAACATAAATGCAATGTTTATTGAATGATTACATCATGGTTGATGAGGGGTTCATTGGTGAGTGAGGCATGACGCCTGGCATCACAAGTATCAGCAGAGGATGTAGCTATATGTAAGAGGGCCCTTACATTAGAGTTGGCGTGTGCTCTATATGTGGAAGAAAGTACAAGATGTTTGGTTGACTGACTGCATTAGTGGATGCCATACAGACCACTCTGTGTCCATATCCTTTTCCCTATACTATTGTAGTGTCTTCCCACTCTTTATCAGGACTGGTCTTATGACTTACTTTCACCAATAGAATATGCTAGTAGTAATGGTGTGTCACTTCTGAGTTTAAACTTCTTGAGGCCTGAACACTCATTCTTATGTTCCAGATCCTAGCCTCTGACATGTGAAAAAGCCATTGCTTGCCTGCTGGAGGGTAAGATATCATAGAGGGCAGTGCCATGTCATCCCAGTCATTCCAGCCACGTGTGGACGTGACATGTGAAAGAGCCCAGGTCAGATCAGCCACCAACCAAGTCATGGCTGAATGCAGATGTACACATGAACCCAGCTGAGATCATGTCAGCCCAGCCTGGATCTGCAGAAACAATCACGCTCCCCTAGACTCCCAAAGAATAGAAAATGATTGCTTAAGACACGAAGTTTTGGTGGTATTTGTCATGCAGCGATAAGACAAGTGATATAGGATGTTATGAGAGCACAGATGATGAGGCCTGACAAAAACCTGGCTGAATGAAAGAAGGCTTTTTAGAGGAAGTAATACTTATACTATAACTTTGAAAATGAATAGGAGTTAGCCAGGGAAAAGAGAGAATCTGAGTGTGTGTGAGTGTGTGTGTGTGTGTGTGTGTGTGTGTGTGTGTTTTAAAGAGGGGTTCAAGGGAAGAAGAAACCGAAAGAAACGGTCTAAGTAGTTGAAGGAATGATGTTCAAAAAGTTGAGGAAGCAAGATGGCCCAGAGGGCTAGAATGTGGTGTGCGAGAGAGAGAATTAAGAGACAAAGTTAGAGGAGGGCCTGGGTAGCTAGTCAGTTAAGTGTCTGACTCTTGGTTTCAGCTCAGGTTATGATCTCAGGGTTGAGAGACTGAGCCCCAAGTGGGGCTCTGCCCTTGGCAAGGAGCCCGTTTGATTTTTTCCCCATCTCCCTCTGGCCCCTACCCCACTAGTGTTTCTCTCTTAAAAAGAGAGAGAGAGAGAGAAAGTTAGAGAGTCAAGTGGGAATTAACTCATGTAAGATCTCAAACATTTATTAAGGAGTTTCGACTTTAGCCTGAGAATAGCTGGGTCAATAAAGGCTTTTAATCCCATATTTTGCTTTTGTATGATCAGCCTAGCTATAGTATAGTATTCTCGTATACTAGTATAGTACAGTCTAGTATATTACAGTCTAGACTAGTTTAGTATAGTATGGTTGCATGATTTGGGACAAGTGGATTGGAGACCATTTAGAAAAATCTTGGCAGGAGGGAGGGGGTGGTGGCGAGTTTAGGGACAAGCAGAAAGGACAGAAAGTCAATGACTCTGAGGACTGTCATAGGGTCAGTATTGACCCAACCCATGATTCACTGGAAGGGGGATGAGAGAGCTGTCAAAGATAATGACAACATTTTGGTTCGGGTGACTGAACTGATACTGATTTTGCTCACTGGTCTAGAGCACAAAGGAGGTGGAGCAGGTTTGAGTGTAACTACACATTCAGTCGGGGCACACTGTGTGAGGCAGGTCATATTTTCCGAAGAGGGCCACACTTGTATGTTTGTTCCACTCCTCATGCTCTTGGGTGTGACCTATGGCCACGGTGAGATGGGGTCCATGTTTGTTCCTTCCTCTTGCCTCTGGGAAGGGGCTTGTGAAAGCACCAATGATTGGGGTCCCAGATAAGTGATAGTATGTAACTCTGAGTCACAAAATCTGGAGACACAAAAATCTGGAGACAGCTCCTACCTGGCTTTCTCTCTGGAGACTCGCCTTTGGACTCCCACCACCATATTGTGGGAAAGCCCAGGCCAAGTGTGGAGGACATATGTAGGTGTTTCAGCCCAGCTGCCCAGCCAGTCTCTCTGCAGACATATCATCAACGACCAGACATGTGAATAAATTAATCTTCAGAGAATTCCAGCCCCCAGCCTTGTAATCTTCCAGTCGAGGTCCTGGACACTGTGGATAGAGACACATCATCTCTGCTCTGTCCTGTCTGAATTCTTGACCTATAAAACTATGAGAGATAAGAGATCATTCTTATCATTTTAAGCCACTGGGTTTTAGACCAATGTATAATATAACAGCAGGTCACGGATATACTATATCCAGGGTGCCTACGCGACATTCTCATAACTCACATGTATATTCCTTGTTTTAAAAAAAATTAATGTTGTGGGGGGCTTGGGAGGCTCTGTAGGTTAAGCATCCAACTCTTTATTTCAGCTCAGGTCATGATCTCAGGGTCATAGGATCAAGCCCTGTGCTGGGCAAGAAGCCTGTTTAACATTCTCTCTCTCCTCCTGCCACTCGCCTCTAAAAATAAAGAATCAGTGTTGCAAACTCTTTATGTTTCATAAGAAAAAGTTATAACAAGTACTCTGTCAGTTCATCTCCACTATTTGTTAGGAAAAATTTTTTTTTAAAAGATTTTATTTATTTGACAGACAGATTATAAGTAGGCAGAGAGAAAGAGGGGAAGAAGCAGGCTCCCCGCTGAGCAGAAAGCCTGATGTGGGGCTTGATCCCAGAACCCTGAGATCATGACCTGAGCCGAAGGCGGAGGCTTTAACCCACTGAGCCACCCAGGTGCCCCTGTTAGCAAACTTTTGACTGTTCTGCTTTCCTTAGCTTTGGTGAAAGAAGGGAGGGGTGGTCTCTAAAACGGAAGTAATGGACAGGTGCTCGGTCATTCCTGGACAGGATGGTAGATCGATAAAGTAATGACAGTGGTGCCCTCTGGCACATGCATCGCAGCATCCCAAGCTCCTGTACAGGCACAGATGGGCTGCATCAGGGTGGGCCTTCTGTCTTTAATGACTGGTGCGAAAAGCACTCCCACCATCCCGCCCATCAAAAACAAAAAAAGAAAGAAAAAAGTTGGCTCTGACAGCAAGAAATGACACACCTGGGTTGTGTTAAGAAATTTTTATTGTTTCCTTTGGATTTGTGATGAAAGCACATAAAATTACAAGTGGAAGAAACATCATGCCACAAAATTGCATAGAGTTATTACAAAAATGTGAATTACGCATTTTAAATAATTTGAGATAGAAGAACAAAATATGTACACTTTAAGAGTTTCAAATACTTTGTCCTATCTTTTATTTTTCTTCTGAAAAGGCAAAAGTCACAATGTCCAATCCATCACAAACAATATTTATACAGTGCACACGCGCAACATTAAATTCAAAGTAACGCAAGCAATGGCCCTTTCTTTTGGAATGACTGAATGACCGCTTATCTATTACAGGAGCATTAATGCATGAATGTACGGCGATGTGGAAATGTTCAAATGAAATGCTGGAAACCAAAAACACAAGGCATGTCATCAGAATTTTGAAAATTGGTTTTCACGGCCAAAACCACGCTATTCTCAGTAGTGTAAGGGTATCAGAGGGGCACGGTCTAATTGACTACACAGCTCTAACGCTCTATTACAAGAAAACCACAGTACAGAATTTTACACATTCAACACAGAACAAGGCAAATACATAAAGGCACAAAACTGCACATCATATAGACCCTTTTTCTTTATCTTACTCTATTTCAAGTAATATTAATATTGTTAAATGATAGTATCGCTGTAGTAGTTTCAATGAGGCAAGATGGACAGTGTTCCACACTACCCCACAACTGCAAAAAGTGTCATTGTACAGATATAAAAATGTGATTACAGTAAATGGCCAAATACAAATGTATTGCAAAATGACTAGAGTCACGAAGAGAATGCAATCCCACTACCCAAACAGTTTTGTGTAAGTCAGGGTCTTTCCACTTCTGTCTCTCTCTGGACTAAAATGTGAGACAGTGTTCTGTAATAATCATCATTGTGTTTGGTATGAATGCTATTATTAGTTCATTCTTCTGCAACGTTAGACAGTCTACAATTTTATTTATAAAAATGCAGCATTCAATTGTGCCCATTCTTGCTTCCTTACGATGAATGTTTTTCTTTCAAAGTGCAAAAGTAGAATGATTTATAAAAGATTTATCTTTCAATGGAAGATAAGTTTTATTAAGTGTCTAATTAATACCCCAAATCCTTCAGATCAAAATATAATCATTTCCAAAAAGGATGGGATTTTTTCTCCTTGTGTCTTGCCAGATGTGTTTTTTATTTTTTAATCAAACACTCTTGCCTCATGTTTGAACTAAGTCTTCATTTTGATTAAAACTTAACTGTGATCCCTAGTTATTGCTTAAAGTTAAATAAAATAATTTGCATAAAAATATTAAATTCTTGAAACACAATTTTCAGGACACAACTGGTTTTTGCATTTTAAAATGTTTCGCTAAGCTACAATCAGACAGGTTTATTTTAAGGGAAAATAAAGCTATAAGCATCTTTCTTCAGAGCTTTAACTTCAATGTTCCTTGTGTTACTCTCTAAATTATATTTCCCTCTATATAATTATTCTCTCTTACTTAAGTTCCTTCAATAATATTTTTGATCAGTTTTCCCATGATATAATTTGTTTTTCTTATGCCACCAACATAGAAACTTAACAAAAAGACACAATTAAGTGGATTAAATGTACATAGTAAATATATAATGAAAGATTTTTTATGTTAGAATAAAGTCAAAATCTGTCAGACTTAAAAATTATGAAAGATACTAATAAATTTCCATATTGCTGTCCTATACATTTTTTTATATATTCTATTAAAACAAGCTTAAAATCTGATACTTAAAATCCAGTTTTTGATCCTGCAAAATATATATCAAATTCATATTCTAAGCTCTAAATCTACCTCAACTTGTATCAACAGTTCCATCCACTGTTTCTTAGAATTTCAACATAATTTAATAGTTACATAATATAGATAGATGTTTGACCATTTTCTTCTCTGGGTATTTATCCCCGAATTTGGGTTTAAGTCTTATGCAAGAGACTTGGGTCACTGCCAATTAAAATACACGCATCTATACTTGTATGCGCTTGTGCTTGTGTGTGTGTGTGTGTGTGTGTGTGTGTGTGTGAGTGTTTGTGTACTTACATGGCTATGTGTGTACATATATACATGGAGATACTATATATCATTTATATGTGGGTCTGTGTATTCTCTAGATAAATATTCAATCTTTATCTCTATAGTAAAAATAAATGAACCATAAAAAATGTGAGACAGCAAAATAACCACTGGAACCTGTTCCCCCTGATTGAATCTCTGCTCAACATCTATCAGCTTAACCATTTTTATTCAACCAGACAGACTTTGTAGTTATTTAATAATTTCAGGCCAACCACCAATGGATACCCAGACTTTGAGTGCAAATAGTTACTTCAGAAAGCACAGTGCCTGGAAGTGTGTGGCCAGTTTGCTCAAGCAACCCAATGTATGCGCCATATTGCTATGTATTGGGATAGCTTCACTGGGCAAGGATACAACCAAGTGACTTTTTTTCAAGAAAGAAGACCAACTTATTCGAATCACTGTGGTATTGAATAAAGCCATGTCAGCAACAGATACATTGATGCCTCTATGATAAATAAATTAGCAAACTGCAAGCCTCCAGTGCTTGCAAAGCAAAGGATAAAACAATTTAATATGCACGTTAACTTGAAGAGATGGTAGTTGAGGGGCAGTTAGGAAAACGAATGCTCAAAGTTGGCTGTTCGATAGTGTTAAATAATGCTACGCATTTCTCAAACTATTCCTATTACTTTGAAATACTTTATACCAGAGCTTCAAATAAAAACATGAGCTTGATTTTCTTCAAAAAAGACACTGTCCTTCGTTAAATGTCCCATGGAGCCCGGAAGTTGCCTGCTTTGAATTTACTATTGGAAAGAAAACAAAAATCCCACATACATGCACTCTCCACAAGCAGACCTGTAGTAGCGTCCACATAACGCATGGAGCCTGGGCATGAGGATGTTGGCATGGATCCTTCTAGAACTCTCCCTGTGGTGTGGATTGTAGGGTAAAGAATGCTTCTCAGGAAGATGCCCCCGGGCAGTGATTTTTGTAGTAAGAGAGAGTCGGATGAAGGGGCCATGCATGCTTTGAAGGCCTGGCAGGAACAATCACAGAGGAGTATCGAACTCTTTTCCTGGGTTGTCTCCTTCCAGCTCGTCACTGGAGGGAGGCCTGTGGTTCATTTTTCCAGGCTCTGAGGCCAGGGAGGGAGGGGCAGAGCTGTGGTTGCTGTCTTCGCTGATCTTCCCTTTCATGGCTTCCTGCACGAACTCCAAGATCTCCAGGGGCAGTCTTTTGAACTTGTCTTGGTATTCTTGCTCCAGGTCTGTCTGCAGCTGGGAGACATCAAGAGAGGAGGATGGTTTTAGGTCATTTAGTTTTCTCTAACCCCCCGCGTGGAAACTCTTGGAAAGAGATGTGCAAAGATGGGGGAGGAATAAATTAATGTAAATACCATCCACGGGGTACCTATGGAGAAGATGTAAAACAGAGTGTAGTTGACCACGTCACCTGTCTGCGGCTGAAGGTCAAGTTCAGGTTCTGTGGGGGCAGAATAGGGCTAAAGACAGGCAACAGTATAAATACACACACAAAGACGCAGAGGCAAATCTTTTGAAAAAGTTTACAGAAGTAATATGCTGTGATCCGAAGTTCTTTTTTTTTTTTTTTTTTTTTTAAAGATTTTACTTATTTACTTGACAGAGAGAAATCACAAAGTAGTTGGAGAGGCAGAGAGAGAGAGGGGGAAGCAGGCTCCCTGCTGAGCAGAGAGCCCGATGCGGGACTCCATCCCAGGACCCTGAGATCATGACCTGAGCCGAAGGCAGCGGCTTAACCCACTGAGCCACCCAAGCGCCCTGATCCAAAGTTCTTAAATGAAGGGACTGGAAGCTACTGAGAGCTGGGCGTGCCAAGGTCAGCCATGCTTCAGGCTGGGGAGAGGGAAGAGGTGGCTGGAGAGGACAGGGGAGCTACAAGGGGGCTTCATAAAGTGCCGTGGAGTACTTCTAGAGAGAAGCTCAATGCATTTTTTAAAAGATTTATTTATTTATTATTTTAGAGGAAGAGAGAGGGCGAGGTGAGGAGCAAAGGGAGAGCATTTCCGGCAGACTCCCTGCTGAGCGTGGAGCCTTTCACAGCTCGATCTCACCACCCTGAGCGGGAACAAGAGTCAGGGGTTTAACGGACTGTGCCACCCAGGCACCCCTCAATGCATTTTTATGAACTGAACATACTCCTATAACCAACTTTAACTTCTGTTTTGCCTTCTTTTATCACCTCTTTGATTCTTTTTCTTTTCATTCTAATTTTATTTGCCTTGTATTTTGCTTTAGCTACCTTATAAACTGTCTTTTAATTTATCTGTTTAATGCTCTGGAGAATGCCCAGACTTTTAAAAGTCACAGAACCATTTCTTCAGACTTAAATGGAAGCCGTAATCATAAAACCAGTGAAGGCTGGGCGTCTTCTGTAGCCAGGGTGAGGGGCAGCCAGTGGTGGGTGCTGCCTGCTGGAAAGCTCTACTGTGATGGAAACAAAGAATTTTTTTTTTTTAAGATTTTATTTATTTATTTTACAGAGATCACAGGTAGTCAGAGAGGCAGGCAGAGAGAGGGGGAAGCAGGCTCCCTGCTGAGCAGAGAGCCTGATGTGGGGCTCGATCCCAGGACCCTGAGATCATGACCCAAGCTGAAGGCAGAGGCTTATCTTATTTTTATTTATTTATTTTTTAAGATTTTACTTATTTATTTGACACACAGGGAGAGAGATCACAAGTAGGCAGAGAGGCAGGCAGAGGGGTGGGGAAAGCAGGCTCCCCACTGAACAGAGAACCTGATGCAGGGTTCGGTTCCAGGACCCCGGGATCATGCTGCTTAGTCCAGGGTTAAGACAGTACTCAGGGCATCTGTTCTTTGGAGCTGTGACCCCTTTCCTTGCTCACATTCTGGACAATGTCAGCAGCATGAGAACACCCTCTTTGGTTCAACCCCTTTGCTTGTGCTTTTATGCTGGAGGAATTCTGCCAGGATTTAGTTATATAATATAGGCCCATAATCCCTTGCCTGCAATTCTAAAATCCCCCAAAGTTCTGAAATCCAGAACTTTTTTTTTTTTGGTAAATTTGGGGCAAACACATAGACATTAATTGATATAGTTATTTAAAATCCTTATATATTTCACTGAATGTGAATATCCATGCACGGTACTGTAGACGTATTAATTTGTATGACTATGAGGATGACAAGCCCCCTCCTAGAGTATTATGCTCATAGTATATGCATTATATGACTTTCTAAAATCAGAAAAATTATGTATTTCAAAAGACAAGGATCCCAATAATCTCAGAAGATGGACTGTGGATCTATTTGAACAACATTCCCTACCCCCCCTCCCACCCCACATCAAAAAGGGCCAGATAGGGTCGCCTGGGTGGCTCAGCCAGTTAGGTATCTGCCTTCAGCTCAGGTCATGTTCTCAAAGTCCCGGGATCCAGTCCTGCATTGGACTCCCTGCTCAGTAGGGAGTCTGCTTCTCCCTCTGTCCTTCATATCACTCTCATCCTTTCTCTCGCTCTCTCTCTCAAATAAATAAATAAAATCTTTTTTAAAAAGTGTCTGATAAAAATGACTTGTCCTAAGTACTGAAAGTCAACTATTCTTCCCAAATATAAAATGTAGGGTATTTATGATTATGTTGCACTGGCATATGAATTCTAATAAGCCAAGGAGGAAGCATGCTATGAGAAGGGCACTCATGGGGCTCTGAGACTGACATTGCTACAATGAAGCAAAGGCACCTTCACACACAGCTGCTCCCTCCCTGTGAGGAACAAGTGAGCCATCGGAGCATCACAGATGAGATGACAATGGCCAATTCTTTCCCAACCATTTTGAAGAGAGTAGGGGCTTTTACAGGAGTGAAATCTTAGTCTGGTGTTCACCAGTTCTCATTAACTGCCACGCAGGCCATTCATTTGTCTCATTTTTAATTCAGCAAGGCGTGCTGTTCAAGTTTTGCTTCCAAGAAATATGAGGAAACGAAGACTAAGCAAGGAGCCTGGTGTTGAGGAAACAGCAGATTTCTGTTTTCCTTTAGGTTAGTGTGGGGTAACTTCAGCATTAGATTCATTGCATGTGACCTAGTGGTCAATTTCTCTTAGGTCCTGGTAGGCAAGACCCCAGAGTGCTTGATAGTACTGTTTTTTTTTTTTTTTGAATTTATATACAAAAAAGAATGTGAACTATGAAACAATGTCAAATACTTAAATGAACATTTTTTTTTTTTTTTTAATTTTTTATTTTTTATAAACATATATTTTTTATATACATATATTTTTATCCCCAGGTCTGTGAATCACCAGGTTTACACACTTCACAGCACTCACCAAATCACATACCCTCCCCAATGTCCATAATCCCACCCCCTTCTCCCCAACCCCCTCCCCCCGGCAACCCTCAGTTTGTTTTGTGAGATTAAGAGTCACTTATGGTTTGTCTCCCTCCCAATCCCATCTTGTTTCATTTATTCTTCTACCCACTTAAGCCTCCATGTTGCATCACCACTTCCTCATATCAGGGAGATCATATGATAGTTGTCTTTCTCTGCTTGACTTATTTCGCTAAGCATGATACGCTCTAGTTCCATCCATGTTGTTGCAAATGGCAAGATTTCATTTCTTTTGATGGCTGCATAGTATTCCATTGTGTATATATACCACATCTTCTTGATCCATTCATCTGTTGATGGACATCTAGGTTCTTTCCATAGTTTGGCTATTGTGGACATTGCTGCTATAAACATTCGGGTGCATGTGTCCCTTTGGATCACTACATTTGTATCTTTAGGGTAAATACCCAATAGTGCAATTGCTGGGTCATAGGGCAGTTCTATTTTCAACATTTTGAGGAACCTCCATGCTGTTTTCCAGAGTGGCTGCACCAGCTTGCATTCCCACCAACAGTGTAGGAGGGTTCCCCTTTCTCCGCATCCTCGCCAGCATCTGTCATTTCCTGACTTGTTGATTTTAGCCATTCTGACTGGTGTGAGGTGATATCTCATTGTGGTTTTGATTTGTATTTCCCTGATGCCAAGTGATATGGAGCACTTTTTCATGTGTCTGTTGGCCATCTGGATGTCTTCTTTGCAGAAATGTCTGTTCATGTCTTCTGCCCATTTCTTGATTGGATTATTTGTTCTTTGGGTGTTGAGTTTGCTAAGTTCTTTATAGATTCTGGACACTAGTCCTTTATCTGATATGTCGTTTGCATATATCTTCTCCCATTCTGTCAGTTGTCTTTTGATTTTGTTAACTGTTTCCTTTGCTGTGCAAAAGCTTTTGATCTTGATGAAATCCCAGTAGTTCATTTTTTCCCTTGCTTCCCTTGCCTTTTGCGTTGTTCCTAGGAAGATGTTGCTGCGGCAGAGGTCGAAGAGGTTGCTGCCCGTGTTCTCCTCAAGGATTTTGATGGATTCCTTTCGTACATTGAGGTCCTTCATCCATTTTGAGTCTATTTTTGTGTGTGGTGTAAGGAAATGGTCCAATTTCATTTTTCTGCATGTGGCTGTCCAATTTTCCCAGCACCATTTATTGAAAAGGCTGTCTTTTTTCCATTGGACATTCTTTCCTGCTTTGTCGAAGATTAGTTGACCATAGAGTTGAGGGTCTATTTCTGGGCTCTCTATTCTGTTCCATTGATCTATGTGTCTGTTTTTGTGCCAGTACCATGCTGTCTTGATGATGACAGCTTTGTAATAGAGCTTGAAGTCCGGAATTGTGATGCCACCAACGTTGGCTTTCTTTTTCAATATCCCTTTGGCTATTCGAGGTCTTTTCTGGTTCCATATAAATTTTAGAATTATTTGTTCCATTTCTTTGAAAAAGATGGATGGTACTTTGATAGGAATTGCATTAAATGTGTAGATTGCTTTAGGTAGCATAGACATTTTCACAATATTTATTCTTCCAATCCAGGAGCATGGAACATTTTTCCATTTCTTTGTGTCTTCCTCAATTTCTTTCATGAGTACTTTATAGTTTTCTGAGTATAGATTCTGTGTCTCTTTGGTTAGGTTTATTCCTAGGTATCTTATGGTTTTGGATGCAATTGTAAATGGGATTGACTCCTTAATATCTCTTTCTTCTGTCTTGCTGTTGGTGTAGAGAAATGCAACTGATTTCTGTGCATTGATTTTATATCCTGACACTTTACTGAATTCCTGTATAAGTTCTAGCAGTTTTGGAGTGGAGTCTTTTGGGTTTTCCACATATAGTATCATATCATCTGCGAAGAGTGATAATTTGACTTCTTCTTTGCCGATTTGGATGCCTTTAATTTCCTTTTGTTGTCTGATTGCTGAGGCTAGGACCTCTAGTACGATGTTGAATAGCAGTGGTGATAATGGACATCCCTGCCGTGTTCCTGACCTTAGCGGAAAAGCTTTCAGTTTTTCTCCATTGAGAATGATATTTGCGGTGGGTTTTTCATAGATGGCTTTGATGATATTGAGGTATGTGCCCTCTATCCCTACACTTTGAAGAGTTTTGATCAGGAAGGGATGTTGTACTTTGTCAAATGCTTTTTCAGCATCTATTGAGAGTATCATATGGTTCTTGTTCTTACTTTTATTGATGTGTTGTATCACATTGACTGATTTGCGGATGTTGAACCAACCTTGCAGCCCTGGAATAAATCCCACTTGGTCGTGGTGAATAATCTTTTTAATGTACTGTTGAATCCGATTGGCTAGTATTTTGTTGAGTATTTTCGCATCTGTGTTCATCAAGGATATCGGTCTATAGCTCTCTTTTTTGGTGGGATCCTTGTCTGGTTTTGGGATCAAGGTGATGCTGGCCTCATAAAATGAGTTTGGAAGTTTTCCTTCCATTTCTATTTTTTGGAACAGTTTCAGGAGAATAGGAATTAGTTCTTCTTTAAATGTTTGGTAGAATTCCCCCGGGAAGCCGTCTGGCCCTGGGCTTTTGTTTGTTTGGAGATTTTTAATGACTGTTTCAATCTCCTTACTGGTTATGGGTCTGTTCAGGCTTTCTATTTCTTCATGGTTCAGTTGTGGTAGTTTATATGTTTCTAGGAATGCATCCATTTCTTCCAGATTGTCAAATTTATTGCCGTAGAGTTGCTCATAGTATGTTCTTATAATAGTTTGTATTTCCTTGGTGTTAGTTGTGATCTCTCCTCTTTCATTCATGATTTTATTTATTTGGGTCCTTTCTCTTTTCTTTTTGATAAGTCGGGCCAGGGGTTTATCAATTTTATTAATTCTTTCAAAGAACCAGCTCCTAGTTTCGTTGATTTGTTCTATTGTTTTTTTGGTTTCTATTTCATTGATTTCTGCTCTGATCTTTATGATTTCTCTTCTCCTGCTGGGCTTAGGGTTTCTTTCTTGTTCCTTCTCCAGCTCCTTTAGGTGTAGGGTTAGGTTGTGTACCTGAGACCTTTCTTGTTTCTTGAGAAAGGCTTGTACCGCTATATATTTTCCTCTCAGGACTGCCTTTGTTGTGTCCCACAGATTTTGAACCGTTGTATTTTCATTATCATTTGTTTCCATGATTTTTTTCAATTCTTCTTTAATTTCCCGGTTGACCCATTCATTCTTTAGAAGGATACTCTTTAGTCTCCATGTATTTGGGTTCTTTCCAAACTTCCTTTTGTGGTTGAGTTCTAGCTTTAGAGCATTGTGGTCTGAAAATATGCAGGGAATGATCCCAATCTTTTGATACCGGTTGAGTCCTGATTTAGGACCGAGGATGTGATCTATTCTGGAGAATGTACCATGTGCACTAGAGAAGAATGTGTATTCTGTTGCTTTGGGATGAAATATTCTGAATATATCTGTGATGTCCATCTGGTCCAGTGTGTCATTTAAGGCCTTTATTTCCTTGCTGATCTTTTGCTTGGATGACCTGTCCATTTCAGTGAGGGGAATATTAAAGTCCCCTACTATTATTGTATTGTTGTTTATGTGTTTCTTTGATTTTGTTATTAATTGGTTTATATAGTTGGCTGCTCCCACGTTGGGGGCATAGATATTTAAAATTGTTAAATCTTCTTGTTGGACCGACCCTTTGAGTATGATATAGTGTCCTTCCTCATCTCTTATTACAGTCTTTGGCTTAAAATCTAATTGATCTGATATAAGGATTGCCACTCCTGCTTTCTTCTGATGTCCATTAGCATGGTAAATTCTTTTCCACCCCCTCACTTTAAATCTGGAGGTGTCTTCGGGCTTAAAATGTGTTTCTTGGAGGCAACATATAGATGGGTTTTGTTTTTTTATCCATTCTGATACCCTGTGTCTTTTGACAGGGGCATTTAGCCCATTCACATTCAGGGTAACTATTGAGAGATATGAATTTAGTGCCATTGTATTGCCTGTAAGGTGACTGTTACTGTATATGGTCTCTGTTCCTTTCTGATCTACCACTTGTAGGCTCTCTCTTTGCTTAGAGGACCCCTTTCAATATTTCCTGTAGAGCTGGTTTGGTATTTGCAAATTCTTTCAGTTGTTGTTTGTCCTGGAAGCTTTTAATCTCTCCTTCTATTTTCAATGATAGCCTAGCTGGATATAGTATTCTTGGCTGCATGTTTTTCTCGTTTAGTGCTCTGAAAATATCATGCCAGCTCTTTCTGGCCTGCCAGGTCTCTGTGGATAAGTCAGCTGCCAATCTAATATTTTTACCATTGTATGTTACAGACTTCTTTTCCCGGGCTGCTTTCAGGATTTTCTCTTTGTCATTGAGACTTGTAAATTTTACTATTATGTGACGGGGTGTGGGCCTATTCTTATTTATTTTGAGGGGCATTCTCTGAACCTCCTGAATTTTGATGCTTGTTCCCTTTGCCATATTGGGGAAATTCTCCCCAATAATTCTCTCCAGTATACCTTCTGCTCCCCTCTCACTTTCTTCTTCTTCTGGAATCCCAATTATTCTAATGTTGTTTCGTCTTATGGTGTCACTTATTTCTCGAATTCTCCCCTCGTGGTCCAGTAGCTGTTTGTCCCTCTTTTGATCAGCTTCTTTATTCTCTGTCATTTGGTCTTCTATATCACTAATTCTTTCTTCTGCCTCATTTATCCTAGCAGTGAGAGCCTCCATTTTTGATTGCACCTCATTAATAGCTTTTTTGATTTCAACTTGGTTAGATTTTAGTTCTTTTATTTCTCCAGAAAGGGCTTTTATATCTCTCGAGAGGGTTTCTCTAATATCTTCCATGCCTTTTTCGAGCCCGGCTAGAACCTTGAGAATTGTCATTCTGAACTCTAGATCTGACATATTACCGATGTCTGTATTGATTAGGTCCCTAGCCTTCGGTACTGCCTCTTGTTCTTTTTTTTGTGGTGAATTTTTACGTCTTGTCATTTTGTCCAGATAAGAGTAAATGAAGGGGCAAGTAAAATACTAAAAGGGTGGCAACAACCCCAGGAAAATATGCTTTAGCCAAATTAGAAGAGATCCAAAATCGTGAGTGGGGAGAAAGGGGATAAAAAGAGGTTCAAAAAGGAAGAAAGAAAAAAGAAAAAAAAAAAAAAAAAAAAAGAATTTTTTTTAAAAAAAGAAAACACCTAAGAAAAATGTAAAAAAATATATATATATATTAGATAAACTAGTAAAAAATCGTTAAAAAAGAAAAAGGTAACAGTTAAAAAAAAAAAAAAATTTTACCCGAAGGCGAGAAAAAAAAAAAAAAAATGAAAAAGAAAAAATTAAATTAACTGCAAGACTAAAAAAAATCACAGGAAAAAAGCCATGAGTTCCGTGCTTGGCTTTCTCCTCCTCTGGAATTCTGCTGCTCTCCTTGGTATTGAGACCGCACTCCTTGGTAGGTGAGCTTGGTCTCGGCTGGATTTCTTGTTGATCTTCTGGGGGAGGGGCCTGTTGTAGTGATTTTCAAGTGTCTTTGCCCCAGGCGGAATTACACCGCCCTTACCCGGGGCCGGGGTGAGTAATCCGCTCGGGTTTGCTTTCAGGAGCTTTTGTTCCCTGAGCGCTTTCCGTAGAGTTCCAGAGGACGGGAATACAAATGGCGGCCTCCTGGTCTCCGGCCCGGAGGAGCCGAGAGCCCAGGGCCCCACTCCTCAGTGCGCCCTCAGAGAACAGCGCCCAGTTACTCCCGTCTGCCTGACCTCCGGCCGCGCTCCGAGCTCACCGAGCCTGCGACCGGTTCAAGGTAACACGGAGCTGCGAGCTTACTGTCGGCTCTGTCTCTGTAGCCGGCTTTCCCGTTCCAATACCCGCAAGCTCTGCGACACTCAGACACCCCCGATCCTTCTGTGACCCTGCGGGACCTGAGGCCACGCTGACCCCGCGTGGGCTTCGCTCGGGTTTAGCCTCTGGAGCGATGTCCCTCCGCGGAACAGACTTTTAAAAGTCCTGATTTTGTGCGCGGTTGCTCCGCCGCTTGCCGGGAGCCGGCCCCTCCCCCCGGGGTCTATCTTCCCGTCGCTTTGGATTCACTTCTCCGCCGGTCCTACCTTTCAGAAAGTGGTTGTTTTTCTGTTTCCAGAATTGCTGTTCTTCTTCTCTTCGATCTGCCGATGGATTTTCAGGTGTTTGCAATCTTTAGATAAGCTATCTAGCTGATCTCCGGCTAGCTGAAGCAGTCTCAGCTTGCTACTTCTCCGCCATCTTGACTCCTCCCCTTAAATGAACATTTTTGAATAATTTTTAAATAATCTAATTTTTTTTAAAGATTTTATTTATTTATTTGACAGAGAGAGATCACAAGCAGGCAGAGAGGCAGGCAGAGAGAGAGAGAAGGAAGCAGGCTCCCCGCTGAACAGAGAGCCCGATGTGGGGCTCCATCCCAGGACCCTGGGATCATGACCCAAGCCGAAGGCAGAGGCTTAACCCACTGAGCCACCCAGGCGCCCCTAAATAATCTAACTTTTAAAATAACCTAATTTTGATAATTATGATTCTGCACCCAATTCTAATGTGTGAGATATTTCCCTCCATACCACAAAGCAATTCCCTAGTTACCAGCTGGGTGTCCCATAATTTAACTCAATTCTGATATTATCTACCTGGAGATAGCATCAGACCCTACAAGTTGAGAGCTCAGTCCTATGGGGCTGTCCCCACCCCCACCTCAAGTCTGATGTCAGTTTCAAGTCCAGGTCGGCACCTGTGATTCTGACTAACTGGATACAGACTGGCAGTTCCAATGAACCCCTCTCCCACCACTAGCTTTGATTAGTTTGCTAGAGTGGCTCACAGAACTCAAATATTTTACTTACTAGATTACTGGTTTTGTATAAAAGCGTGTAACTCAGGAACAGCTAGGTGGAAGAGATGCACAGGGCAAAGTATGGGGAAAGGGTGTGGAGCTACCATGTTCTCTGAGCACCCACACTCCCTGCATCTCCCTCCACATGATCACCAACACAGAAGGTCTTCAACCTCCATCCTTTTGGATTTTCATGGAGGCTTCATTGCATAGGCATGGTTGATTACATCATTAGTCCTTTGTTACTGACCCAGCCTCCTGCTCTTCTCTCTCTGGAGATTAGGAATTAGGACTGAAAAGTCCAACCCTCTAACCCCAAGATTGGTTCCCCTGGCAATCAGCCCCTATATTTAGGTTATCTAGGGGCTTTTGAAAAATTGCCTCTTTAACATGACCCAAGACATCTTTGTTGCTCATCATTTAGGAAATTTCAAGGGTTTTAGGAGCCCTGTGCCAGGAACTGGGATGAAGACTAAATATATATTTCTTATTTTAAATCACAGTATCACAGTAATAATAATTAAATAATTATTTAAAATAATTTTACAGTTTTAGTGGACTCTTCTTTTATCATGGGTTAGTGGTAGATTATGTTGTATTCTAAACTAATAAATTAAATAATTTATTAACTAAATTTTGTTTAATTTATATTACGTGCCATATTTCACCCTTTTAAAAAAGTTATTCAGTTATTAACAACTTAATTACAAAATTGCATTTATTATTAAATTTCAAGTTAGAGCTTTTCTTTTATTTGTTTTTGCTTCTTATAAGTGGAACTCTTGTTCATATTAAGAAAATATGAAGGGCAAAGTCTGGCTCTGTTCCCCAAAAGTCCCATCCATCAGGAGTCTAGGTTTTTTCCAGCCTACAGGTCACAAACTCAGATGTTTGGGGAGACCAGGCAAGTCTTGAACATAAGTAGGAGTTGGGGGGAGGGCATGCTCTGTATAAAGGGGTGGCAGAAACCCAGCTCTAGCTAAATTTTGCAGGAGTCTTGTTTTTCAAGAGAAGTCAGATATTTAAATTTTCATCGAGGACCTGATTTTTTACTGTTGGCAATCAATTTGAACCTCATGAATTCTACTGGGCTTATGGAGGGTTTCTAACTTCTGTCCTAGTAGATTTAAATCTGGCTTCGACCAGAAAACTCATGGACTTTCACTTTGGATCCCTCCTCATTCTGCCTCCCCTCCATTCTGAGCTTCAGATGGCTCTCCTCCAAACACCAGGACTTATTCTTGATCACCCTTCTGCTGGGGTTCAGCCTTATCCCATCTCATTGCCACATTCTGGCTCACATCGTCACTGAGTATTGAGTGTCTACTCTGTGTCACTCAAGCTGTAGGTTCTGGGGGAATGCTAGATTAATTGCACAATGATAGCAATGTCTCACCCCTTCTGGTACTCATGGCCTCAGCAGTGTCTCCCATGAAAGAGTGGAGTGTATTTCTTTATCGCCCTGAATCTAAGGAGGCCTGGGGATTTGCTTTGTCCCATAGAATGTGTCAGAGTGACAGCATGCAGTTCTGAGCCTAGACCCCAAAAGGCTTCATGTGGTTCTGCTCTCACTGTTAGAAGCATACTGAGCCATTAGGTGACGAGGCTCAGGCTAGCCGGCTGCAGGAGGAGACACATGACCCTGTTGTCCCCCCTCCATCACCTCGACTGACTATCAGACATGAGGGCGAAGCTATTATAAACCAGCCAGCCCTCAGCTGACCCACCAGCTAAACACAGGTTTGAGTAAGGCTACTGAGACCAGCTGAGCTTGACTCAGACCAGAACTGCCTAGCTACTTCATAGACTCATGAGCTTAGTAGATGTTTGTTGTGTTATGCCACTCAATTTTGTGGGTTTTTTGTTAGGGAGAAGTAATGTGACAGCAACTACACGAGATAGTAGGAGAATGCAAAGTGATGTCATATATGGCTTGGTTCCACGAGACACTTTTTTTTTTTTAAAGATTTTATTTATTTATTTGACAGGCAGAGATCACAAGTAGGCAGAGAGGCAGGCAGAGAGAGAGGAGGAAGCAGGATCCTTGCTGAGCAGAGAGCCTGATGTGGGGCTCGATCCCAGGACCCTGGTATCATGACCTGAGCCGAAGGCAGAGGCTTTAACTCACTGAGCCACCCAGGACCCAGGCACCCCTGAGACACTCATATTTTAATTCAGCTGGTCCCTTCTTTTCATTGCTATAATCTTAAAACACATTACTGAGGGACATCACTACAGGACTGATAGATCTTCATGAAAAACCTGATTTTGGAAAATATGCTTTGGAGCTTTTCTATAACATTAGCAAATATGAGCTTGCTTGATCTTAAATTTATAAGATCTGTTCTTAGGAAATGGGCAAAAAGAGGGAAAGATATCATCAAATTTGATCTCTAATTTTAAGGCAAATTGTTACATTACACTCAGATATTAATAAATCAGAACATGGCCAGAGTTTCTTTAATTATAAGCTGAGCTCTCCAATTTGACTAGTCAGACTCAATTTCTAAATATCTCAGTTAACATGTTTTTCAAACCATCTTGCCTACTCATTGCTTTTGTGAACTCTGGATAGCAATACAGTCAGGTTCAATGCTTTTAGCTCTGCCTGAGTATAATCTCCAATATTTTTGCACTTGGTATGCTATCCTGCCTCTGACAGTTTTTCAACTGCCTTAAAAAAATAAAGTAGAGATTTGATGTAGTTTATGCAAGGTTTTTAGATTCATAAATGTAAGTGAAGACCAAGGAGAAAGTAAAGTTACTTATGTAAGTTAGTTTACAAACAGGGGGGAATATAATGTAATGAATATAATGTATACGTGGCATAAATATAGATTAAGACAGGTTACTGAGTTAACAAAGAGATCTAATCAATACCAGCTTTCTAAGGAAACAAACTGAAACCAGAGTATAGTGAGCTACTATGGGATAATAAAGACAGAAGAACTGCTAAAACTTAAAAGAAAAAAACAAATTCTATAGAGAAGGCACAGACACATATTTAAGGAGAACTTTCACTTTGAACTCAGGTCCAACTCAAGTCATTTTGCCTAGGGAAGTATATTAAAGACCTTAATATAAAACACAAAGCAGGGCACCTCGGTGGCTCAGTAGGTTACATCTCTGCCTTCAGTCAGGTGATGATCTCAGGGTCCTGGGGTGGAGCCCTGCATCAGGCTCCCTGGTCAGCAGGGAACCTGCTTCTCCCTCTCTGTGTGTGTATGTGCTCACTCGCACTCTCTCTCTCTCTCTCTCTCTCAAATAAACAAATATTCAAAACAAAACAAAACAAAACAAAAACACACACAAAGCAAAAAAATCTTAGAGAAAATTCTGGGTGAATAATTGCATTATTATAGAGATAGAGGTTTATTATACAAGTGTAAAGATCTTCTCAAGGAAGACAGATAAACTGTAAGCTACAAAGAAAAAAATTCATTAGGTATGTTGTTGATCCTTAAAAAGTATGGGGAGGGCAGGGGCGCCAACCCCCTGCACAGCCAAAATCCTAGTCAAATTTTTAACTCCCCCCAAACTATTAATAGCCTACTGTTGACTAAAAGCCTTGCCAATAACATGAACAGTCAGTTAACACATATTTGTAACATGTATTTTATCTTATAAGCGTTGCATATTATATTCCTACAATAAAGTAAGCTAGAGAAAGAATGTTTTTAAGAAAATCATAAAGAGAAAACACATTTACAGTATTATACTGTATCGAAAAAAGTCTGTGTACAAGTGGACCTATTCAAACCCATGTTGGGGTCACTATATTTATCTAAATGAAAATCATCTTTTTGGGGGATTGAAAAAATGGACAAACCTCAAGCAATTCATAAAAGAAGTGAAATTTTCCAATATATATTTGAGAAAAACCTCACTCTCATTGACAGTAAGGAATATTCAAAAGCACATTTTTTTAAAGGAACATATTGGTAGGAAAAAAAAGTTTGTTCAAAGGAGCATTAACATCTGGGGAGAAGTGAACATTTCCTAAGTTGAGCAATAATCTGATATCTGTAATATCTACAAGAAGGAGAATGCACATAGCTTTCACCCAGCAGTTCCACATTTGGGAAGGCAATCTGGCCCAGGGAAAGGAGAGCACTAACATATAAGGATGGAAGCATCAGGAAACTTATTGCCGCATTGTTGTAGAGGTAAAACCGCCAGCACACCAAAAAACAAACCAAAACCAAAACCAAAACCCAAAACCAAAACAAAATCACAGCCACAATCACAAACCCCTGAAAACAACTGTAATAATAGTGTTGATATTTTGCCAAGTGTGTATTATTATTGTCTATCCCTATTTTTTTTTTTTTGGTGAATCATTTGAAAATAAATTTCAGATATCACAATGCTTGACCACCACACCCCCTAAAAATAAGAACATTTTCCTATATTGTGACAATACTTTAATCATGTCAAGGAAATTGATAATAATCTTTAATGTTACCCAACATCCATCCATGTTCAAGTTTTCCCAGAATCACTTTCCCAGATTTTCTAGCTTAATTTTTTGTACTGGAATTCAATCAAAGTTCTTGAGTTGCATTCAATTGTGAGGTCTTCCTCTCTCTTTCCTCTTGAGTTATTAATTGTTTTAAAATTTTTATGGGGGCGCCTGGGTGGCTCAATGGGTTAAGCCTCTGCCTTCAGCTCAGGTCATGATCCCAGGGTCCTGGAATGGAGCCCCACGTCCGGCTCTTTGCTCTGCGGAAAGCCTACGTCCCCCTCTCTGCCTGCCTCTCTGCCTACTTGTGATCTCTGTCTGTCAAATAAATAAATAAAATCTTAAAAATAAATAAATAAATAAAATTTTTTATAGCTTGACTTTTTTTGAAGAGTCCTGTTCAATTTGCTTATAGAAGGCCCACATTCTGAATTTGTCTGATTATTTCCTTGGGGTGTCATTTAAGTCAATCCTGGAAAACCTATCTTTCCTGTAAATGAGAAATTTAGCCCATAAACATGATCAGATGGGGATTAAACAAACATTGCTTGGACAAAAAGAGTCAACAGGTATTCTTTTACATCTTATATCATAACATATTAGTGAGGTCTATTATCATGTGACCAAATTATCGACAATGGGGAATTAGATCACTTGGCCAAAAGCGGTAAATAGCACACTTTAATTTTGTCAAGACATTTTTTTTCTTTTGCTTATTGGCAATTATTCTGGGGGGGTGAAGCTCTGGATCCACAAAAAGTTTCCTTAGCACCCTTTAATGAAATGATTTTCATCTATCTTATTAGGAGTCAATGGCAATTTTCTAACTTTTTTTTTTTAGCTAGTATTTTATTTAGCTCTTCTATAAGGAAGAGCTTTCCCTTTTCAGATGGAAATGAACCAGAGTTCCTCCTAAAAAGGCAGAGCAAGCACTTAATTCTTTTCCTTCGATTCATAAATATTCTAAGTAAGGTGTTGGGGCAATAATAATTTCAAAAGATAACAAATGAGTTTTCTTTCCCTTCTCTCTCTTTCTCTGAAAATAACTGCAGACAATGTATTTTTATTCCCAATCATTCCCTTTGTTTAAATCAGTTGCAGTCATTATTTTATGAGCTCAAATTGTCGCCATATAATGCCAATAGAAGCCCTTTTAGGACATGATCCTAGGTCCTTTTGACATGCCCTCATTGGATTTTAAGCATCTGATTGCTTTTCTAGATAAAATAAGATAACTCAGGCACCTCTCATGCTTTCTCTGACTCAGACCTGGAATCAGCTACTTTTCCAAGGAAGCTTTGTTGGAGAAGGCACTGGGTGCTAAAAGTGCTCGCTGCTACCAGGCTATCATTGTATTTGGGCCCACAGTGGACATTAGGACATATATTTTTGAAAAATCGTTAGTACATACTGATATCTGAAATTTAAATGTAACATTAAATATTTTTCTTAACTCCTTTGATTTTTTGCCTTTCCATATCTCTTTTATTTTGGAACTAATTTTGTGTATTTTGCTTTCTGGTAACAACATATATTTACCCATTTGCTTTACATTTTCATATATACGGAAATAGTTTCAATATTGTGACCTAGCAATAAAATAACCATGTGAAGCTTAAGTCGTTCTTGACGTTTTGTTTTTCACAAAATAGATCCCACCTAGGATGCACAATTACATTACTCTGTAAAAATTCCCCTGAATTAATTATATTATTTGATTAGTTACATTCTTTTTTAAAAGATTTTTATTTATTTATTTGACAGAGGGACAGAGCACATGCAGGGGGAGCAGCACAACGAGAGGGAAAAGCAGATTCTCTGCTGAGCAGGGAGTGCAACGTAGGGCTCAATCCCAGAACCCTGGAATCAGGACCTGAACCAAAGGCAGATGCTTAACCGACTGAACCATCCCTAATTATGTTACCTTTTATAAACACATAAAGCCATTTGTTTCATTTGTTTTCTCATTAGACACTTTAGATTACTTCACTTTCTTTTCTTTCTTCCTCTGGAAGCATCTGCTGTATTTTTAAAAATGTAATTCCTCACAGTTTCTTTTCTTTTCTTTTCTTTTTTTTTGTATTTTATTTATTTTTTAAATTATTATTATTTTTTTTCAGCGTAACAGTATTCATTGGTTTTGCACCACACCCAGTGCTCCATGCAATCCGTGCCCTCTCCAATATCCACCACCTGGTTCCCCCAACCTCCCACCCCCTGCCCCTTCAAAACCCTCAGATTGTTTTTCAGAGTCCATAGTCACTCATGGTTCACCTCCTCTTCCAATTTCCCTCAACTCCCTTCTCCTCTCCATCTCCCCTTGTCCTCCATGCTATTTGTTAAGCTCCACAAATAAGTGAAACCATATGATAATTGATTCTCTCTGCTTGACTTATTTCACTCAGCATAATCTCTTCCAGTCCCGTCCATGTTGCTACAAAAGTTGGGGATTCATCCTTTCTGATGGAGGCATAATACTCCATAGTGTATATGGACTGCATCTTCCTTATCCATTCGTCCATTGAAGGGTATCTTGGTTCTTTCCACAGTTTGGTGACTACGGCCATTACTGCTATAAACATTGGGGTACAGATGGCCCTTCTTTTCATTACATCTGTATCTTTGGGGTAAATACCCAATAGTGCAATTGCAGGGTCATAAGGAAGCTCTATTTTTAATTTCTTGAGGAATCTCCACACTGTTTTCCAAAGTGGCTGCACCAACTTGCATTCTCACCAACAGTGTAAGACGGTTCCCCTTTCTCCACATCCTCTTCAACACACGTTGTTTCCTGTCTTGCTAATTTTGGCCATTCTAACTGGTGAAAGGTGGTATCTCAATGTGGTTTTAATTTGAATCCTCACAGTTTCTTAACCCTTTAAAAAATATATCTGGTTTTGAAGAAATGCATGTGTAATATGGTACTGAAATTATCTTGCTCAAGATATTTTAAAAATTTACTGTTAAAGACTAGGGAAATAATAAAACTCACAAACAAACAAGCAAAAAGGCCCCTCAACCCCCAACCCAACCAGCAGAAACATCAATAAAACAGAGGTTCTGTAAAAGAAAACATAGGATTCTGCTTAAAGAAATGAAACACAGCCAGTGAATGTAAAACAATAAATGGCTATGAAAATAAGTGAACAGAATTGTTACTGTGATAAATGAAGTAAGTCTACATACAGTTTTATATGTACTATGATTATAGCCATGAGAATATTTTTTAAGTATACAGAATTACTGGGTTGCCTGGGTGGCTCAGTGGGTTAAAGCCTCTGCCTTCAGCTCAGGTCATGATCCCAGGGTCCTGGGATCGAGCCCCGCATCGGGCTCTCTCCTTGGCGGGAAGCCTGCTTCCTCCTCTCTCTCTCTCTCTGCCTGATCCTCTGCCTACTTGTGATCTCTATCTGTCAAATAAATAAATAAATCTTAAAAAAAAAAAAAAAAAACAGAATTACTTTTAAAGAAAATACTAAAATATAAACTGTTGGGACTGAATATTTTTGTGTTCTCTATTTTTCATTTTTATGGTAATGTGATTATTTTACTTTTAGCATGAAAATAGCATTCCAAAATAAAAACAAATAAATAGAAAAAGACAAACAAAAACCCAGAAAAGTACGAAACACTGAGCATGGGATAGAGTGACCAGGAAAATTAATAGAGGACCGGTAATTAATGCAAATATATATATTTTTTAAGATTTTATTTCTTTATTTGACAGATAGAGATCACAAGTAGGCAGAGAGGCAGGCAGAGAGAGGGGGTAAGCAGGCTCCCCACCAAGCAGAGAGCCTGATGGGGGGCTTGATCCCAGGACCCTGAGGTCATGACCTGAGCCAAAGGCAGCGGCTTAACCCACTGAGCCACTCAGGTGCCCAATGCAAGTATTTTAAATTCAACATCATCAATCAATCAATGAGCTAAAAGGCTGTGGGAAAAGCATTAAAATACACACACAGAGTGGGTGGTTTAAAATCACCCCGAGCCATGTTGCAGACTCATCTTATTTTTAGAATAATCTCATGAATTTTTACGTCAATCAAGAATAGAAATAACAAGATCATATAAAAGTTACAGAGGGACGTCAGTCCAGTTAGCAGGGGATTGTTGGAAAATCGCATGTGGGAAAATGGGACCACATTACATATCCCAACTGTTACAGATTGTGTTGGTTTATTTGTTTTCCTCTAAATTTCTTTAGAACAAATTGCAATGGAACTTCAAGTCAAAATGTCTGAGTGGAGAGATTCCTTCTTCTACGCTAAACAAGGAAATGCTAAGTAAAATAGAACACATACATTTTATTAAATTGATAACTGAGGGATTTTTTTTTTTTAAGATTTATTTATTTTAGGGGAAACTGGGTGGCTAGTGGGTTAAAGCCTCTGCCTCCAGCTCAAATCATGACACCAGGGTCCTGGGATTGACCCCCGTATCAGGCTCTCTGCTCAGCAGGGAGCCTGCTTCCTCCTCTCTCTCTCTCTCTGCCTGCCTCTCTGCCTACTTGTGATCTCTATCTGTCAAATAAAGAAATAAAATCTTTTTAAAAAAGATTTATTTTAGAGAGAGAGATCATTCGTGAGAGCGGCAGAGGGAGAAGGAGAGAGAATCTCAAGCAGACTCCACACTCAGTGCAGAGCCCCACCTGGGGCTCCATCTCACCACCCTGAAATCCCCCCTTGAGCGGAAACCAAGAGTCAGATGCTCAGCCCATTGAGTCAACCAGGAGCCCCTGATAACTGAGTTTTTTTTTTTTTTTTTTTTTTAAAGATTTTATTTATTTATTTGAGAGTAGGCAGAGAGGCAGGCAGAGAGAGAGAGAGAGGAGGAAGCAGGCTCCTGCTGAGCAGAGAGCCTGATGCGGGACTCGATCCCAGGACCCCGAGATCATGACCTGAGCTGAAGGCAGCGGCTTAACCCACTGAGCCACCCAGGCTCCCCCTGATAACTGAGTTTTAATACTAGAAAAGAAAATCCTTAAGTCACAGGAATAACAAAGGAACTCAAAACCAAGAGGTCACCAGCGGCAGAATAGATTCTCCATCTTAGAGAACTGAGGTTTTAATGTTCTAAGAAGATGGGAGAGAAAGCCTAAGAATTGGCGGAATTGAAATGGTGAAACTGTCGTTTCCACACTTGATAGGCCAGCCAGGAAATCTCCATCCATAATCTCAGAGACAAGGTGAAGAAGCCAGCAATTCATGAGGTTCATTGAAGGAAAAAAATTTCAACCATGAAGAATCAGGAGCCCAAATCAGCAGTGTGAGGGAATTCGGGCTCTAAGTTCATAGTACCCTTATAGATTGGTAAACCAGCTCCCATAAATCAAAGCCAAAACTTAAAAAATTGATAAAATCCATAAATTCCCTGCAGATAGCCCAACAAATTCAGACCGTTTGGATTTGCCACAATGCAAGGCAGTAGTGATCCCTACAGATAAACAAATTCCCACTGAACATGAGATCAAAGTTCAAAGTCACCAACCACTCAAGTAAAATGCAGCAGCTGTTTAACCTTGTAATTTCAGGTTGCCATTGGCAACTGAAGTCTAAAGAAAATGAGTAAAAGGTGAGATGAGTGTTTTCTAGGTCAAAACGAAAAATACTCCAGACCTAAACAGAAATAAATTGGATAGTTCATGCCAGTGTGGAGGAATACAGTTAATTGACAATGGGTATAAATTCCTGACACTTTTAATCAAGTCCTGAAGTATGTTGCATGCCTACATTTTTGACATATTTTCCCTAATTATATTTGCCTAAAAATGATATTAAAATTGTTTCATCATTTGAACAAAGGCCAACTAGCAATACAGCCCATTACAAAGAACTAGGAAGACAATCACAAATTAAACTGTTGTCATTGATCTATAGAATTGAGAATTCATTGAGGGATAGATAAGATTTTCTGTCCCTGAAAGGTGCTTGCATCTTCCAAATATGACCTTGGCAGCTCCTTCAGATAAGACCTTGGTAGCTCATTTACTATCATGGAATTGAAATCTCCTCATATATAAAATGGGGATAGTAATGCCAGTTTCCACAGTTGTTGTTAAAAGGTTTAAATGACATCATATGTGCTAAAGTAATTAGCAGATTGTGCTTGCTTATTAATTCTGTATAGCTTCATTTATTTTTTTTTAAGATTTTATTTATTTATTTGACAGACAGAGATCACAAGTAGGCAGAGAGGCAGCGACGGGTTGGGGGGGTGGGTGTGTGAGGTAGGGAGGAAGCAGGCTCCCTGCTGAGCAGAAAGCCCCAGGCAGGGCTCCATCCCAGGACCCTGGGATCCTGATCTGAGACAAAGGCAGAGGCTTTAACCCACTGAGCCACCCAGGCGCCTTTATAACTTCATTTCTAAAGAGAGAGGAAAAAAACATAACTTGTAGCCCAGAACATCTGGAACCCCAAGTGGTCTTTGTTCTTTCTAGTTGTGTCATTTAAGTCATTACTGGGTCAACACAGCTCAATTATGGTATGTGTTGGATCTCACTTTTAAACTAGGTTCTGGGCTGTGATTGATTTGAAGCACTTATCCACAAATGATATTTTTGAATACTCTGATTGGTGTAAGGCCCGGTGTTTGGTGCTGTGAAGAATTAAAAAATTAGAATCTGTCCTGGGTGATAAGTGATAGGTATAGGGAAAATAACGAGTTGGGCTAAATGGGTTCTAAGACAAAAATATACAACAGATGTTAAAAATGAATATTGCATTGATACAATAGAAAGCATTTGTAGATGAGATGGGACTTAAAAAGTGGGAACCTTGTAGGATCTGCCAACATCCTTGTTATTATCATTATCCTGGGGCAAGGGCTTTCAACCTTCAACCTACGGTACATGTAATAGTTGATATTTACGAGGGCGATGGAGTTTTCTAGCTGTAACCTCCTTCTTGCTTGCGTATTTTAATGGTATATGGTAGAAGAACATATCTTTGAATCTGCTCTAATATATAACAGTTAAATAATCACTAATGTCTTTCATCTATAATTAACCACAGATTATAATAGAGGGGACCTCACAGTCTGTGACTGAGAGCCCTTCTTTAAAAGATGGCTGTATGTCAAAAATGACAAGATGGGAAATCTTTACATCAGCACATCTCAAAAGTTAACATAGACATAAAGTACCTGATGATTTTGTTAAAATGCGGATTCTGACTCAGTAGATCTGGGGCAGGTCTTGAGATTCTGCATCTCTAAGAAGCTCCCAGGTGATGTTCTTATTGCTCATCTAAGGACCATTTATCTGAACAGCACCACTTTAGACAAAGGGTTCCCATCAAAGTGCTCCTTTTGTGTATCCCTCCTCAACATTTTTCAAGGGTTTGAGTCATATAATAGGATTCTCTTTGTAAATCTCATCTCCCCAGACCTCTGGAGGTAGTTAATGTTCAGGTGTGGATTCAAGGTGTTTGTTGGAGGCTATGTGAAGGGCGAATGAGGGGTAAGTCTGCAGAGGTGAAAGATGGAAGGATCCAGGATAAATAGGCAATGAATTAAGTACTAAATGCTAAGTAGATCCCAATACTGAATCAACAAAAGAGGAAAGACAGAAGCTAAGGATCATGTGATTTACCAAGCATAATCCCTATAGGCATTTGCATTATAAATTTTATTTCACGTCAAAAGCCAAATGCACTGTGACATAGATCTTTTGTGTCAAATCCTCTATACACCCATACACTCCATGAAATTGCCCATGGAGGAAATCTGCTCTTAATACAGCAAAGAACATAATCAGATTCTTGTGAATTTTTTCCTAGCTACATCCCCATTCTTTCTTCACTGTCCTCTCCCTAGTAGACCTCTCTTGAAATGCCTCAGTATCTTAGCTTAACCCGTAATTTATACCTCCTTTGATTTTAAGATGTATTACAGAACTTCCTTTGTAATCTTCTTACAGGTGTCTAGAGATTACTGTAGAAATTTTTGAAAGGGACATTAGCAATTATACTGTCAACCCCTCCAAGACTTAGTAGTATTAGAAAGGTATTTTAAAAAATTACATAGTCAAACCTTTTCCTTTAACTTGGTGTAAACCTGTGGCTGAAAGAAGTTAAGTGGCTTTCTCAAGGATATGGCTTGCTAATGGTAAAGCTAGGACCAGAACCTAGTTGATTCTCCTCTTTTGTAAACTGGATTAATGGCCTCAGTGCATCACCTCTCTCTCTCTCTCTTTGTATCCACAGCCTTTGCCTTCTGAGCTTAAGTTCCTCTTGCTAAAGCAATAGAGGCTCTCTCTCTCTCCTTTGACTCTGAGGTGTCATGTGACTTATTTTGGCCCATAGGGTGCTAGCAGACATGGCCCAAGGAGAGATTTGAAAAAGCATTTGTGCATTTCAGCTTTCATCCCTATTACTTTGCTATGGTCATAGGAACCTGCCTGGTCTAGGCTGGTAGAGGATGAGGCACATGGAACATAACTGAGTCACCCCAGTCATCCCAGTCACACAGCCTGAATCATCCAAGATCAACCAGCAGGTTGCCAGTAGGCTGATACAGAAACAAGCCCAGCTGAGATCAATAGAGTCACCTGCCTAAACTATACTTAACCATAAATGTCTGAACAAGCCCAGGTAAGATCAGCTATACTCAGCTCAGATTGGCTGAACCCTGCAAATTCATGAACTACATAAATATTTATAATTGCATGCCACTGAAATTTTGTGTTTTTAGGGAGTGTTATTGTAGCATCTCCCCCATGACCTCCATAATTTCTCTCAAAATTGTGCATGATATTCTGGGGCATTGACATGGGATGAATTGTTTGTGCTGTCCCAGCAACCATACTCGTGCTGCTTGGTAGATGTACCACCACCACTCAGCATCTAAAAGCAAATTATATTATAATGGGAGGCACTAATTTTGCTACTTGGCAAGCCACTTCATCTCAGTGAATGTATGTGTTCCAGGCTTTGAAATTTTTGTGCCTGTCCTGGAGTATTCTCCCCTTATAGGTGCCTACTATGAAGGCCTAGGAGTTTTCTATTTTTAATTAAGTGCTTTCTGTAGGATGACTCAGCTGGGGTCTTTCAGCTCTGGGAATAAAAATGATTGTGAGTGAGGAAAAAATTTTTATTTTGCTGAAATGAGTAATCATAGGCCGGTAACACCTTGTCAAACTGAAAGTTACCACTGTACTTAAAATACCAAAAGATGGTTTAAATCTCTGAAGACCCATGCTCTGGGCCAAAGAAGTTAAGAGACTTATTTTATAACTTTGAATGAATGCACATTTAGCACATTATTAACTATCATTCCTTAAATAAGGAAACTGAAGCCTGCCGCTCGTGTGTTTTAGTGTAGAATCAAGATCTGAACACTGAACTCTTGCCACCTAATCCAGGGCTACATCCCCCCATTCTAAGCCAACTACCATTTTGTAAAAACAGAATTAGTGATCATCTCAGTAACCTGCTGTGCTGTACGTTGAGAGTAGAATCAATAAAGCCACTGTATTTTCCTGGCATGTCTAGGATTTTAGAATGCTTTCACAAAATATTTGGAAAGTGTCTTTTACTGAAAACTGATGATAAGGAAAGGTTCCATGGCATAGGGTCTTCCTGATATGCTGCTCTTTTAGTAACATGATTCAGGATCTAGAAAACAGTAAGGACTCTCAAGTAGCTGCAATGAGACTGGTCTATTTCTCAGCCTTCACTGGGTTTTTCTATTTGCATCTGCCATGCTTAGAAGACACTGGCTTTTCACCCCCACCCTGTGCAATTCTTCAGCCTAGGATCTGTTTATTTGGTCAGCTGGTTGTTTTCCTGTTTGCTGTTAAGTGCAGACTAATTTAATCAGATTATTTCTGTAAAGAGCCATATACTACAAGAAGGGAATAAACAAATGAAAAATTGGAAGAAGAACAACATCCTAGTTTACAAGAAAAAAGAAAAATCTCTTGGGGGTAAAACCAAGCTACTAAATAGTGCTAGTAAATTACAGTGACATGTAGAAGAATAAAAATAATGATGATTTCATTATAATTTACTGAGTGCCTATTATATGGCAGGCACTGTTCTTAGGACTTTTTTTTTTTTTAAGATTTTATTTATTTACTTACTTATTTGACACAGAGAGAAAGAGTACAAGCAAAGGAACAGTAGAGGAGAAGCAGGCTCCCTGCTGAGCAGGGAGCCTGATGTGGGGCTCAATCCCAGGAACCTGGGAACATGACCCGAGCTGAAGGCGGATGTTTAACCAACTGAGCCACCCAGGTGTCCCAAGACTCTCCATGTATTAACTAGTTGAAACAAGTTCATTAATTTCAGAATCTGCCAATTCATATATCTCTGGAGCCAAGAAACAACACTTATCTGTGAATTACATTTGGTAAAAGGCAACAGAGAGGCAACAAAACCTGGGCAGGTCACCAGTTTATGGTTCAGGGTAGCAGCACTACAAGGAGCAAAGGCATAACAGTGAAGGGTGATCTACGCCCATTGGTAAGAGGCTAAGAAAGACCACACCAGAAGAATCCTGTTCTCTCTATCACACAAACCCTTTGAGTCAATAAAAAGCTTCAAGTCAATTGAAATAAGAGGTTGTTTAAAGGCTAATTATTTTTAGATGAAGTGTGCATTTCTTTTCCATCAAGTGGAATGCCACCAGTGGGGAAGAATTGAATTTACATTATGAATTCAGTTCTTATACTGAGTCACATTAGAAACAAATGTCTATGGTGCAAATGGCACACAGCCACCTCAGATAAGGGGGCGTTCCATCAAAACATTCTCTGGGGGATGTCTTGTGCTGGGATCCTTTGAGACATTCCAGAATTGGTCGCTGACATTTTATTCTCATGGAGGGTCCTGCCCTTGTGTGGGTCCTCCTTTGGATCAGAGTGTCCTCATCTGCACACACCTTTGTCTTAACTCCTTTTAAGATTTACACCAAGCATCCGTAATTATCTACCTTGAGTCCTCACTAAAAATGCTCTCTTTTGACTTAAAGCCTGTGCATTTTAAAAAACAAGAGACCGGCTGTGTCAAATGTCCTGGAATGAACTCAGCAATGTCCCTGGAGAACGCCCTTCTCCTGATCACCTAAAATTAGTTTTGGTTTTTCTTTTTCTTTTTATAAATGTATATTTCAGGAGAGGTTAGCAGTCCTAGGGTTTTATCAGGATAATTGATTTTGATTCTTAGGGAGCAAGTATTTCCTAATTACATAGTCACTCCTTCTAAATATAATGTTTATATCTTCTGGTTGAATCACTGTGGTTTTAGGTTGGCTGTTTCCAACTTGATCTGAGAATAAACTAGACACTTGCTCACTGGCCTCAGGGGTTTTGAAAAGTCTGATGGCCATTCCTGAATTCCCCACCCAAGGTGAAGTTGGAAACTATGATGGAATTTCTCAGAGAACAAACTGAGGCAGGACCAGGTAAAAAGGTAAATGAGTGTTTGCAGCTGGGTGGGAATGTGGTGACCACAGAGGGTGCTCCTCGGCTACAAAGAGCAGTCACCCAATCTTGCCACCTAGATTGCTGCCACGTGTATGCCAGAGGTTGCTACATCTGAGTTTTTCCAAAGACGGTAGCAATCTGGATTTTCACATTATGTCTTCCGGTTTGCCAGTGTTGGCACCCAGGTTAGAAATGTATAAAACACTGTGTGGGTCTGGGGTGCTTGGCTGGCTCAATCAGAGGAGACTGTGACTCTTGATCTTGGGTTCATGGGTTCAAGCCCCACATTGGGTGTAGAGATTACTAAAAAAAAAACAAATAAACTTAAACCAACAACAACAATACCATGCAAGTCAATTGACAACCTCTGAAATAGCTAGGTAGTGTATTCCACGGGTTTGCCTTTGGACTTGATCTAAAAGTCTCCTGGGGCCCCTCTACTTTAGGATTGGCCTCCACCCTTTTTGCTGAATAAATGTAAACATAACTGCATGGTGCTGGTATCTTGAACCTTTGATAAGACACCAGTCACTGGGAAGGCAGAGACACTTCACTTAGCTCCTCTGGACAGTATTTGCTAAATAATCTGGGATATCTGCCTATTCTCCTATTTACTCATTTGCCAACTTGTGATGAGGTGACTATGCTAAATGCATAGGGTTTGGAATGGGAAATTTGATAAATCTAACTGCAAAGTATTTTTATACAAATGTCTTTTTTTTTAACTCTTCTAGTCTAGATCCTTCTGCTGATGGATCCCTTTTTTCAAGATCTGCAAAGGTGATTTGGAACACAAAATGTTTACTTCATTGTCTTTATCTTTGGGGTCTTGTACAAGGGGCAGTCAATTTAGAGTAATTCTAGGTATAGCAGATTTGAACTCCATTATCTTGGTCAACAGTGCAGAAAATGACGAGTTATCCTCCAAAACATTCCTTTTCCCATGATGTCTGCTCTGCCTGTGTCTGCTACAAGACCTTCTCACTGTCTTGGCACCCAGCATTGGCTGTTTGACCCGTTCTTGCCTCCAGAGGTCAAGGCAGGGCTTTATAGAGGCATTCAAGGTATCTACTGTTTCTTTCCCTTTTCCTGCAAGGGCCTAGTGGATGGTGCAGTCACATTATGAGAAGAACCTGATCCTCTGAATTAGCATGTGGGAGCATGCTATCCACCAACCAGAAAGACTTTGTTACAACCAGACTGGACTTTGTTACATGAAAGAAAAATAACAGTCTATTGTATGAAGCAAGTGACATTTTGGTACTGTTTGTCACAGCAGCTAATGTTACGCTAACCAATACATTCTTACATAAATAATTTCTGTTGCACGATTCACATTGAGTTTAGGGGAATGCCGAACATACATGTAGATATTATAAGTGTTTCTCTTATTTATGATTCATCTTTATTAGCCAATTTTTATACCATAAAGATAGCCTCTTAAAGTTGCTTGGGGGCTCATTTGATCATTATGAATTTAAAGTAGCATTAGAGAATAATCCTAACAATAAATCTTGAGCACTTTATAGCTATAAGACAGATAGAGCTAGTGTTATGAAACCCAGGGGCATTATTACTTTCCATCACTCTTGATCTATTTCTCTTCTACAAGGAAAATGCAAGCATGAAAAAAAATCTCCCTTTTCTTCTCTTGTTATCACTGGATTAAAAGGGTTTATGGAACCTATAGTGTGTGGCTATCATAAAGTTACTCCTATAAAGGCAGCAGAAGGTGACTTGAATTAAGTACTATTGCAAATCAGTGGTAAAATATGATTCCTTTTTCTTTTGCTTAGATAACAAGGCAGAGCTAGTCAGCTAAATCTTATTTTCTGCTTCTACCTTCCCATCAATTGACAGTCCTCTGGCATGCACAACCCTGTGGCTGCTTCCAGAAACTTGGGTGATTTCTTCAGATTATCCAATATGGAGGACTAAAAGCCCTTCTGACAGATCATAGGCATCCTTACTTAACAGGAATAAATATCTTCAGGCATATCTACTGGTGTCTGAAAGTCTAGTAGGTTCTCCCATGTGTGTTCTGGTTCTTGGTTGGCCTTGCCAGCCAGAGAGCCACCATAATCCCAAATCATGGAACACAACCTGATACATGCACTACAGGACTGGATGGCAAATGCCACTGTTTCATGGCTCAGTCTCTACATTTACTCGTTTCTTTGGCCTTTACTTTCTCAGACATTCATTGATTTATTCACTCATTCATTTAAAATGTAGTGAGTCCTTTCCATTACCTGCCACTGTGACTAATGCTAAGCATAGAGATATGAATGAGACATAGCTTTAGTTTCAAGAAATCCCCAGACCAGCGGAAGGATATGAAGCCTAAAACAATGATGTGATATGCTGAGATGAATACCAAGATAAAGTTACAAGCAACGTGCAATCATAGCACAAAAAAGTTTCCCTGTTCTTGGTGTCACAGAGTAGGAACTACCTGAGACTCTAAGTACTGGACATCACTAAACTCCTGTCCTTTTGCATACCTGTCCAGCTGACTACCACTAAATTTTATGAAGGGCCCACCTGTGTCACTTTCTGCCTACTCTCTGTGGCATATCTAATTACATTACAAAATAATTTAAAAAGGAAAAATATAAGATGATACTTCTTTCTGTAATAAGATAAACACTGAAACGATTAGGGCAGTTTGCAGTTTGCAGTGAGCAAAGTGTGTGCAGTTACACAGGACATCAGCAACACCTGAGATCTTGTTAGAAATGCAAGTTCTCAGGCCCACACCAAATGTACTGAATTTAGAAGCTTTGGGTGTGAGGACTCAGTCATCGGTGGTTATCATTCATGGCTGATTCTGATGAATCCCAAAGTTTGAGAACCTCTGATTTAGAACATGAAGAAGTTGCAGATGATTCCTATATCCATGGATTGTTGAGAACTATTCATATATTTAATTATTAAGTTTTGCCGAGACAGGAGTGTCAGATTAGGAAATATTTTGTAAGCCTAAGAACACTTGACTGTTGTCGAGGTATGTATATCAGATACAAAGCACTGGGTCCGATGCCATCAAAAGTTGAACGAGCAAGGCTATAACAGTATAACCTTGGGGGTCTTTTCACTCAATTCTGAGGTTTGCTATAGCAGTGACTTTAATTGTCCAGCACAGAACTCTGCAGAATAACCACTCAGTACCGACTGCCCTATTTCCCACTGCCTGCTTTCTCTACTAGAAGTGGTACCCAGGAGTTGGCATATGTGTACCCAAGCTCCCTAACCCTTGGATGGAAAAGCGGTAAGATGAATGTTCTGAATGGTCCTCCAGAGTTCCCAATTAGGCCTGAGCACCGGTTGCCCACAGTTGTAACTTACTTGATAACAAACACACATTCTATTGGCTGCCTTCGCTTTCCTACTTCACTTCCTTACTCCCTACTAGTTTCCCGGGATCATGTCTCAGGTAATCATTTTTATTTGGTATTTATTTATTTATTTAGTTAAATCCCAGTATAGTTAGTATACAGTGTTATATTAATTTCAGATGTACCAGACCCTGAGACAAGGATGGGAATACAAGGAGTGTTTCTGAGAAGTGATCCCAAATGAGATATATCTCTCACTTCTCAGAAGAACTCCTTGTACTCACCTCCCTGTCCTGGGGTCTGCTTCTGGGGGAACACAAACTAAGACATTAACTTAGTGTGAATTTATTAGCTGGCATATTTTAGGTGTGTGCACATTGCAGCGGTTTTCAGATGGTTGTGTCCTAGTGTCTGATGGATGTTGATATTATGTGACTTGGTTATAAACTACTTGAGCTGAAGATCTATTGTCAATCATCCAATGCCTATATTTAAGTTAAAAAATGCACATTCCTTTCTAAATCTACCCAACTCTACCTGGCCTTACAGCAGTTAAAGTCAAGCAGCGATCCAAGTCAATTTGAATTTGGCTATCCTTTGGCCCCTGCTGTACAGACCTTCATCTCAGTGGTCATATATAATACAACAGGAGTTCAAAATGCTATGAAATTATTTCTGTGAGAAGAGAAATTGATGTACCAGAGAAAAGAAAGGCTGAAATGTGCCCAGCATAGTGATGCTGCACATTTATTTCCTCTTCATCCAGCAGCATATGGAATAGAGGGACAAACTCAAATGCCAATTGGTTCTGCTGTTTTTGTTACATAACATTTCAAGCGAAAGAAAGGCTGTCAAGAAAAAATTATGCTGAACACTGAGATGAATAAATAATGTGTGGTAGACTGAGCATATTAAAAAAGAGTTTATTCCATCAGAAGAAGACCCAATGTTTTCTGTTACAGCACTGCACTTAATAGCAAAAATATAGCAATAGCTTCAAGAAAATTGCTTTTGCATAAAAAATGAATAATAATACCAGAGATATAATGAATACATGTTTAAAGGAAAAGGCTTTTACTTGAAAATAAATTTTAATATCTAACTGTCAAAATGTATATTTTCAGTGCTTCTTTAAATAACTAAAATGTTAATTACTATTTTTTTCTCTTTAGACTGCCTTTTAATCGAATGCTCTGTCTCGAAGAAAATGACCCATCTCACCAATTAGTGACTTTTCCATCATTTATGCCTCAAACAAACAGAATAAGTGCATGGTTCTTTACTAACAGTTCCTGTGCCTTGATCAAATGTCACTAATAAAAATACACAAATTAAAATTGTTTGCTTTATACAAGTATGTTTGCATTTCATACTTGTGATCCAAATGCAATTAATATTTTCAAGTAGAAATGTCACTGATTGAGACAAGAAACCTGATTTAAAATATAGTCTTTTGGATTAAAATACAGCCAGAAAGAGAACTGGCAGTTTGGCTTCCTTTCCCTTTTACTCATCCACAAAGATTTGTCACCTTCTTCTTCTCCTCCCTTAGAATATTTATTTTTATTTCTAATATTTAGTTAACAAATCAGTCACCACTTGGAAACCATATAACAGAATATAACTACAAATTTGTCTCTCAGGTCAAAGATGGACACCATGATGGTATGGACTCTTTCAAGAAAGTTAGGTCTACTATGAGGTCAAAATAATGTGTTGAAAGTCAAGCAACTGGTTGGAATTAGTTTCTAATTGAACTTGGAAACTCATTGATGATTATCCTATCAACATATGAACTCTTCTTGTGAGTTCTCTTAAAACATCACGAAAATCATGTTCAAGAAACAACTATGAATGCACTGATAATATACCAACTTCTTGAAGAGAACAAGCCTTCAGATGATTTTCCTCATTCACCCAACCTGGGTGCCTGTGGAGGTATGTGGATTACTCCAAGTAATCACTGAATTGAGGAATGAATATTTATTGAGCACCTACTGATGTATATAATTGGCTCTAGGGAGTTATTTGAGAAATCTTGAATAGTATATAAGTTACTTCTTAAGGGTTAGAAACTTAAAAAATATATCATTGGTGAGCCAAGGCAAAATTCTATAATGACACAAGCTAGTCATGCAAGATGAATTGCCAAATCAATGAGTATTATTGATTTGGGAATTGTGGGTTACTGAAGAGAGACTTGACTCTGAGTTATTCTATGAAATCAAAGCCTACAGTTACCACACATAAAACAAACCAATAACCAATGCCTTAAGCACAAGGATTTTCTTCCACTAGGCCTTTAGGAACTATTCTGTAATTACTATGACTATTTATTGGACATTTATTATATGCAGGGTACGAGGTTAAGTGGCAGGCATGGATTATCTCTGGGGATTTCTTCTTGAAAGTTTCCCATTATTCTAGGATGTAAGTACTATTATTATTATTTTTTAAAGATTTTATTTATTTACTTGACAGAGAGAGATCACAAGTAGGCAGAGAGGCAGGCAGAGAGAGAGAGGAGGAAGCAGGCTCCCCGCTGAGCAGAGAGTCCGATGCGGGACTCGATCCCAGGACCCCGAGATCATGACCTGAGCCAAAGGCAGCGGCTCAACCCACTGCGCCACCCAGGCGCCCAGTACTATTATTATTTAATGCATAAGTGACACAGCTGGTAAATAATGAAGTCAGAATTCAAACTCAGTTATTCTTAAACAACAACTTCCAATTATGTATAATGACCTCCTCTCCTTCCAAGCACAAGCAAGAAACCTACATATTTATATTCCCTCAGTGACTTGCTAGAATAAAAACTTGGTAGGAGGTTTTTTGTAGGATAAAAGAGGAACAAAGGGAAAATTGATATATATCACCGTGGTAGGTAGACTGGAAAACAGGGTTTTATGATTTTTATTCTTTCCTCTCCTATTCCCACTGCGTTATCCAGGTCTTATCACATTCAAGTAGATATTTATTCAGTTGCATAATCCATAACCTTTGCAAGAAAATATTTTACTTAGTCTAATAGACTTCAACTTGAGTCTATACTGGAAAAAAAAGAACTCAACAAGAAAGAAGAAAGATTTTTGAATGAACAGAAGACTGAGGTAAAAAATTCAGAATGTCTTCAAAAGATAGCTAGAAGGCCATCTCCAGAAGAAAAAGTTCTCCAACTCCGCTGTATGGCATAAGATCACTTCCTAAGTGATACTCGACACTCAAAGTGTGGTCTTAAGACCAGCAATATTGCCTCCTACTCACCACAGACCCACTGAATCAGAATTTGCATTTTTAACAAGATCTCCAGGTAATTCATATGTATATTCAAGTTTGAGAATCATGGGTTTAGAGATACTTGCTATGATTTTCATGATGTGGATAGAAAGCTGAACAAGTGTAGGCTGGGCTATTTTGAAGTATTTTCTATTTGTCAGCAGAGGATGCTGACAAAGGAAGTTGCAGATTTGGTGTTTCTTTAAGATGAATCACAGTTACTGAGCCAATCAAAAATGAGCTCACTCGGGGTGCCTGGGTGGCTCAGTGGGTTAAGCCTCTGCCTTCAGCTCAGGTCATGATCCCAGGGTCCTGTGATCGAGTCCCACATTAGAACTCTCTGCTCGGCGGGAAGCTTGCTTCCTCCCCTCTCTCTGCCTGCCTCTCTGCCTACTTGTGATCTCTCTCCCTCTGTCAAATAAATAAATAAAATCATAAAAAAAAAAAAAAATGAGCTCACTCTTCCTAACTGCTGGCCTCAGACGTGCATGAGCCAGTTAGGAATAGGGAGGGACAACTTACCAGACACGGGTTGTGTTATGGAGTTATAGTAATCAAGAGATTGGTGCAGACACAGGATAGACAAGTTCACCAATGGAATAGAAGAGGTAGTCCTGAAATTGACCCATAGATGTATGGAACTTTGATATATGAACAGGGTGGCATGGCAGACCAATGGGGAAAAAAAGAAATTATTTAATAGATAAAGTTATGAAAGATGGCCATCTATTTAAATAAGTACGAAATTAGATCCTCACCACACACTAGGCCCAAAGATAAAATTTCAATAAAGATTTCAAAGCCAAAACTAGAACTTTAAAACTTTTAGAAGTATAAATAAATATATTTCAGACCTTGGGGTATTTAAGAGTTACTTAAACAAGCCTCAATAGCTAATATTAATTAGAGCAAAAATTAAGTGCTTAAAATTACGAAATTTGTTAACCTAATGACACTGTGACTAAAGTAAGGAAAAAGTTATGAACTGACAAAGACGTTCACAACACACACATCAAATGAAAGCATAGTGTTGAGAATATATAAAAATTGCTATAAAGCAATAAGAAAAAATAACCCAGCTGAAAAAATAAGCAGCAGATACAAATAGGTATTTTACTTAAGAAACATACATGGCTAAAACCAAAGCAACAACAAAGAAAACATGAAAGGATGATTATTTTCTTCAGTTCATCAGAGAAAGGGAAGACCACAATGCCTTATACCATCTTATATCTATCTAAATGGGAAATAGTAAGAAGACAGACTTGAATATCAACTGTGGGAAATTGTCTCTCATGGTCCCTCAAGGGTCTTTCATGTAGTATTGAGGGAAGTGCAAAGTGGTAAAATTACTTTGGAAAACAATTTTGTGTCGTTTTGCAAAACTGAAAATTCACACTCCCTATGACATAGACATTCCACACTTTGGTATACAGCTAAGAAAAACTCTTAAACAGAGTTTGCGTACACAGATATGTGCAGGAATGTTCATGGTAGATCTGCTTGTAACAGTGATACCCTGGAAATTCGTAAAATGCCCATTAACAGGAGAGTGGATACATAAACTGTAATATATTCAGGGAATACAGTGTTAGAAGTCATAGCAAACTGGGGCCACAACCAGCAGTGTAGATAAATCGTATAGACATATAATTAATTTTATTTTTAAACATGTATTAGTATATACACAGAGAAAAGTGCTTATATCATAAGGGTAGTAGGTTGAGTTTTAAAAAGACTGCATTTTCTCACTCCTCACTTGTGTCCTTTGTGTATGTGAATATAATATGGCAAAAGGGACACTGTCTCATTTCTCAAAATACCTCCTGTGCTTCCACTCTTGCTTTTTGAACCCTGCTACCGGCATGTGAACAAGATTGAGCTCGCCTACTGGTAGACAAGAGGTGATTTGGAGAGATCTGTTGTTCTAGTTGAGGCCATCTTAGACAGGCCTAAAGCCAGCTGACCCCCAAGCTTGAAAGACAGTCCAACCAAGGTCAGCAGAGTGGCATACCTGGCTTTTAGTGAATACACATGTTTGAGTCCGATCAAGAATAGAAGACTGTCCCAGCTCACTGACTTATGACTAATACTGAATATGCACTATTTTAGGTCACTGGGTTATTTATTTGGAGATGATATCAACAAGAACCGGTACAATAAATGCATGGATTTGTAGTTTGTTGTTGTTGCTGGTTTCACAAAGTGACCATATCCATTTAAAGCGGCACCCAGCTCAGGGAAGAGGATATCACCTGTACTCCAGAAGTCCCCTTCCTACCACCTTCCAATCACAAGCCACCCTGTCCCCCATCCAGGGCAGCTATTGCTTCAACTTCATAAACTTGTAATACACTGCATATACTTTTTTGTGTCTGGCTCTTTTCACACAATATTTTGTTTGTTTAAGTCATCCGTTTCGCTGTGTGCTGTCGTGAACTGTCCATTTTCATTGCTGTACCGTATTAAATTGTATGAATATGTTACATTGTATTTATTGATGTAACACTTGATGGACATTTGGTCAGTTACTATTTGAGGCTATTATAAACAGTGCAGATGTGAACATTCTAGAACATATCTTTTGGTGAATATATGTGCACTTTCTGTTGGGTCTATCAATATATTTTTAAGTGAAAAACATAGGTCTCAAATGATTAAATATGCTATAATACTGAATCATGATACATTTACGTATATTCTCATAGTTCAGTATGATACTCTTAACTTCATTTGATGCTATTTTAGAAGTTAGAAACAACTAAAGCCAAGAAATAAAATACCACAGGAATGTCAATAAAACATCATAGGAATACACTTAATATGATGTATATACTTGTATATATATGTATGTGAATATATGTATATATGCATATGTACATGGATGCATATACCTATGCAAATATAAAAGTGTAAGAATTATACATATGAGATTCAGATTTACCTTGGAGGATAAGAGGGTAGGGGAGCAGAGACAGGGATACCAGAGCAGAGAGAAGCCAGTGTTCTAGTTTTGGTGTTGTGTAATTATTTCCCTGATATTAGTGACCAATATGGTCTTACATGGACCCATGACAGGGGTGCATCAGGAACTAAAGATTATTGCTTATTCAACTCCATAAACCTGATGTCTACTTAAACTGAACACGTGTAGGGCTACCAAAATAAAGTAGGTGGTTAGCACTAAGGAGTCCCAAAAAGTCACCAATCCATATGGTAATTTTATATTGAAAAGACTGAAGACCATAAAGTGTAAGTGACTTGCCCAAAGTCATTCAGATATTTTCATGACATGAATCTAGTGTAAAAAAGTACACATTAAAGGTAGGGGTTTTTCTCCTGTATTATTATTATTATTATTTTAAGATTTTGTTTATTTGACAGACAGAGATCACAAGTGGGCAGAGAGGCAGGCAGAGACAGAGAGAAGAAGCAGGCTCCCTGCTGAGCAGAGAGCCCAATGTGGGATTCGATCCCAGGACCCTGGGATCATGACCCGAGCTAAAGGCAGAGGCTTTAACCCACTGAGCCACCCAGGTGCCCCATTCTCCTATATTCTTTATGCTTGGTGTGAATTCTGTTTCCTCACAAATGCCTAGTTCTGATGTTGAAAATATTGCCACCATAGTCTCCAATCATACACTTCTCATTTCCTTCTTAAAATAAGATGTTGTTGCTTTCCACCACTTGAAGAGTATTCTTTCTTTGGTGATGTTCTGAACCTTCCTATTAAACTTGCTAGAATGCAGAACGGGGAAATTAGAAAGGTGGGTTGTTTTGTTTTGTCCCATTTTGCCAGAAATGTCATTACTTGCAACACATTTCTTGTATTTCTTAGAAGTTGGAGGGAGCCCTGGGTCAGGAAGAACTGGTGTTTGGAATAAGTTCTGTTGCAGCTGGGTGAACTTGGCCTTTATAGACTACCCTCCCAAGTCTAAATCAAGAGAGGGATTTGGCCACAGAATTACAATAGAAATACTAGCATCGTTTTCCCATTTCTTATTGCTTACATAAGAGCACAACTTGAAATACATTCTGACCTTCATTTCTCTTACTCTAGAATTGAGGGGGGTGGAGAAGACCTGAACCCCACCTCACCCCCATTTCTGAAATGTCTGAATCTTCCTCCCTTCCAATCCCATGCTCGAGAATGTCAGGAGGGAAGGATTTCCAGATCAATTCTACATTTTGGTCACATCCCCATATTAATCAGATGTTTTTGCTACTTGCACAACAAGAAGAAATTCTAAATTCGCTGTGCACACATCATTTAAAATCTCCCCTCTCCCTGTTATGTTATTTAAACTTTTCCTACATATCAATTAGTTTGAAATAATAAGTCTTTAGGCTATCCATTAATTGCTGCACTGTAGACATGATCTGTATTTAAAATTACGCAAGGAAAATTAAGCTGCAGCGGGAAGGAGCCTTGGCTAACACTGAAGGCTTCTTAGCCCTTCAGAGAAGCAAAAGGAGATAATGGGGACAGGGAATACACAGGAGGCTCCTCTCAGAGTTTGTCATTTGCCAGCGTGGGCTGTGAAAACAGACTGCTCCAGCTGTAGGCTCTTCTTCCTCGCTTTTCAGTTTTCATTTTGAATTCTTACTGTATTTGGTCATGCCCAGGCAGAAGAAAACGGTTGTCAGCCAAATGTCCTTTTCTAGTAGAAATTTATTATAAATAGTCTGAAGGCAACTGGCTTCATAATGAATGTCCCTATCCTGCCTCCCCCTCTTCTGCAGCACCCTCCCCGCCCCCACAAAAGCAACACAACTCAGTCTGTAATCTTGGGTAAGTCTGTGGGAGGTGAAAGGGGGTGGTGGGGGGGGGCGAGAGAGGAGAGGTGTCCCAGCAGTCAGCCTTACCCACCAGCGTCTTGACTTGAGTCGACGCTGTGGTTTTAGTGGAAGAAATATTACTTGTAAGGGCAACAGAGGTGGCAGGATTCCCTGTTGCTTGCCCAGAACCCCTAGGGTTTTGAGGATTCATAAGCTTCCCTCCCTCCCTAATCAAGGCTCTGGGCTGTGCTGGAAAACATCCTTTGCGATCTGTCTGACCCAGTCCCGCCTTGCTAAGTGGTAGTTTCAACAAGTGAGGACCCTGGGATTGATTTTTAAGAGCTGGAAGGAGGCAGATGGAAAGAAAGAAAGTGACTCATGGGTGACATTTTTCATACCCTCCCTATCCAGAACAGTTAAAGTTTATGGATGTTTATTTTGCCTTCCTGTGCTCTTCCCCTTTTCTCTCTGGCTTCTTGTTTTTGCCTAGCCATGATTAATCATTTTGACTCCAGGTCTGGCAAAGCCGAGCATCACGGAGTCTTTCTTGCCCTCTAGTGGTGAAATGCGACATTAAAGAACTTAGAAACGCTTTGTGGTTAAGTCAACCTTTAGAGCCTGGGGGAAGCATTTTCTTTGTAGAAGGCTCTGGCCAGAGCCCACTCGACCATAAAAAACGTTCCAGCACAGGAGATTGTTGAAGGGGCAGAAAGCATCCCATTCTGGGTGTCATCACTTAGGAAATTAATACAGAAGAGAATCTTTCTAGGGAAATGCTTTCTTTTCTTGATTGTATTGGATTTTTATTTCAGAGGTAGTTATTCTTAAGTCTTTACCTTTTTCTCTGCAGTACAGCTGTTCATAAAAATCACCACTTACAATAGTCATAATCTAGAAACAATCCTAGTGTCTATCAACCATGGAATGGATAAATAAGTTGTAGTGTATTCAAATACTGTATAACAATTTAAAAAATCAACTATGGCTACACATAGCAAAAAAATGAAGCTAGAGGCAGAAGACTGTAGACTGTGTGATTCTGTTAATATAAAGTTCCGAAACTTCTAGAAAAACTAATCTTAGAATGATGGTTACTTCAGGACGAAGGTCATTATTGATTAGACTGGAGCACGAGGGAAGCTTCTGTGATGTTGATAATATTCTGTATCTTGATGTAAGTGATAACTTTATAAACTTTTAAAAAATTGTGAAGCTATGCATTTATGACTTGACATTTAATTTTTTCCTCTCAGGCTTTCACCTATGGGCTAATAATCTATGTCACTCCTTACTATTCCTTTGATAAATGCTTTTTTTTACCCCCCTGGTCAAGCCACTTCTCAGAAACTTCAATATGTGTTTTTGTGCTATATGTGTATATATATGTGTGTTTTTGTGCTATCTTTAAATTCATGCAGTTGTTAGAGATTATTTTTTAAGGCTTATTTATTTGTTTAAGGGGGGGAGGGGCAGAGGGAGAGGAAGAGAGAGAGGAGCTCAAGCAGATTCCCTGCTGAGAGTGGAGCCTAACATGGGACTCGATCTCATGACCCTGAGATCATGACCTGAGCTAAAATCAAGAGTCAGACACTTAACTGAGCCACCCAGGTGCCCCTGTGACAGGTTATTATTAAGGATACTTCCACTCAACAGTTGGGTGATACTCACCTTACCTCTCAGACCCTTGTCTCCCCATTGGTCATATGGACTGTTGCACTATAAGGACAGTGGAAGTTCTGCCCAGTACCGGAGCAGTGAGAAAAATTGGAGCCCATGGCTAGACACTGGGGAGCAGCCCATGGCCAGACACTGGGGATGGGATGATGCTGTTGTTCCATTGGCTATAGCATCTAGCACTGAGGAGGTAGAAATGGCCAGTGAACCATGTAAGAATATGAAAAACATTAAAAGGGAAGAAAGAGCAGGGGAAATCAGAGAGCTTACAATGCTTTTGGAGGAGGTTTGTGGTGACTTCTGGCATATTCCAAACTTGGGCTGTGGAAATGACCCGGTCCACACTTAACCATCAACCCTAGACAATGTAAGTGCTTCTTTCCTCACCGTTTGACCTTTGTCTGGGACTGACCCTCTGCTCATGTGACCTCTGAAGACCAGGGAGAGGTGAGTTGGGTGGGTTTCCTGGGCGCCCAGGCCCATCCTAAGGACACTGGGAACACTAGGACCCTGTCGGCTGGCTCCCGCACATGTGGATTCCCTCCACTTCTTGAGAGGGACCCTGACCTCAGTTCCAGAGCCAGGGGAATAAGATAACTGAACAGAATGGGCAGAATGGTTGTTCTCCCTTCCAGGGGCAGAGCCCAACACTGACAATAGACTCTTGCCCGGTGAGAGGGCAGTGGGTTTCCTTGGCTCAGTCCTGGTGCTTGTACAAGCAAAGACACATGCCACAAATGACAGGAAGTTAGCATTATTAATGTTAATGTCTATAGGAGAAAAAGCAGTGGCGGTGGTGATATGTGGCTGTGGTGGTGATTGGGGCTAAAGGGAGAGCATACGACAATCTAAATGGAGAGCTCATTCCTCAGTTCCAGAGAAGTACTACCAAGTGGGACTTTGACCCAAAACAGCCCCGTCTTCCAATATTCAAAAGAAGCCAGGAAACATTTTAAAATGGGAAATTTCCTGATTATTAAAAGTTGGAATCCAATTCAAAAAGCAAATAAAAGAGTAGTAAAGAGGCACCTGGGTGGTGCTCAGTTGGTTAAGCATCTGACTCTTGATTTCCGCTCAGGTCATGATCTCAGGGTCATGAGTTCAAGCCCCGCACTGGGCTCAATACTGGGCATGGAGCCTACTTTAAAAAAAAAAAAAAAAAAAAAAAAAAAAAGTAAAGATAAAAAACCCCACTATAACAATGTGTGAGTCGAATAAATTGTGTCTGCTGGTTATTGTGTCAGGCTTTATGTCAATTTTTGTGTCAACAATTGTGTAAGCCTGGTTGCCAGTTTGTAACCTCTGGTTTATAGAATTTGTTTGGAATAGGATTGCCAGAGACAAGGCTCCTGGAGAAGGCCGGGCAATTCTTATTCCTACTTCTTCAGATACATAGGATGAAAATCACTGATTAACTGCTCGGATAATTTAGCCTTTGATCTTTTCCTGACCAGGTAAGGGGAGTCCAGGTTGGTTTCTCAGGAATATTGACCCCTGGCAGTTCCTGTATATCCATGATTCATGAACACTATCAGTACAATGACAGCCCCTTAAACACTGAGCACATTTCCTGGCTTTGTAAGCAGAAGCAGAAAATGTGCCCATGGGTATTTTTTCAGTGGTTTGCTTTGCCCTGAGGCCACAGGGTCTGCTAAGTCTGTGACAAACATTAACTGCACAGCCCATCTCTTTTGCACTCAAGAAAAGACGACTCTTCTGGGAATCTCAATGGAAAGTTGTGGTACATTCACACACGTATGTCTTGGAGAGACCATGTAGGCTAGCTGTTTCAAGAATATGAGTCTAGGTAGGGCCAGGTGCCTTGCTTCACACCTCAACTCTGGCCAGTGGAGAGTTGCATGAGCTTGGGTTCCTGGCCTGTCGCCCTATCGCGGTTTCCTTGCATAACATCGAGACGGGAGAGTCAACCTCACAGACTCCTGCTTGGGTATCCAGAAAGAACTCAATCAAATAAGCTCCCATTATCTCAAGATCCCGAAGCCAGGGCTTAGATTGACTTTCTGGGGGGAAATACCAGATGGATGCATCTGGGATTCGACTGGCTTCTCTTTCATTTCTCAGGCCACATATGAGAATAGCATTTGAGAAGAAAGCGTTCCCAGAAGCAGAGGGTGCAGCCAGCCTCAATCTCTCTAATTTTCCCGAAGCCTGCAGCCATTCTCTCCTGGGATAGACCGTTTGGAAACTCCAAGTATGTGGCTTCCAACTTCCCCAAATATGATGCATCTGCAAAGGCATGACGAATTCCCCATTTGACATTCCAAGTGTGGTTTCCAGAATCTGACTAGCACCGAGAATGCTGAAACAGAGGCAGGGGGGGAATGAGGGGGAATTTTGCCTCTTTGGTCCTGATTCTCTTGCCGAGTTTGTCTTTCCCAGTGAAGCTGTGGATTATCTGCTTTGGAATCTCCAGGAGGCTCTCAGTCTCACCCCAGACCTTCTAGGAGACCACCCTCAGCTCTGGACAAAGGGCTCTTCACAGCCCCTTTCTGGCCTCCTCCATGCACACACTCTTCACAGGGCAAGCTCCTCTGGAAACATAACCTCTGGAATTCTGATATAGCCAGGTGGGGTGCCCTAAAAAAATAGATTTGGTCTTTTTGTCTGTTTCCTGGCACAGAGCTCCTAAAATCCTTGGAATTTTCTAAGTGATAGGAGTGGGGTGCTGTTTGTTTTTGTGATTCATAAGGAGTCCCTTTCATTCCATCTGAGTTTTTGCCAATGAGGTGACTTAAGGCAGGGCCTCTGGCTAGCCTCAGGATGGGCTGATGGCCAGAAGGCCCAAGTGACTAGAGCACTGGAACTTTCAGCCCCTCATACCACCCTTGAGGGAAGAGGGGTAGCTGAACACTGGGTTATAAAAGCTCTTGAACAACAGCATTAAGAGAGGTTCTAGGTTCCAGAATGCATCCATATGCTAGGAGATGGCACACCCCAACTCATGGGGATAGAAGCTCCTGTGCTCCATCCTTCCAGATCCTTCCAGACCCTTCCAGACTGTGGCCCCACATACCTCTTCATCTGGTATTCATTTGTATCCTTTATAATAAACCCGGAAGCTAAGTGCTTTTCTTAGTACTGTGAGACATTCCAGCAAATGATCAAACATGAAGAGGGGGTTGTGGGAACCCCTGATTTGTACCTGGTTTGTCAGAGGTATGGGTGGCCCAGCATCTCAAGGCGGACGTACTCGCAGGACTGAACACTTAAGCTATTAGTGTGTGCTAACTCCTGGCGGTTAACATTAGAACTGAATTGAATTGTAGGATACCCAGCTGGGTTCAGGAAATTGGTTGGTGTCAGAAGACATCCCACCGGGATACCAGAATTCCCTCCTAACTGGCTCTAAGCCACCTTTCCAGTCCTTCACAGTCTGCTTCCCATGGTCAGTCCTCAAGAGCTGACCTTGCAGTCATTTTGCACATACCTGAGTTCAAGGAGTCACATAGGGGTGGATATTTGAAGAAGAGGAAGGAGACACTTTGGATATCCACATGTATGCACAGATGATCCTTTATGGCACAAGAAAGAACAGGGGTTGGGGGGGGCGAGTGGCCAGAAATAGGGTTTTACTTTTGCCTATTGGGTCTGCAAATATTAGGGGATGGGTGCTCTCAACCTTCTGAATCAGAATTTCTGAAGATGGTGGCTAAAACTCTTGTGGCAGTTGTCACTAAATTGATTTTCTTTCTTCTTCTTCTTCTTTTTTTAAAGATTTTATTTTATTTATTTGTCATAGAGAGAGAAGCGAGAGCAAGCACAGGCAGACAGAGTGGCAGGCAGAGGCAGAGGGAGAAGCAGGCTCCCTGCCAAACAAGGAGCCCGATGTGGGACTCGATCCCAGGACGCTGGGATCATGACCTGAACCGAAGGCAGCCGCTTAACCAACTGAGCCACCCAGGCGTCCCCTAAATTGATTTTCTAAAGATTTTATTTATTTGAGAGAGAGAGCATGGAAGAGGGAGGCAGAAGGAGAGGGAGAAGCAGACTCCCCACTGAGCAGGGAACCTGCTGCAAGGCTCGATCCCAGGACCCCGGGGATCATGATCTGAACCGAAGGCAGATGCTTAACAGACCAAGCCACCCAGGTGCCCCTCACTAAATTTATTTAAACAGAAATTCTCTACCTCTGGGGCACATTAGAACCACCTGGGAGCTTCTAAAATGCCCAAGACTCATCCCAAACCAATGACCTGAGGATCTTTGGGGATGACACCTAATCATCAGTACCTCACAAAGCTTTCCAAGTGATTCCGATATTTAGGCAAGGTTGAGAGCCCTTGAGATTAGGAAGGCAGATGAACAAGTACCATGAGTTATGTGCAAGGGATCAGGGGGGCAGAGGTAGGGCTTACAGCCGAAGGTAAATCATGGCCTTTACGAGTTGACAGCGCCAATTCTTCGCCAGTTGACTGTTGCCATGCATGAAAGCAAGGCCCACCCTGGCCAGCAGTTCCCACAGTTTAAGGGAAGCTTCCCATGCTTGCGAGGGAACACTTCATAAATGTTCATAACTAATCCAGAACTGTGTGTACCAATACTACACAAGCCAGGTGAAATAGCCACCATCACGATGTGGTATTTAGGCTGCTAGCTGGGGCTTCTGAGTTAGAATCCTCCTGCTCAGCCCGGTCCAGGCACCAGCAGCATCAGCATCGCCTGGGAGCTTATTATAAAGTCAGATGAAGAAGATGGACAGGTTACGTTCCCCCTGTCCTCCTCACTTAGAACCTGCATTTCCACAGGATCACCAGGTGATCTGTGTGCCCATTAAAGTCAGAGAATCCCTAATGAGCAGGTTACGCCACTATGGTGATAGAAAAACCCAGACCTTAGGTGTGATCCCAGTTCCACTGAGTTTCAGGATTACAGAATTCCATAACCCCTGATGTGTGCCTTCCGTAATCAAAGCCTCCCCCACAGGGAGACCTGGCAGCAAGTGGACCTGCCAGTTGCTCAGTCTCCACTGTTAAAAATCCATATTTGTGGCCTGCCAATCATTTTCTCTTACCTTTCTGAAAGGTGAACTAGAGGAGAAGCTCTTTTTTTCAACTTTTTAAAAATTAAGACTTAATTGTTGCTTCCGCTCTACCCTGTCCACTGAGGCCCTTGAAAGACTCATTTTAATATCACCTCCTTGTGTCCACAGATTTGCTTTCACGGAATGTTCTCCCTTCTCTCAGCACTTTTATTATACTGATTGTGCTCTTATCATGATTCAACTTAATGATGAAAAGCAGGCTTTTAAAAAGCCTGACATAACAGAAAGAGAATGGACATGCATGGAAGTTCAGCAAATTACTGTTTCTAAGTGAACTTCTTATCTGAGCAATGAATGCAATTAAGTTCATTAGAGAGAAATCAGTGTTACAGGGGGTTTTATCAGTTGCATTAGTTATTTTCGACTAATAAACCCAACTTTTAGCCTTCCCAAATTCCTGTATTATTGCCTATTTTCTATTTCACTGGTTGCTGTTCTTGTTTTTTTAAATATTTTTTAAAAATTTATTTTATTTTATTTATTTGTTTATTTATTTTTTTGAGAAAGAGAGCATATGAGTAGAGCCCAACCAGGGACTCGATCTCAGAACCTTGACATAATGACCTGAGCTGATACCAAGAGTCAGATGCTTAACTGACTGAGCTACCGAGGTGCCCCTCTGTTTTTGTTTTCAGTGTTTACTTCCTTCTACTTTCTCTGGGTTTAGTGTGCTGTTTCTTTTCTAAGTTTTTTGAGATGGAAACTTAGAATACTGACTGTCACCATATCTTCTTTTCTAATATATGCACTGAAAGCTAGGCATTTCCTTCCAAACACTGCATAAGCTTCATTCCATATATTTTAACATGTTGTATTTTCATTATTGCTCAGTTCAAAATACATACATTCTCGTTTTAATTTTGATTTCTTCTTTGACCCTTGAGCTTCTTAGAAGCATGTTGATTATTTCCCGAATAGCTGGGGATTTTCTTTTTGTCATAGATTTCTAGCTTAATTCTAGTATGGACAAAAAATATACTCTATGATTTTAATAATTTAAGATTTTGAGACTTGCTTCATGACCTTGTACATAGCCCATGTTGCTAAATTTCCAATATTTGCTTCAAAGAATATGTACTGTATTGATGTTAGAGGTAGTAATTCATGTTGGTTGTGTTACTCAAATCCTCTATATCCTTAGTGATTTTTTTCCCCTGCTTTTTGAGGGTATGTGAAAATCTCCATCTATGATTGTGGTCTTGCCTCATTCTCCGTGAATTAATCAACTAAAGGAAACCAAATGTAATTGTTTTAATATCAGATGAAGTAGCTTTAAGCCAGCTCTGTCCAACAGAAGTTTCTGAGATAATGGAAATGTTTTTTGTGCCATCCCAAAGCAGCCACTAACCATCTGGCTCATAAACACTTGAAATGTGACCAGTGTGACTGAGGAACTACATTTTTAAATTTTTTTATCTTTAATCTAAAATTAAATAGACACAGAAGGCTAGTGGCTACTATATTGGAGAGTATTATATTAAGGTAAGAAAAATTAAAGGGGACATTTCATATTGATAAAAGGATCATTTTCATAGGGGAACATAGCAATACTAAATATATATGCACCTAATAATTATATCTTCAAACTATATAAGCAAAAATGGACAGATCTGATATGCTTAGATACATTCGAAGGGATAATGCTTTCAATACAGGCACTTCAAGTATCCTTCTGCCTCCAAAATACCAGAACTCTCTAGTCACCAAAAGAACTCATGATCTATTTCTTGGGGAGAAAAAAAAATGACCTTTACCCTCCTTTGCCCTAAAACTATACTTTCCAAGGAGGCATGTTTGTACTCTGAGATTACATACTAGAACTTCCACTTGCAGGAAAATTTAGCTTTACTCACACTTACTATAAAATTTGACACGGGTACCATATTAGGGTTTGTCAGATGGTTATGGGTGCCACATGTGCTCAAGGCCTTCTGAGGAAAGAGGACGGTCCCACATCTTCAAGGGTTAAACAGTGGCGCACTTGCTTATGTCTTCAGTTTTGGCATCCTGTGACATGGTCAGTTCCCATGTAGCCACGTGAAGTGGATTTGCAAGATGCTTTACCTATTTTAATTCAACAAACCCTCACCAAAGGAACGAAGCACTTGCAAGAAAAAAAAAAAATATATATATATATATATATGGACATGGACCATACTAGCAATTTATGCAAGTGCTAAACAGTTAAAAAAAAAAAAAAAACCCGGGAGAGTTGACCTTTCCCTCTTTCCTACATCATGAGATAATACCAATCAGGTGCCACGAGAAGGTCAGTCTAAAAAAATATATTATTAAGAAGGCTCTATGACATATGAATTACTTCTCTATAGCCAACAACAAACCTTGCCCTAAGTGTGTATAGCTATAGCATGTTAATGGATGTGTGAAGCCACCATAATTACCAGAACACTTAAAAATTAAGCACCCCTTATAAAGTCAAACCTTTACAGCTGGTGGATGGGATGGAATGAGAAGGGGTGTAATGATGCAATAAACACAGCTGAGATGCATTCTTCCATCTCAATCTTCAAATCTCTGCAAGGAGTCTTTTCTTCCAGCATTGACAGTTACTACACCAACTATTGAAAAAAATACCTAAACTCAGAGCTGGCACTTTGAATTTCTGAATCACAGATGTTTGAAAATCATGAAGTCTATTCAAATACACATGTTCTTGCTTTGAGAGCAAAGAGGTGTTTTGAATCATTAATAAATAAAACACTATTTTTGTCTGAATTTTGTCCTTTTCCATTACTATTTCATTATACTTTATATTTACATATTATATATACATTCATTTATAATGAATTATAAATTCATAATTTATAATGAATGTCTGTGTTAATGTAATAACACCTACAATGAATAAGTAAGTAAATGAATATGCCTAAGTGGGGTTAATGTTCAGTTTTTAGGGGTGAGGAATCAAACAGTTGGCCCTCAACCACTGTCTTAATATTTAATTTTGTTTCAGCAGATAAGTAAAAGTCATTGGGTTGACCATGTCTAACTTTAATTTCACAAAGTGAAAATTTCCAAAGCCAGGAGGTCCTAATTTTGAAACAATGCCCTATAGAGATTTCATATATTCATAGTGTAGAAGTTCCTCAAACTTTTTATCTAGATGATGCTATCAGGTCATGATTTAGCCACAACTTGGTAAAACACAAGGGTGAAATATTGTCATTCTCCAAGTTTAAATACCCATAGTTTCATCTCAGTAAATTCTGTGTGTTTTCTGATATTTAAAAAAAAAAAAACTCTTAATGTGCAGTTTAACCAATTAAAGGGTACATATTCAGAATGTGTGATTTCTTTTCTTTCATATTTTGGCTGTTGTTATTCTGAAATCATTTCACCATCAAGTCCATGAATTGAACCTGTCAGGTACTGAATCCACATACTCTCTTTAGTTCAATATGAGATAAAAAAAAAATACTTCAACAAGAGATTTTGCATTGCCACAAAGCACTTTATGTGATTCAAAACCACACTTCTGAATAAATTGTAAGGCTTGCCTGACAAATAGTCAAAGCCAGTAGTCATTAGCAAGAAATGAGAATAAATAACTGATTATTTGATATAAAGTTGACAAAGAACACCAAGTTTGATCCCAATACCAAAAATCCATATTACGAATATCATCATTATGGAGCGCCTGGGTGGCTCAGTGGGTCAGTGGGTTAAAGCCTCTGCCTTCGGCTCAGGCCATGGTCCCAGGGTCCGGAGATTGAGCCCTGCATCGGGCTCTCTGCTCTGCGCGGAGCCTGCTTCCTCCTCTCTCTCTGCCTGCCTCTCTGCCTACTTGTGATCTCTGTCTGTCAAATAAATAAATAAAATCTAAAAAAAAGAAAAAAAAAAGAATATCATCATTCTCTCACTATGTAAGCATTCTTACTGACCACTTGCCTATCTTGGTGCATGAGTAAGCTGACCCTTGCCATTCTCTCTAGACTTTCAGACTATGGTAAAGCATGGCATTTGCAATGGTCAGATTTCATTCTATTTTACATCGATGTCATCATTTCCTCATTTTGTTTCCATTTCATTACACTTTGCAACAGTGGCCACATAAGCCAAGGTGCTTTCAAAACCACAGGTGTAGGCTATTAGTTCTAACTCTGTTAGTAACTGGACCATGCTAATGTCTTATTTACATTTAATCCCTTCTCCCTCCAAACCTCAGACCGCATCAGATAACTGGCTCTTTGCACAAAGCTAAAGAATCAAGTTAAAGCCCCTCCAAACAAGTTCAACATCCCTAAAAATACGACCCCAAGAAGTTACCCCAAGCACGAGTCACCCATTCAAGGACGTGAGCTCGGAGTCAGTGGAGAATGTGAATTTGGAACCACAAAGCCTGACGGCTTCATGCACGTGAATACAACAGTCAAAAATTGTGGGATGAGTGGTTAAGAAATTACTTCGTTTATTAGCATTTACCCTGGAATTCTGATTTTAATATCAACTAGCACAAGCATAAGAACAGAGGTTATAAATGAGGAGGTGCATACACTTGTTCACTAGCACACTTGCTACAGATGCCCTGCTGGCAGAAGGATTTGTCTTACGGAAGGACAGAGCTAGAGCGGCAGTAAAGGCTCCGGAGTCCACTGAACACAGAATGAAGAGAATTGTTGATCTCAATTACTCTGACTGCACTGATCTCCTTTTAATAAAGATCTATTTTAGAAGGAAAAAGGCAAACACATTAGCCCTGTGATTCCCACAAGGGGAAAAAGAATTTGTTTTATTATAACAGTCATGATAAAGGGCTCTGTTCTTTAAAATATAGCTATAGCTAAAGGTAATTAAGGTAACATGACAAAGTGTATTGTTTTAGAAATGACTCCATAAAATGACTTAATAGCCATTACTCACACATTTGAAGGAAGCTGCCTTGTGAGATAACACCAGGCTACTTCTGCAGATAGACTGCAATCATAGAAAATGCTGATGGAAAGTGTTTTATTAGATTTTTTTTTTGGCTTATAATTATTGTGGGATGTTAAGTCTGTGTATAAAATAAAAACTGATTTCAAACTTTAAAAGGGGAAAGTCATTCGGTATGATGGATGGGTCAGGTCCCACTATTCTTGATGAGACTCAGTATGAAGTGCTATCTACAAAATTAAAAAGAAAATTAAGTCAAAGGAGGGTCCTGTGTTGAATTTGCTCTTACAGCATTTATGAATTTATTGCCTCCAAAAGAAAACATATTGGCCAAAGTTATTGGGAGTTCCAAAAGCTTGGAACTTTTGAAGAGGGAGCCCATGTTTTGTTCTGAGATAATTTGCCCAAGCAAATTTTGCCCTTTCCAGACTTGCCACCTTCCCTAGACCTCTTGCCATATCTTCTTCCACTCAACTCACAATGTCCTTTCCCTGGATGCTTTCTATAAACCAAGTACTCTTTTTCCTTTCCTTCTCCTCCCCTTTCCCTTCCCTTCTCTTTCCTCTCCTCTTTTTTTCTTCTCTGTCTCTTTTTCTTTGAGCTTCTGTCTATGTATGTCAATGTCACAGAACCTAGCCTTTACCTTAGGACATCACTTCATTTGGTTATATTGCCCTAATGAGATTACCAGTGAACTGAAAACAGGGACCACGTCCCTTTCATCTTTAGAAGCTCACACTATTTTTGGACTAGCTAGTTGGAGGACAGGACTGTGCCTGGGCTCATAGAGGAGAAGACCCACTATTGCTGCTTCATTTCAGTCTTATGGGTCCTTAGAGTGGTTCTGCAAATGTTGAAGAATTCTCAGTGGTTCTAGGAGAAATGAACAGAACACTGGGGAAAATATGTTAAAAAACACATTTTAGATCAGCCCTGAATATTCGGGAGTCCACAGCTCAGTACTGTTTTTTCGAAGTACTAAAAAAAAAAAATCTAATAAATAAATGAAAAGAAAGCCGGCTTTGGAGTCTGCCATAAACGTGTTTGACACTTAGTTTCTATTAGTGAAACTAGTTACTTAACTGCTTGAGCTTTTTTTCTTCATTGGTAGGTGAGAGTGTGAATGACACATAGTATTAAACCTAAGCACCCCTGGATCTGCTAGATCATCCAATCAGTCAAAGAGAAGGAAGGGCTGACCCTCCTAGTAAGAGAAAGTTCTCCTAATGGCCTTTGAACTTCTGTATTTTCCCGGTTTTCCAGCAGCTTTTGGCTTTTGGACTTGAACTGGAACATCTGCTCTGAAGATTTTGGACTTGTCAGCCTCCATAAACATGTGAACTAGTTCCTAATAAAGAATCTTGTAACTCCTATTGGTTCTATTTCTCTATAGAATCACCTCCTTAAGGTCACCTTCTCAATAAAGCCTTTCCTGATCATTCTTTAAGAATAGGGAACTAAGGGGAGGCTGGGTGGCTCAGTGGGTTAAAGCCTCTGCCTTCGGCTCAGGTCATGATCTCAGGGCCGGGGGATCGAGCCCTGCATTGGGCTCTCTGCTCAGCAGGGAGCCTGCTTCCTCCTTTCTCTCTAACTACTTGTGATCTCTGTCTGTCAAATAAATAAATAAAATCTTAAAAAAAAAAAAAGAATAGAGAACTAAAATAAAATAAGAGGAAAACAGAGAGGAGGCAAGCCATAAGACACTCTTAACTATAGGGAGTGAACTGAGGGATGATGGAGGGGAGGTGGGTGGGGGATGGGGTAACTGGGTGATGGGTATGGAGGAGGGCACTTGAAGTAAGGAGCACTGGGTGTTGTATTCAACGAACTCTTAAACTCTACCTCTGAAACTAATTATACAGTATATATTAATTAAACCGAAGTTAAATAAAACATTTTTTTAAAAGAATGGAAAACTTCCATTCCCTATCCCTCCTTCTTTGAATTTTCTCTATGGTTTTATTTCTTCCCAGCATGCTACATATTTTATTTCTTTATTTTTATTATTGGCCTATGAAACTTTATGAGAGCAGGGGTTTTTGCCCATTTATTTCCCTGCTGGATCGCTATTGCTCAGAACAATGCCTGGCACATAGCAAATGCCGACAAATATGAGTGGAATGAATGAACTCAAGAAGAAGGCAGTTCACTAATTGAAGAGTTGCTTTTGATGAAATTATTATTTATTTTGAGCTCTGCAGATTTCACACATACAATCTATAAGAAATGTGGTTGTAATGGTTTGTACTACTGATACAGAGAATATTTTAGAAGGATGTGCTGGAACATGGAAGAGGAAAGACTTTTAAGATACCTCATCCAGAAGTGCGGACATTAGGAAGGATACCAATAAATGGAGGGGTCCAAACGCACTCTTGATGTGTCAGGTTTTTTTTTTTTTAATATTTTATTTATTTATTTGACAGAGAGAGAGAGACAGAGATCACAAGCAGACAGAGGCAGAGAGGGGGGAAGCAGGCTCCCCACTGAGCAGAGAGCCTGATGCGGGGCTTGATCCCATGACCCTGAGATCACGACCTGAGCCGAAGGCAGCGGCTTAACCCACTGAGCCACCCAGGCACCCCTAGATGTGTCAGTTTCTTGTGGCCGCTATAACAAATTACCACAAATGGGTGGGCTTAGAACAACAAAAATCCACTCTCTCACAGTTTTGGAGGCCAGAAGTCTGAAATCAAGGTGTGGGCAGGGCCATACTCCTTCCAAAGGCTCCTGGGGAGAATTGGTTCCTTGCCTCTTCTGGCTGTGGTGGCTGCCAGCATTCTTTGACTTGGCCTGCACCCCTCCAATTTCTGCCTCTGCTCACAATCCCTCTTCCTTTTCTGCCCTTGTCAAATCTCTCACTGCTTCATTCTCATAAGGACACATGCCATTGGAATTAGGGTCCACTTGGAAAATCCAGGATGATCTCCTCATCACAAAATCCACACCTCAATTACCTCTTCGAAGGTCCTTTTTCCAAATAAGGTAATTTTCATAGGTTCAGGGAATTGGAATGTGGGTATTTTGGGGGGACACCCTTTCAACCCACTACAGACCTGACACAAAATTGGAGTTTGCTTTGCTTCCACAATGACGGTTCTTGATTGTGTTGTCCAGCTGCCAACAAGGGGTGCTTTCTGAGGAATGTAGGCCTTTGTCATCAAATAACTAAGCCCTGTTGTGTTTTCCTAGGGACTCAGACTAATCCATGTGGTAAAATTGCCAACAGTTACTTATTATAGTAAAGGTCTTTGCTCAGGAAGCCATGCACAGAAAGGAAGATAAAACTTTTTTTTTTTTTTTTTTTTTTTAAACAAGGGAGTCATCTCTGGGTCAGACTTTCAATCCTGATTATTTCCTCTCATTTCCCATAATCTTGTGATAGAGATTCTTATAATCTGGCTCAAGAGCTATCATGCACTTTAATCCATGGCAAAGGAATATGGTGTACTTTGCACCCGAGCTTATAAAATGTCAGTGGTCATCAAGATCAACTTTTAGGCGATGAGGTAGCACAAGGATATGCAAAGAAATCCAAGCTCAGAATTTCTGGCTATTTTTCCTCGTGACAGTCTCTACATCCTCTGACTGCATTTTCACCTTCCTTGACACTCAGGAGACCTGAAACTTCTAAATTAAATTTAATCTGTTTGAAGTATCATAATGGGTCCAACTCAGGACCAAGTGTTCCACAATTTATTTAAATCTCCTATGTTACTCTCCATTTCCCTGAGTAAGTATAAACAAGTGTTCTATTGAAATTTTAAGGCCACAAAATTTTATTACAGTCATTAATCGTTTCTTTTTTGTTGTTGGAAGTCTCAGTCCTTCCATCCCTAGGTCAATCAAATGTCGATTCAAAGGTCATATGCGAATGGCAAGCTATATCTACAAGGTGAGTTCGTAAGTCTGAATTTTAACTGGAAGAATAGGGAACTATTTATTTATTTCATAAAAATTCAGTTATCAAAAAATAAGTTTCCACTTATACTTTTTTGTTTTAGGGCTTTGCTTTCCAGACGAAGAGGCATATTATAATAAAAGGAACTGGTAGGATTTATTCAGCATTCCAATACCGAAGGTATGTCCTGAGGGCATTAGGATGACCGCACTCTTTTAAAATAACTAGACCCTCATAGTGATCCTAAGGCACTGGAAGCCAAGGCCAAATCGCTCATTTAAGAAACAAAAGCAGGGAAATTCTAAATGGGACTTGAGAGACAGAAAGGGCACTGTTGATCCTGTGGTCAACATTCTAATGAAATCTGATGTGACCGTCCCAACACGCGGCAGATAGTTGCGTGGGCCAGTGACAAAGCAGGATGGCCTTCACCTCCCATCCAGATTGCTCTGAATGTGAGTATATGTTAAATACTCTGAACGTAGGTAGAGGATTCTACCTGCAGAAAACAGCCTTGCTTCTAAAGTTTATGTCTGGGACTCCCAGTGTTACCCGTGTGAAATCTGGTCTAGAACATATGCTCTGCCCGCATATACTGATAACCAGTCTTTGGATAGATTTGATTACAGTTAATACATGCAGATTCACATTCAGTAGTTTCTCATAAGACTCTTAAATATTAAAACAACAACAACAACTATAATATTGAGTTTCATTTAGACAGGGTACTTGATCTGATACATCAAAAAAAAAAAAAAAAAATCATGGGACATCTGGGTGGCTCAGTGGGTTAAAGCCTCTGCCTTTGGTTCCGGTCATGATCTCAGGGTCCTGACATCAAGGCCTGTATCGGGCTCTCTGCTCATCAGGGAGCCTGCTTCCTCCTCTCTCTCTGCCTGCCTCTCTGCCTACTTGTGATCTCTGTCTGTCAAATAAATAAATAAATAAATAAAATCTTAAAAAAAAAAAAAAATCATGTATGCATTAATGAGTTAGTGGGCCTAAACTGTTTTCTTTATCATCCTGAACCACTGGATAGGGAATATTCTTTTTTTTTTTTTTTTAAAGATTTTATTTATTTATTTGACAGACAGAGATCACAAGTAGGCAGAGAGGCAGGCAGAGAGAGAGAGGAGGAGGAAGCAGGCTCCCTGCTGAGCAGAGAGCCCGAAGTGGGGCTCGTTCCCAGGACCCTGAGATCATGACCTGAGCCAAAGGCAGGGGCTTAACCCACTGAGCCACCCAGATGCCCCAGGATAGGGAATATGCTTATCTACCAAACATGCATTGGGTGATCCTTACCTGTGCAGAATATTACTATTTTATGGAATAGACTTCTAACTGGCTTCCTGATTCCCCTTTCTAATTTAGTCCCCACATTGCAGAGAAATTCTACTAAAACAGAAATTGGACTGTGCATCTTCAATGTCTGTTATTCTTCTTTGAACAAAGCTCTAAGCCCTTATTTCCTCTTGCAATGATCTGCCAGTTCTGGCCCATTTTCTTCCTCGGCCTTTTTTTTTTTTCTCTCCTTTTTTTCAGTTTCTTTTCTTTTTCTTCTCTTTTTTACCCCCCCCCCCCCCATCTCTTTCTATTATAATAGACTTCCTTCATTTTCTCCACTGGTCCCCTCGCCTCTGGGAAGCCACACTTGCTGTTCCCAAAGACTGGGATCTCCTCTCACAACTTCCTAGGGTTCTCACTCCTACTCACACACCTGTTATTGTCTTAGACCTCACATCCTCAAAAAAACGATGCATGATGCAGCTAACACCATTTGTTGGTCCAGTGGTTATAAATCAAAGACCACTGACAGTATAACACTTAAAATGAGACTTTGGATTATATATGTAGACAATTTGAAGCAATTATCAAAGACAGATGGGCTTCACGATATTTTCTGACAAAACTTCCTATCTGGTATTAGATACTTCATGGGATGAAAAAAAATACTCTTTTCTCCCAAAACTGCTTCTGTGTGCTTCAGGGATTTCAATCATAATTTCAAAACCCATTTAGTAATGCAAAATTTCACTCTAATATCTTTTTTGTTTTGTTTAAAAACCAAGTGGTGTATATGTTCTCAAACATTTTTTTCTACCTTCCCATTCATTAATATTAAATCATTAAATAAATCAGATGCATGTCAATAAGGAAACTAAATGTTAAAATGGCTGATTTTCAGCTCCCTTTTACTATGGAATTACTGGTCCAATAACTTCTTCCAGGCAGGCATCAACATGGAATTCTATACTGACCCAATCATATGTCCTCAAATCCGCCTATAGAATACTCTGAAAACATCTGTTTGTCCAAGGATGTAAACAAAGACAGCACAAACCAAAGTAGGTGGATAAGGACCAGGCTCAGAAATCTTAGAGACTGGAGTATATGAGCTCATGTTCCTTTTATCACATCGTGGTATTAACCTGAAATACCCCCCAGCAACCAGTGATTGGAACTGACACGGGAAGTCAAAGGTACACACTGCAGACATGGGGACCGGCATTTGTGCCTGAACTTAGCTATGCCTGAGAAAACCTGGACAACAATCCCTTCAGCCACAGATTTTCCTGATGATTTACTCCTTTGAAGTCAGTTAGGCTTAAGGCTAATGCTGAGGATTTAGAGGCTTAAACAAGAAATGCATTTCCTGAGGTTCCCTCCTCCCCCAGATACAATCTTGTACGTCAACATTATCAAATGGGTTGGCTGATCTCCTTAGGGTTCTTTGCATGGCACTGATCAATGCACAGGTACAGAAGGTAAAATCCTGGTTCTGCAGAAATTTTCAATAGCCTTGTAGCATTTCTGACGGGGAATGGCTTGACGAGCTCTTGCATGTATTTAATCCCGGCCCAATAAGAGGCAGCCTATTCTTATTAGTGAGCCCATTCTCAAGAGATGGGGAGACATGATAATAATGAGAACAGATTGATGCTGACTTGGCTCAGGTCCCACTGCAAAATAATTTTTCATTGTCTCAGCCATTCTGCCTAAGAGAAGGTTAAGAAGATAATTGGCATAGCTGTCAAGAGGGTAAGTGAATTTCCTTGTTTTATACTGTCAAACCTTTGAGAGAACTTAATTTGCGTTTTGACAATGGGGAGGAGAGAGCCTTAGAGAGCGAAGTGAGCTTTTAGATGGTATCTTTAAAAAGTTACAGAAAGACACTGAGAAAGCTGAGGTTTCCATGAAGCCCTTTGGATTCACATTAAAACTACCCTCCAGCATTTCTGGAGCCTTTACCCCAGTCCACCATCAAATCCTAAAAGGCAGGGTGTCCTACAGTAAGCAAATCAGGGCGTGCGCTCTGAATATGTTTTTACTTCCTCTGATTTCCTTTTCCAAAACCACACAGAATGGTCTCCATCAAAGTGACTTGTGACCCTGTTATCCTCCCTCCTTCAGCTCAAGCACTGACAAACTTTTCTGTAGAGTCAGAGAGCAAATATTTTAGACTTGGCAGGCTTTTGGGTCTCTGTCACAGGTGCTCAATCTGGCGGTTGCTGTTAGAAAACAGTCATAGACAATACATAAAGGAGTGGCTATGGCTGGGTTGAATAAAACTTTATTTAGAAACATTAAAGTCTGCAGGGCATCTGGGTGGCTCAGTGGGTTAAGCCTCTGCCTTTGGCTCAGGTCATGATCTCAGGGTCCTGGGATCAACCCCCCCCCCCCCATCGGGCTCTCTGCTCAGCAGGGAGCCTGCTTCCCCCCACCCTCTGCCTGCCTCTCTGCCTACTTGTGATCTCTCTCTCTGTCAAATACATAAATAAAATCTTAAGGGGAAAAAAAAAAAAAAAAGGAAACGCTAAAGTCTGAATTCCGGATGATTTTCATATGTTCTAAAATGTCATTCTTTTGATTGTTTTTCCATCATTTCAAAATGTGAGAATCATGATTAACTCAATAGATTATTCCAAAATTGGCAGCAGCCTGGATTCAATTCCTGCTTTAGTTCAGAGACCTTTAGTAGAACTTTCTGTGATGGTGGAAAAGTTGTATATTAACACTGCTCAATGCTGCAGACACCAGCTATGTGGGGCTATTGAAAATGTGGCTGTTGTGACACAAGAACTTAATTTTTAGTATTATTTAATCTAAATCAATTTAAACTTGGATTGCTGCTAGTGGCTAGTGGCTACTATGTTAGACAGTGCAGCTCCATAATCCTCTTTCATATTAACTTGAAAAAAATATCTTATCTCTTGGCTACATTAAAAAAAAAAATTCTTCTACTTGCTGCTTAATTTATACAGTTACTGCTGCTTCTCAGGAAGGAGCAATTGATGTCTTGGTTTTAATTACATAGTAAACATGGCTAGACACACACAGCACATGCAAATTTGTGTACCCACGTGAACAAAATGCAACTTTTCACGGGTATGCCATCACTACCAAATTCAGTGGATAAAAAGAATCATAGGAAGAAAACTACACCTGCCAATAAAGATCTTACCCTCTTATTCAATGTGTACTATGGAAACACAATGTTAGCCAATGAAAACTTTTGTATCACATGAACTTAAACTTCTCTGCTGGTATCTTCAATTATCTGTTTCAAAATCCTATACTTCCATTAGATGTAGCTTCCCATAATAAGCTCGCAAAACTGACCCCAACGGATGCCATCTTCTAAAATATACAAGGTGGTCATTTCTGAGTAAATAACCATGTTGGAATCCCCGGTCATCTCAAATAAAATTTCAGACCACCCATGGGTAGCCCCTCATGTTAATCCCACAGGACAAGGCCAGGGTAATTGACCAGTAAAAGACAAAAGCATACAATCACCAACACTTAACTGGATGTGATAACAAGCTTCATTTAGCAAACATATAAGGTCTTATTCATTAAAAACTAACCCGATTAAAAAGTATTCTTCATCTTGACTAAGACCATTTATGGTGAAACTTTTATCATTTCTGGCAGGGTGATCCCGAGTTAACGTAAGGAAATTCTAAAGTGAGAAATGGGAGATAGTTGCCTATCTGGGCAAAATAAAACAAAGCAAACCAATAGGGAAGAACTGTAAAAAAAAAAAAAAAAAAAAAAAAAAAGACTTGCCCTATAATCTTAATGCTGTGTTCAGAATAACCCAAGGCTAAGCTGCTCCTTGAAAAGCTTCCAGGCTCCATCTAAGGCTTTTTCTTTCACTTGTGTGTTGTGTTCCTTGGGAACCTCATTCATACTCTGGCCTCCCTTCCACCTTTATATTGATATCTGTGCATTCAAGTCACAAATCTTTTATTTCCAGCTAACACTTCTCTCAATTCCAAATTGGTATACCTCGCCATCTATAGAACTTCTCTCTTGGATGCTCTAAAACAGTATCTGTCCAGTTGCATGACTGCGAATCCAGGTAATTCTTTGACCTACACTCGACCGCCGACCTAGCACCAAGTCCTGCCTCTCACACCCTTCCCCTTCTTTTTGTCTCCATTGTCACAAACCAAGTAAAAACTACCAGGGTCTCCTGACAGCTCTAATATAATAGCCCTAACTAATCTTTCACATCCTTCTTGCCCTTTCTTTCCTTTAATTTGTTCTCGTCACTCAGTAGAGTTTTTTTTCAAAACATCAATTCGTTCATATCACTACCCCCCACCCAGGGTTAAGTCTTATTAGG